>NW_028225368.1:0-557366 GCF_052327205.1 Somniosus microcephalus
CAGACTTCACCTTCTGCTTCTCCTTTATCTGCTTCTTCTGATTCACCCTCCAGACTTCACCTTCTCCTTCTCCTTATTCTGCTTCTTCTGATTCACCCTCCAGACTTCACCTCCTCCTTCTCCTTCTTCTGCTTCTTCTGATTCACCCTCCAGACTTCACCTTCTCCTTCTCCTTCTTCTGCTTTTTCTGATTCACCCTCCAGACTTCACCTTCTCCTTCTCCTTCTTCTACTTCTTCTGATTCACCCTCCAGACTTCACCTTCTCCTTTTCTTTCTTCTGCTTCTTCTGATTCACCCTCCAGACTTCACCTTCTCCTTCTCCTTCTTCTGATTCTTCTGATTCACCCTCCAGACTTCACCTTCTCCTTCTCCTTCTTCTGCTTCTTCTGATTCACCCTCCTGACTTCACCTTCTCCTTCTCCTTCTTCTACTTCTTCTGATTCATCCTCCTGACTTCACCTTCTCCTTCTCCTTCTTCTACTTCTTCTGCTTCCCCCTTCAGACTTCACCTTCTGCTTCTCCTTTTTCTGCTTCTTCTGATTCACCCTCCAGACTTCACCTTCTCCTTCTCCTTATTCTGCTTCTTCTGATTCACCCTCCAGACTTCACCTTCTCCTTCTCCTTCTTCTGCTTCTTCTGATTCACCCTCCAGACTTCACCTTCTCCTTCTCCTTCTTCTGCTTCTTCTGATTCACCCTCCAGACTTCACCTTCTCCTTCTCCTTCTTCGGCTTTTTCTGATTCACCCTCCAGACTTCACCTTCTCCTTCTCCTTCTTCTACTTCTTCTGATTCACCCTCCAGACTTCACCTTCTCCTTCTCTTTCTTCTGCTTCTTCTGATTCACCCTCCAGACTTCACCTTCTCCTTCTCCTTCTTCTGATTCTTCTGATTCACCCTCCAGACTTCACCTTCTCCTTTTCCTTCTTCTGCTTCTTCTGATTCACCCTCCTGACTTCACCTTCTCCTTCTCCTTCTTTTGCTTCTTCTGCTTCACACTCCAGACTTCACCTTCTCCTTCTCCTTCTTCTGCTTCTTCTGATTCACCCTCCTTACTTCACCTTCTCCTTCTCCTTCTTCTGCTTCTTCTGATTCACCCTCCTGACTTCACCTTCTCCTTCTCCTTATTCTGCTTCTTCTGTTTCACCCTCCAGACTTCACAATCTCCTTCTCCTTCTTCTGCTTCTTCTGATTCACCCTCCAGACTTCACCTTCTCCTTCTCCTTCTTCTGCTTCTTCTGATTCACCCTCCAGACTTCACCTTCTCCTTCTCCTTCTTCTACTTCTTCTGATTCACCCTCCAGACTTCACCTTCTCCTTCTCCTTCTTCTGCTTCTTCTGGTTCACCCTCCAGACTTCACCTTCTGCTTCTCCTTCGTCTACTTCTTCTGATTCACCCTCCAGACTACACCTTCTCCTTCTCCTTCTTCTACTTCTTCTGATTCACCCTCCAGACTTCACCTTCTCCTTCTCCTTCTTCTGTTTCTTCTGATTCACCCTCCAGACTTCACCTTCTCCTTCTCCTTCTTCGACTTCTTCTGATTCACCCTCCAGACTTCACCTTCTCCTTCTCCTTCTTCTACTTCTTCTGATTCACCCTCCAGACTTCACCTTCTCCTTCTCCTTCTTCTACTTCTTCTGCTTCTCCCTCCAGACTTCACCTTCTCCTTCTCCTTCTTCTGCTTCTTCTGAT
Organism: Somniosus microcephalus; assembly: GCF_052327205.1. Lineage (NCBI taxonomy): Eukaryota > Metazoa > Chordata > Chondrichthyes > Squaliformes > Somniosidae > Somniosus > Somniosus microcephalus. The sequence goes on from NW_028225368.1 coordinate 1,693, forward strand.
TCACCCTCCAGACTTCACCTTCTCCTTCTCCTACTTCTGCTTTTTCTGATTCACCCTCCAGACTTCACCTTCTCCTTCTCCTTCTTCTACTTCTTCTGATTCACCCTCCAGACTTCACCTTCTCCTTCTCTTTCTTCTGCTTCTTCTGATTCACCCTCCAGACTTCACCTTCTCCTTCTCCTTCTTCTGATTCTTCTGATTCACCTTCCAGACTTCACCTTCTCCTTCTCCTTCTTCTGCTTCTTCTGATTCACCCTCCTGACTTCACCTTCTCCTTCTCCTTCTTCTACTTCTTCTGATTCACCCTCCTGACTTCACCTTCTCCTTCTCCTTCGTCTACTTCTTCTGCTTCCCCCTGCAGACTTCACCTTCTCCTTCTCCTTCTTCTACTTCTTCTGATTCACCCTCCTGACTTCACCTTCTCCTTCGCCTTCTTCTACTTCTTCTGATTCACCCTCCAGACTTCACCTTCTCCTTCTCCTTCTTCTGCTTCTTCTGATTCACCCTCCAGACCTCACCTTCTCCTTCTCCTTCTTCTACTTCTTCTGATTCACCCTCCAGACTTCATCTTCTCCTTCTCCTTCTTCTGCTTCTTCTGATTCACCCTCCAGACTTCACCTTCTCCTTCTCCTTCTTCTACTTCTTCTGATTCACCCTCCAGACTTCACCTTCTCCTTCTCCTTCTTCTACTTCTTCTGATTCACCCTCCAGTCTTCACCTTCTCCTTCTCCTTCTTCTGTTTCTTCTGCTTCACCCTCCAGACTTCACCTTCTCCTTCTCTTTCTTCTGCTTCTTCTGATTCACCCTCCAGACTTCACCTTCTCCTTCTCCTCCTTCTGATTCTTCTGATTCACCCTCCAGACTTCACCTTCTCCTTCTCCTTCTTCTGCTTCTTCTGATTCACCCTCCTGACTTCACCTTCTCCTTCTCCTTCTTCTACTTCTTCTGATTCACCCTCCTGACTTCACCTTCTCCTTCTCCTTCTTCTACATCTTCTGCTTCACCCTCCAGACTTCACCTTCTCCTTCTCCTTCTTCTACTTCTTCTGATTCACTCTTCAGACTTCACCTTCTGCTTCTCCTTTATCTGCTTCTTCTGATTCACCCTCCAGACTTCACCTTCTCCTTCTCCTTATTCTGCTTCTTCTGTTTCACCCTCCAGACTTCACCTCCTCCTTCTCCTTCTTCTGCTTCTTCTGATTCACCCTCCAGACTTCACCTTCTCCTTCTCCTTCTTCTGCTTTTTCTGATTCACCCTCCAGACTTCACCTTCTCCTTCTCCTTCTTCTACTTCTTCTGATTCACCCTCCAGACTTCACCTTCTCCTTCTCTTTCTTCTGCTTCTTCTGATTCACCCTCCAGACTTCACCCTCTCCTTCTCCTTCTTCTGATTCTTCTGATTCACCCTCCAGACTTCACCTTCTCCTTCTCCTTCTTCTGCTTCTTCTGATTCACCCTCCTGACTTCACCTTCTCCTTCTCCTTCTTCTACTTCTTCTGACTCACCCTCCTGACTTCACCTTCTCCTTCTCCTTCTTCTACTTCTTCTGCTTCCCACTGCAGACTTCACCTTCTCCTTCTCCTTCTTCTACTTCTTCTGATTCACCCTTCAGACTTCACCTTCTGCTTCTCCTTTTTCTGCTTCTTCTGATTCACCCTCCAGACTTCACCTTCTCCTTCTCCTTATTCTGCTTCTTCTGATTCACCCTCCAGACTTCACCTTCTCCTTCTCCTTCTTCTGCTTCTTCTGATTCACCCTCCAGACTTCACCTTCTCCTTCTCCTTCTTCTGCTTCTTCTGATTCACCCTCCAGACTTCACCTTCTCCTTCTCCTTCTTCGGCTTTTTCTGATTCACCCTCCAGACTTCACCTTCTCCTTCTCCTTCTTCTACTTCTTCTGATTCACCCTCCAGACTTCACCTTCTCCTTCTCTTTCTTCTGCTTCTTCTGATTCACCCTCCAGACTTCACCTTCTCCTTCTCCTTCTTCTGATTCTTCTGATTCACCCTCCAGACTTCACCTTCTCCTTTTCCTTCTTCTGCTTCTTCTGATTCACCCTCCTGACTTCACCTTCTCCTTCTCCTTCTTCTACTTCTTCTGATTCACCCTCCTGACTTCACCTTCTCCTTCTCCTTCTTCTACTTCTTCTGCTTCACCCTCCAGACTTCACCTTCTCCTTCTCCTTATTCTACTTCTTCTGATTCACCCTCCAGACTTGACCTTCTCCTTCTCCTTCTTCTACTTCTTCTGATTCACCCTCCAGACTTCACCTTCTCCTTCTCCTTCTTCTGCTTCTTCTGCTTCACCGTCCTGACTTCACCTTCTCCTTCTCCTTCTTCTACTTCTTCTGCTTCATCCCCCTGACATCACCTGCTCCTTCTCCTTCTTCTGCTTCTTCTGATTCACCCTCCTAACTTCACCTTCTCCTTCTCCTTCTTCTGCTTCTTCTGATTCACCCTCCTGACTTCACCTTCTCCTTCTCCTTCTTCTGCTTCTTCTGATTCACCCTCCAGACTTCACCTTCTCCTTCTCCTTCTTCTGCATCTTCTGATTCACCCTCCAGACTTCACCTTCTCCTTCTCCTTCTTCTGCTTCTTCTGATTCACCCTCCAGACCTCACCTTCTCCTTCTCCTTCTTCTACTTCTTCTGATTCACCCTCCAGACTTCATCTTCTCCTTCTCCTTCTTCTGCTTCTTCTGATTCACCCTCCAGACTTCACCTTCTCCTTCTCCTTCTTCTGCTTCTTCTGATTCACCCTCCAGACTTCACCTTCTCCTTCTCCTTCTTCTACTTCTTCTGATTCACCCTACAGACTTCACCTTCTCCTTCTCCTTCTTCTACTTCTTCTGATTCACCCTCCAGTCTTCACCTTCTCCTTCTCCTTCTTCTGTTTCTTCTGCTTCACCCTCCAGACTTCACCTTCTCCTTCTCTTTCTTCTGCTTCTTCTGATTCACCCTCCAGACTTCACCTTCTCCTTCTCCTTCTTCTGCTTCTTCTGATTCACCCTCCTGACTTCACCTTCTCCTTCTCCTTCTTCTACTTCTTCTGATTCACCCTCCTGACTTCACCTTCTCCTTCTCCTTCTTCTACTTCTTCTGCTTCACCCTCCAGACTTCACCTTCTCCTTCTCCTTCTTCTACTTCTTCTGATTCACCCTTCAGACTTCACCTTCTGCTTCTCCTTTTTCTGCTTCTTCTGATTCACCCTCCAGACTTCACCTTCTCCTTCTCCTTATTCTGCTTTTTCTGATTCACCCTCCAGACTTCACCTTCTCCTTCTCCTTCTTCTGCTTCTTCTGATTCACCCTCCAGACTTCACCTTCTCCTTCTCCTTCTTCTGCTTCTTCTGATTCACCCTCCAGACTTCACCTTCTCCTTCTCCTTCTTCTGCTTTTTCTGATTCACCCTCCAGACTTCACCTTCTCCTTCTCCTTCTTCTACTTCTTCTGATTCACCCTCCAGACTTCACCTTCTCCTTCTCTTTCTTCTGCTTCTTCTGATTCACCCTCCAGACTTCACCTTCTCCTTCTCCTTCTTCTGATTCTTCTGATTCACCCTCCAGACTTCACCTTCTCCTTCTCCTTCTTCTGCTTCTTCTGATTCACCCTCCTGACTTCACCTTCTCCTTCTCCTTCTTCTACTTCTTCTGATTCACCCTCCTGACTTCACCTTCTCCTTCTCCTTCTTCTACTTCTTCTGCTTCCCCCTGCAGACTTCACCTTCTCCTTCTCCTTCTTCAACTTCTTCTGATTCACCCTCCAGACTTCACCTTCTCCTTATCCTTCTTTTGCTTCTTCTGCTTCACACTCCAGACTTCACCTTCTCCTTCTCCTTCTCCTTCTTCTGCTTCTTCTGATTCACCCTCCTTACTTCACCTTCTCCTTCTCCTTCTTCTGCTTCTTCTGATTCACCCTCCTGACTTCACCTTCTCCTTCTCCTTCTTCTACTTCTTCTGATTCACCCTCCTGACTTCACCTTCTCCTTCGCCTTCTTCTACTTCTTCTGATTCACCCTCCAGACTTCACCTTCTCCTTCTCCTTCTTCTGCTTCTTCTGATTCACCCTCCAGACCTCACCTTCTCCTTCTCCTTCTTCTACTTCTTCTGATTCACCATCCAGACTTCATCTTCTCCTTCTCCTTCTTCTGCTTCTTCTGATTCACCCTCCAGACTTCACCTTCTCCTTCTCCTTCTTCTGCTTCTTCTGATTCACCCTCCAGACTTCACCTTCTCCTTCTCCTTCTTCTACTTCTTCTGATTCACCCTCCAGACTTCACCTTCTCCTTCTCCTTCTTCTACTTCTTCTGATTCACCCTCCAGTCTTCACCTTCTCCTTCTCCTTCTTCTGTTTCTTCTGCTTCACCCTCCAGACTTCACCTTCTCCTTCTCTTTCTTCTGCTTCTTCTGATTCACCCTCCAGACTTCACCTTCTCCTTCTCCTCCTTCTGATTCTTCTGATTCACCCTCCAGACTTCACCTTCTCCTTCTCCTTCTTCTGCTTCTTCTGATTCACCCTCCTGACTTCACCTTCTCCTTCTCCTTCTTCTACTTCTTCTGATTCACCCTCCTGACTTCACCTTCTCCTTCTCCTTCTTCTACATCTTCTGCTTCACCCTCCAGACTTCACCTTCTCCTTCTCCTTCTTCTACTTCTTCTGATTCACCCTTCAGACTTCACCTTCTGCTTCTCCTTTATCTGCTTCTTCTGATTCACCCTCCAGACTTCACCTTCTCCTTCTCCTTATTCTGCTTCTTCTGATTCACCCTCCAGACTTCACCTCCTCCTTCTCCTTCTTCTGCTTCTTCTGATTCACCCTCCAGACTTCACCTTCTCCTTCTCCTTCTTCTGCTTTTTCTTATTCACCCTCCAGACTTCACCTTCTCCTTCTCCTTCTTCTACTTCTTCTGATTCACCCTCCAGACTTCACCTTCTCCTTCTCTTTCTTCTGCTTCTTCTGATTCACCCTCCAGACTTCACCTTCTCCTTCTCCTTCTTCTGATTCTTCTGATTCACCCTCCAGACTTCACCTTCTCCTTCTCCTTCTTCTGCTTCTTCTGATTCACCCTCCTGACTTCACCTTCTCCTTCTCCTTCTTCTACTTCTTCTGATTCACCCTCCTGACTTCACCTTCTCCTTCTCCTTCTTCTACTTCTTCTGCTTCCCCCTGCAGACTTCACCTTCTCCTTCTCCTTCTTCTACTTCTTCTGATTCACCCTTCAGACTTCACCTTCTGCTTCTCCTTTTTCTGCTTCTTCTGATTCACCCTCCAGACTTCACCTTCTCCTTCTCCTTATTCTGCTTCTTCTGATTCACCCTCCAGACTTCACCTTCTCCTTCTCCTTCTTCTGCTTCTTCTGATTCACCCTCCAGACTTCACCTTCTCCTTCTCCTTCTTCTGCTTCTTCTGATTCACCCTCCAGACTTCACCTTCTCCTTCTCCTTCTTCGGCTTTTTCTGATTCACCCTCCAGACTTCACCTTCTCCTTCTCCTTCTTCTACTTCTTCTGATTCACCCTCCAGACTTCACCTTCTCCTTCTCTTTCTTCTGCTTCTTCTGATTCACCCTCCAGACTTCACCTTCTCCTTCTCCTTCTTCTGATTCTTCTGATTCACCCTCCAGACTTCACCTTCTCCTTTTCCTTCTTCTGCTTCTTCTGATTCACCCTCCTGACTTCACCTTCTCCTTCTCCTTCTTCTATTTCTTCTGATTCACCCTCCTGACTTCACCTTCTCCTTCTCCTTCTTCTACTTCTTCTGCTTCCCCCTGCAGACTTCACCTTCTCCTTCTCCTTCTTCTACTTCTTCTGATTCACCCTCCAGACTTCACCTTCTCCTTCTCCTTCTTTTGCTTCTTCTGCTTCACACTCCAGACTTCACCTTCTCCTTCTCCTTCTTCTGCTTCTTCTGATTCACCCTCCTTACTTCACCTTCTCCTTCTCCTTCTTCTGCTTCTTCTGATTCACCCTCCTGACTTCAACTTCTCCTTCTCCTTATTCTGCTTCTTCTGTTTCACCCTCCAGACTTCACAATCTCCTTCTCCTTCTTCTGCTTCTTCTGATTCACCCTCCAGACTTCACCTTCTCCTTCTCCTTCTTCTGCTTCTTCTGATTCACCCTCCAGACTTCACCTTCTCCTTCTCCTTCTTCTACTTCTTCTGATTCACCCTCCAGACTTCACCTTCTCCTTCTCCTTCTTCTGCTTCTTCTGGTTCACCCTCCAGACTTCACCTTCTGCTTCTCCTTCGTCTACTTCTTCTGATTCACCCTCCAGACTACACCTTCTCCTTCTCCTTCTTCTACTTCTTCTGATTCACCCTCCAGACTTCACCTTCTCCTTCTCCTTCTTCTGTTTCTTCTGATTCACCCTCCAGACTTCACCTTCTCCTTCTCCTTCTTCGACTTCTTCTGATTCACCCTCCAGACTTCACCTTCTCCTTCTCCTTCTTCTACTTCTTCTGATTCACCCTCCAGACTTCACCTTCTCCTTCTCCTTCTTCTACTTCTTCTGCTTCTCCCTCCAGACTTCACCTTCTCCTTCTCCTTCTTCTGCTTCTTCTGATTCACCCTCCAGACTTCACCTTCTCCTTCTCCTTCTTCTGCTTTTTCTGATTCACCCTCCAGACTTCACCTTCTCCTTCTCCTTCTTCTACTTCTTCTGATTCACCCTCCAGACTTCACCTTCTCCTTCTCTTTCTTCTGCTTCTTCTGATTCACCCTCCAGACTTCACCTTCTCCTTCTCCTTCTTCTGATTCTTCTGATTCACCTTCCAGACTTCACCTTCTCCTTCTCCTTCTTCTGCTTCTTCTGATTCACCCTCCTGACTTCACCTTCTCCTTCTCCTTCTTCTACTTCTTCTGATTCACCCTCCTGACTTCACCTTCTCCTTCTCCTTCTTCTACTTCTTCTGCTTCCCCCTGCAGACTTCACCTTCTCCTTCTCCTTCTTCTACTTCTTCTGATTCACCCTCCTGACTTCACCTTCTCCTTCGCCTTCTTCTACTTCTTCTGATTCACCCTCCAGACTTCACCTTCTCCTTCTCCTTCTTCTGCTTCTTCTGATTCACCCTCCAGACCTCACCTTCTCCTTCTCCTTCTTCTACTTCTTCTGATTCACCCTCCAGACTTCATCTTCTCCTTCTCCTTCTTCTGCTTCTTCTGATTCACCCTCCAGACTTCACCTTCTCCTTCTCCTTCTTCTGCTTCTTCTGATTCACCCTCCAGACTTCACCTTCTCCTTCTCCTTCTTCTACTTCTTCTGATTCACCCTCCAGACTTCACCTTCTCCTTCTCCTTCTTCTACTTCTTCTGATTCACCCTCCAGTCTTCACCTTCTCCTTCTCCTTCTTCTGTTTCTTCTGCTTCACCCTCCAGACTTCACCTTCTCCTTCTCTTTCTTCTGCTTCTTCTGATTCACCCTCCAGACTTCACCTTCTCCTTCTCCTCCTTCTGATTCTTCTGATTCACCCTCCAGACTTCACCTTCTCCTTCTCCTTCTTCTGCTTCTTCTGATTCACCCTCCTGACTTCACCTTCTCCTTCTCCTTCTTCTACTTCTTCTGATTCACCCTCCTGACTTCACTTTCTCCTTCTCCTTCTTCTGATTCTTCTGCTTCACCCTCCAGACTTCACCTTCTCCTTTTCCTTCTTCTGCTTCTTCTGATTCACCCTCCTGACTTCACCTTCTCCTTCTCCTTCTTCTATTTCTTCTGATTCACCCTCCTGACTTCACCTTCTCCTTCTCCTTCTTCTACTTCTTCTGCTTCCCCCTGCAGACTTCACCTTCTCCTTCTCCTTCTTCTACTTCTTCTGATTCACCCTCCAGACTTCACCTTCTCCTTCTCCTTCTTTTGCTTCTTCTGCTTCACACTCCAGACTTCACCTTCTCCTTCTCCTTCTTCTGCTTCTTCTGATTCACCCTCCTTACTTCACCTTCTCCTTCTCCTTCTTCTGCTTCTTCTGATTCACCCTCCTGACTTCACCTTCTCCTTCTCCTTATTCTGCTTCTTCTGTTTCACCCTCCAGACTTCACAATCTCCTTCTCCTTCTTCTGCTTCTTCTGATTCACCCTCCAGACTTCACCTTCTCCTTCTCCTTCTTCTGCTTCTTCTGATTCACCCTCCAGACTTCACCTTCTCCTTCTCCTTCTTCTACTTCTTCTGATTCACCCTCCAGACTTCACCTTCTCCTTCTCCTTCTTCTGCTTCTTCTGGTTCACCCTCCAGACTTCACCTTCTGCTTCTCCTTCGTCTACTTCTTCTGATTCACCCTCCAGACTACACCTTCTCCTTCTCCTTCTTCTACTTCTTCTGATTCACCCTCCAGACTTCACCTTCTCCTTCTCCTTCTTCTGCTTCTTCTGTTTCACCCTCCTGACTTCACCTTCTCCTTCTCCTTCTTCTACTTCTTCTGATTCACCCTCCTGACTTCACCTTCTCCTTCTCCTTCTTCTACATCTTCTGCTTCACCCTCCAGACTTCACCTTCTCCTTCTCCTTCTTCTACTTCTTCTGATTCACCCTTCAGACTTCACCTTCTGCTTCTCCTTTATCTGCTTCTTCTGATTCACCCTCCAGACTTCACCTTCTCCTTCTCCTTATTCTGCTTCTTCTGATTCACCCTCCAGACTTCACCTCCTCCTTCTCCTTCTTCTGCTTCTTCTGATTCACCCTCCAGACTTCACCTTCTCCTTCTCCTTCTTCTGCTTTTTCTGATTCACCCTCCAGACTTCACCTTCTCCTTCTCCTTCTTCTACTTCTTCTGATTCACCCTCCAGACTTCACCTTCTCCTTCTCTTTCTTCTGCTTCTTCTGATTCACCCTCCAGACTTCACCTTCTCCTTCTCCTTCTTCTGATTCTTCTGATTCACCCTCCAGACTTCACCTTCTCCTTCTCCTTCTTCTGCTTCTTCTGATTCACCCTCCTGACTTCACCTTCTCCTTCTCCTTCTTCTACTTCTTCTGATTCACCCTCCTGACTTCACCTTCTCCTTCTCCTTCTTCTACTTCTTCTGCTTCCCACTGCAGACTTCACCTTCTCCTTCTCCTTCTTCTACTTCTTCTGATTCACCCTTCAGACTTCACCTTCTGCTTCTCCTTTTTCTGCTTCTTCTGATTCACCCTCCAGACTTCACCTTCTCCTTCTCCTTATTCTGCTTCTTCTGATTCACCCTCCAGACTTCACCTTCTCCTTCTCCTTCTTCTGCTTCTTCTGATTCACCCTCCAGACTTCACCTTCTCCTTCTCCTTCTTCGGCTTTTTCTGATTCACCCTCCAGACTTCACCTTCTCCTTCTCCTTCTTCTACTTCTTCTGATTCACCCTCCAGACTTCACCTTCTCCTTCTCTTTCTTCTGCTTCTTCTGATTCACCCTCCAGACTTCACCTTCTCCTTCTCCTTCTTCTGATTCTTCTGATTCACCCTCCAGACTTCACCTTCTCCTTTTCCTTCTTCTGCTTCTTCTGATTCACCCTCCTGACTTCACCTTCTCCTTCTCCTTCTTCTATTTCTTCTGATTCACCCTCCTGACTTCACCTTCTCCTTCTCCTTCTTCTACTTCTTCTGCTTCCCCCTGCAGACTTCACCTTCTCCTTCTCCTTCTTCTACTTCTTCTGATTCACCCTCCAGACTTCACCTTCTCCTTCTCCTTCTTTTGCTTCTTCTGCTTCACACTCCAGACTTCACCTTCTCCTTCTCCTTCTTCTGCTTCTTCTGATTCACCCTCCTTACTTCACCTTCTCCTTCTCCTTCTTCTGCTTCTTCTGATTCACCCTCCTGACTTCACCTTCTCCTTCTCCTTATTCTGCTTCTTCTGTTTCACCCTCCAGACTTCACAATCTCCTTCTCCTTCTTCTGCTTCTTCTGATTCACCCTCCAGACTTCACCTTCTCCTTCTCCTTCTTCTGCTTCTTCTGATTCACCCTCCAGACTTCACCTTCTCCTTCTCCTTCTTCTACTTCTTCTGATTCACCCTCCAGACTTCACCTTCTCCTTCTCCTTCTTCTGCTTCTTCTGGTTCACCCTCCAGACTTCACCTTCTGCTTCTCCTTCGTCTACTTCTTCTGATTCACCCTCCAGACTACACCTTCTCCTTCTCCTTCTTCTACTTCTTCTGATTCACCCTCCAGACTTCACCTTCTCCTTCTCCTTCTTCTGTTTCTTCTGATTCACCCTCCAGACTTCACCTTCTCCTTCTCCTTCTTCGACTTCTTCTGATTCACCCTCCAGACTTCACCTTCTCCTTCTCCTTCTTCTACTTCTTCTGATTCACCCTCCAGACTTCACCTTCTCCTTCTCCTTCTTCTACTTCTTCTGCTTCTCCCTCCAGACTTCACCTTCTCCTTCTCCTTCTTCTGCTTCTTCTGATTCACCCTCCAGACTTCACCTTCTCCTTCTCTTTCTTCTGCTTCTTCTGATTCACCCTCCAGACTTCTGTTTCACCCTCCAGACTTCACCTTCTCCTTCTCCTTCTTCTGCTTCTTCTGATTCACCCTCCAGACTTCACCTTCTCCTTCTCCTTCTTCTACTTCTTCTGATTCACCCTCCAGACTTCACCTTCTCCTTCTCCTTCTTCTGCTTCTTCTGGTTCACCCTCCAGACTTCACCTTCTGCTTCTCCTTCGTCTACTTCTTCTGATTCACCCTCCAGACTACACCTTCTCCTTCTCCTTCTTCTACTTCTTCTGATTCACCCTCCAGACTTCACCTTCTCCTTCTCCTTCTTCTGTTTCTTCTGATTCACCCTCCAGACTTCACCTTCTCCTTCTCCTTCTTCGACTTCTTCTGATTCACCCTCCAGACTTCACCTTCTCCTTCTCCTTCTTCTACTTCTTCTGATTCACCCTCCAGACTTCACCTTCTCCTTCTCCTTCTTCTACTTCTTCTGCTTCTCCCTCCAGACTTCACCTTCTCCTTCTCCTTCTTCTGCTTCTTCTGATTCACCCTCCAGACTTCACCTTCTCCTTCTCCTTCTTCTGCTTTTTCTGATTCACCCTCCAGACTTCACCTTCTCCTTCTCCTTCTTCTACTTCTTCTGATTCACCCTCCAGACTTCACCTTCTCCTTCTCTTTCTTCTGCTTCTTCTGATTCACCCTCCAGACTTCACCTTCTCCTTCTCCTTCTTCTGATTCTTCTGATTCACCTTCCAGACTTCACCTTCTCCTTCTCCTTCTTCTGCTTCTTCTGATTCACCCTCCTGACTTCACCTTCTCCTTCTCCTTCTTCTACTTCTTCTGATTCACCCTCCTGACTTCACCTCTCCTTCTCCTTCTTCTACTTCTTCTGCTTCCCCCTGCAGACTTCACCTTCTCCTTCTCCTTCTTCTACTTCTTCTGATTCACCCTCCTGACTTCACCTTCTCCTTCGCCTTCTTCTACTTCTTCTGATTCACCCTCCAGACTTCACCTTCTCCTTCTCCTTCTTCTGCTTCTTCTGATTCACCCTCCAGACCTCACCTTCTCCTTCTCCTTCTTCTACTTCTTCTGATTCACCCTCCAGACTTCATCTTCTCCTTCTCCTTCTTCTGCTTCTTCTGATTCACCCTCCAGACTTCACCTTCTCCTTCTCCTTCTTCTGCTTCTTCTGATTCACCCTCCAGACTTCACCTTCTCCTTCTCCTTCTTCTACTTCTTCTGATTCACCCTCCAGACTTCACCTTCTCCTTCTCCTTCTTCTACTTCTTCTGATTCACCCTCCAGTCTTCACCTTCTCCTTCTCCTTCTTCTGTTTCTTCTGCTTCACCCTCCAGACTTCACCTTCTCCTTCTCTTTCTTCTGCTTCTTCTGATTCACCCTCCAGACTTCACCTTCTCCTTCTCCTCCTTCTGATTCTTCTGATTCACCCTCCAGACTTCACCTTCTCCTTCTCCTTCTTCTGCTTCTTCTGATTCACCCTCCTGACTTCACCTTCTCCTTCTCCTTCTTCTACTTCTTCTGATTCACCCTCCAGACTTCACCTTCTCCTTCTCCTTCTTCTGCTTCTTCTGTTTCACCCTCCTGACTTCACCTTCTCCTTCTCCTTCTTCTACTTCTTCTGATTCACCCTCCTGACTTCACCTTCTCCTTCTCCTTCTTCTACATCTTCTGCTTCACCCTCCAGACTTCACCTTCTCCTTCTCCTTCTTCTACTTCTTCTGATTCACCCTTCAGACTTCACCTTCTGCTTCTCCTTTATCTGCTTCTTCTGATTCACCCTCCAGACTTCACCTTCTCCTTCTCCTTATTCTGCTTCTTCTGATTCACCCTCCAGACTTCACCTCCTCCTTCTCCTTCTTCTGCTTCTTCTGATTCACCCTCCAGACTTCACCTTCTCCTTCTCCTTCTTCTGCTTTTTCTGATTCACCCTCCAGACTTCACCTTCTCCTTCTCCTTCTTCTACTTCTTCTGATTCACCCTCCAGACTTCACCTTCTCCTTCTCTTTCTTCTGCTTCTTCTGATTCACCCTCCAGACTTCACCTTCTCCTTCTCCTTCTTCTGATTCTTCTGATTCACCCTCCAGACTTCACCTTCTCCTTCTCCTTCTTCTGCTTCTTCTGATTCACCCTCCTGACTTCACCTTCTCCTTCTCCTTCTTCTACTTCTTCTGATTCACCCTCCTGACTTCACCTTCTCCTTCTCCTTCTTCTACTTCTTCTGCTTCCCACTGCAGACTTCACCTTCTCCTTCTCCTTCTTCTACTTCTTCTGATTCACCCTTCAGACTTCACCTTCTGCTTCTCCTTTTTCTGCTTCTTCTGATTCACCCTCCAGACTTCACCTTCTCCTTCTCCTTATTCTGCTTCTTCTGATTCACCCTCCAGACTTCACCTTCTCCTTCTCCTTCTTCTGCTTCTTCTGATTCACCCTCCAGACTTCACCTTCTCCTTCTCCTTCTTCGGCTTTTTCTGATTCACCCTCCAGACTTCACCTTCTCCTTCTCCTTCTTCTACTTCTTCTGATTCACCCTCCAGACTTCACCTTCTCCTTCTCTTTCTTCTGCTTCTTCTGATTCACCCTCCAGACTTCACCTTCTCCTTCTCCTTCTTCTGATTCTTCTGATTCACCCTCCAGACTTCACCTTCTCCTTTTCCTTCTTCTGCTTCTTCTGATTCACCCTCCTGACTTCACCTTCTCCTTCTCCTTCTTCTATTTCTTCTGATTCACCCTCCTGACTTCACCTTCTCCTTCTCCTTCTTCTACTTCTTCTGCTTCCCCCTGCAGACTTCACCTTCTCCTTCTCCTTCTTCTACTTCTTCTGATTCACCCTCCAGACTTCACCTTCTCCTTCTCCTTCTTTTGCTTCTTCTGCTTCACACTCCAGACTTCACCTTCTCCTTCTCCTTCTTCTGCTTCTTCTGATTCACCCTCCTTACTTCACCTTCTCCTTCTCCTTCTTCTGCTTCTTCTGATTCACCCTCCTGACTTCACCTTCTCCTTCTCCTTATTCTGCTTCTTCTGTTTCACCCTCCAGACTTCACAATCTCCTTCTCCTTCTTCTGCTTCTTCTGATTCACCCTCCAGACTTCACCTTCTCCTTCTCCTTCTTCTGCTTCTTCTGATTCACCCTCCAGACTTCACCTTCTCCTTCTCCTTCTTCTACTTCTTCTGATTCACCCTCCAGACTTCACCTTCTCCTTCTCCTTCTTCTGCTTCTTCTGGTTCACCCTCCAGACTTCACCTTCTGCTTCTCCTTCGTCTACTTCTTCTGATTCACCCTCCAGACTACACCTTCTCCTTCTCCTTCTTCTACTTCTTCTGATTCACCCTCCAGACTTCACCTTCTCCTTCTCCTTCTTTTGTTTCTTCTGATTCACCCTCCAGACTTCACCTTCTCCTTCTCCTTCTTCGACTTCTTCTGATTCACCCTCCAGACTTCACCTTCTCCTTCTCCTTCTTCTACTTCTTCTGATTCACCCTCCAGACTTCACCTTCTCCTTCTCCTTCTTCTACTTCTTCTGCTTCTCCCTCCAGACTTCACCTTCTCCTTCTCCTTCTTCTGCTTCTTCTGATTCACCCTCCAGACTTCACCTTCTCCTTCTCTTTCTTCTGCTTCTTCTGATTCACCCTCCAGACTTCTGTTTCACCCTCCAGACTTCACCTTCTCCTTCTCCTTCTTCTGCTTCTTCTGATTCACCCTCCAGACTTCACCTTCTCCTTCTCCTTCTTCTACTTCTTCTGATTCACCCTCCAGACTTCACCTTCTCCTTCTCCTTCTTCTGCTTCTTCTGGTTCACCCTCCAGACTTCACCTTCTGCTTCTCCTTCGTCTACTTCTTCTGATTCACCCTCCAGACTACACCTTCTCCTTCTCCTTCTTCTACTTCTTCTGATTCACCCTCCAGACTTCACCTTCTCCTTCTCCTTCTTCTGTTTCTTCTGATTCACCCTCCAGACTTCACCTTCTCCTTCTCCTTCTTCGACTTCTTCTGATTCACCCTCCAGACTTCACCTTCTCCTTCTCCTTCTTCTACTTCTTCTGATTCACCCTCCAGACTTCACCTTCTCCTTCTCCTTCTTCTACTTCTTCTGCTTCTCCCTCCAGACTTCACCTTCTCCTTCTCCTTCTTCTGCTTCTTCTGATTCACCCTCCAGACTTCACCTTCTCCTTCTCCTTCTTCTGCTTTTTCTGATTCACCCTCCAGACTTCACCTTCTCCTTCTCCTTCTTCTACTTCTTCTGATTCACCCTCCAGACTTCACCTTCTCCTTCTCTTTCTTCTGCTTCTTCTGATTCACCCTCCAGACTTCACCTTCTCCTTCTCCTTCTTCTGATTCTTCTGATTCACCTTCCAGACTTCACCTTCTCCTTCTCCTTCTTCTGCTTCTTCTGATTCACCCTCCTGACTTCACCTTCTCCTTCTCCTTCTTCTACTTCTTCTGCTTCCCCCTGCAGACTTCACCTTCTCCTTCTCCTTCTTCTACTTCTTCTGATTCACCCTCCTGACTTCACCTTCTCCTTCGCCTTCTTCTACTTCTTCTGATTCACCCTCCAGACTTCACCTTCTCCTTCTCCTTCTTCTGCTTCTTCTGATTCACCCTCCAGACCTCACCTTCTCCTTCTCCTTCTTCTACTTCTTCTGATTCACCCTCCAGACTTCATCTTCTCCTTCTCCTTCTTCTGCTTCTTCTGATTCACCCTCCAGACTTCACCTTCTCCTTCTCCTTCTTCTGCTTCTTCTGATTCACCCTCCAGACTTCACCTTCTCCTTCTCCTTCTTCTACTTCTTCTGATTCACCCTCCAGACTTCACCTTCTCCTTCTCCTTCTTCTACTTCTTCTGATTCACCCTCCAGTCTTCACCTTCTCCTTCTCCTTCTTCTGTTTCTTCTGCTTCACCCTCCAGACTTCACCTTCTCCTTCTCTTTCTTCTGCTTCTTCTGATTCACCCTCCAGACTTCACCTTCTCCTTCTCCTCCTTCTGATTCTTCTGATTCACCCTCCAGACTTCACCTTCTCCTTCTCCTTCTTCTGCTTCTTCTGATTCACCCTCCTGACTTCACCTTCTCCTTCTCCTTCTTCTACTTCTTCTGATTCACCCTCCTGACTTCACCTTCTCCTTCTCCTTCTTCTACATCTTCTGCTTCACCCTCCAGACTTCACCTTCTCCTTCTCCTTCTTCTACTTCTTCTGATTCACCCTTCAGACTTCACCTTCTGCTTCTCCTTTATCTGCTTCTTCTGATTCACCCTCCAGACTTCACCTTCTCCTTCTCCTTATTCTGCTTCTTCTGATTCACCCTCCAGACTTCACCTCCTCCTTCTCCTTCTTCTGCTTCTTCTGATTCACCCTCCAGACTTCACCTTCTCCTTCTCCTTCTTCTGCTTTTTCTGATTCACCCTCCAGACTTCACCTTCTCCTTCTCCTTCTTCTACTTCTTCTGATTCACCCTCCAGACTTCACCTTCTCCTTCTCTTTCTTCTGCTTCTTCTGATTCACCCTCCAGACTTCACCTTCTCCTTCTCCTTCTTCTGATTCTTCTGATTCACCCTCCAGACTTCACCTTCTCCTTCTCCTTCTTCTGCTTCTTCTGATTCACCCTCCTGACTTCACCTTCTCCTTCTCCTTCTTCTACTTCTTCTGATTCACCCTCCTGACTTCACCTTCTCCTTCTCCTTCTTCTACTTCTTCTGCTTCCCACTGCAGACTTCACCTTCTCCTTCTCCTTCTTCTACTTCTTCTGATTCACCCTTCAGACTTCACCTTCTGCTTCTCCTTTTTCTGCTTCTTCTGATTCACCCTCCAGACTTCACCTTCTCCTTCTCCTTATTCTGCTTCTTCTGATTCACCCTCCAGACTTCACCTTCTCCTTCTCCTTCTTCTGCTTCTTCTGATTCACCCTCCAGACTTCACCTTCTCCTTCTCCTTCTTCTGCTTCTTCTGATTCACCCTCCAGACTTCACCTTCTCCTTCTCCTTCTTCGGCTTTTTCTGATTCACCCTCCAGACTTCACCTTCTCCTTCTCCTTCTTCTACTTCTTCTGATTCACCCTCCAGACTTCACCTTCTCCTTCTCTTTCTTCTGCTTCTTCTGATTCACCCTCCAGACTTCACCTTCTCCTTCTCCTTCTTCTGATTCTTCTGATTCACCCTCCAGACTTCAGCTTCTCCTTTTCCTTCTTCTGCTTCTTCTGATTCACCCTCCTGACTTCACCTTCTCCTTCTCCTTCTTCTATTTCTTCTGATTCACCCTCCTGACTTCACCTTCTCCTTCTCCTTCTTCTACTTCTTCTGCTTCCCCCTGCAGACTTCACCTTCTCCTTCTCCTTCTTCTACTTCTTCTGATTCACCCTCCAGACTTCACCTTCTCCTTCTCCTTCTTTTGCTTCTTCTGCTTCACACTCCAGACTTCACCTTCTCCTTCTCCTTCTTCTGCTTCTTCTGATTCACCCTCCTTACTTCACCTTCTCCTTCTCCTTCTTCTGCTTCTTCTGATTCACCCTCCTGACTTCACCTTCTCCTTCTCCTTATTCTGCTTCTTCTGTTTCACCCTCCAGACTTCACAATCTCCTTCTCCTTCTTCTGCTTCTTCTGATTCACCCTCCAGACTTCACCTTCTCCTTCTCCTTCTTCTGCTTCTTCTGATTCACCCTCCAGACTTCACCTTCTCCTTCTCCTTCTTCTACTTCTTCTGATTCACCCTCCAGACTTCACCTTCTCCTTCTCCTTCTTCTGCTTCTTCTGGTTCACCCTCCAGACTTCACCTTCTGCTTCTCCTTCGTCTACTTCTTCTGATTCACCCTCCAGACTACACCTTCTCCTTCTCCTTCTTCTACTTCTTCTGATTCACCCTCCAGACTTCACCTTCTCCTTCTCCTTCTTCTGTTTCTTCTGATTCACCCTCCAGACTTCACCTTCTCCTTCTCCTTCTTCGACTTCTTCTGATTCACCCTCCAGACTTCACCTTCTCCTTCTCCTTCTTCTACTTCTTCTGATTCACCCTCCAGACTTCACCTTCTCCTTCTCCTTCTTCTACTTCTTCTGCTTCTCCCTCCAGACTTCACCTTCTCCTTCTCCTTCTTCTGCTTCTTCTGATTCACCCTCCAGACTTCACCTTCTCCTTCTCTTTCTTCTGCTTCTTCTGATTCACCCTCCAGACTTCACCTTCTCCTTCTCCTTCTTCTGATTCTTCTGTTTCACCCTCCAGACTTCACCTTCTCCTTCTCCTTCTTCTGCTTCTTCTGATTCACCCTCCTGACTTCACCTTCTCCTTCTCCTTCTTCTACTTCTTCTGATTCACCCTCCTGACTTCACCTTCTACTTCTCCTTCTTCTACTTCTTCTGCTTCACCCTCCAGACTTCACCTTCTCCTTCTCCTTCTTCTACTTCTTCTGATTCACCCTCCAGACTTCACCTTCTCCTTCTCCTTATTTTGCTTCTTCTGCTTCACACTCCAGACTTCACCTTCTCCTTCTCCTTCTTCTGCTTCTTCTGATTCTCCCTCCTTACTTCACCTTCTCCTTCTCCTTCTTCTGCTTCTTCTGATTCACCCTCCTGACTTCACCTTCTCCTTCTCCTTATTCTGCTTCTTCTGTTTCACCCTCCAGACTTCACCTTCTCCTTCTCCTTCTTCTGCTTCTTCTGATTCACCCTCCAGACTTCACCTTCTCCTTCTCCTTCTTCTGCTTCTTCTGATTCACCCTCCAGACTTCACCTTCTCCTTCTCCTTCTTCTACTTCTTCTGATTCACCCTCCAGACTTCACCTTCTCCTTCTCCTTCTTCTACTTCTTCTGCTTCTCCCTCCAGACTTCACCTTCTCCTTCTCCTTCTTCTGCTTCTTCTGATTCACCCTCCAGACTTCACCTTCTCCTTCTCCTTCTTCTACTTCTTCTGATTCACCCTCCAGACTTCACCTTCTACTTCTCCTTCTTCTACTTCTTCTGATTCACCCTCCAGACTTCACCTTCTCCTTCTCCTTCTTCTACTTCTTCCGATTCACCCTCCTGACTTCACCTTCTCCTTCTCCTTCTTCTGCTTCACCCTCCTGACTTCACCTTCTCCTTCTCCTTCTTCTACTTCTTCTGATTCACCCTCCAGACTTCACCTTCTCCTTCTCCTTCTTCTGCTTCCTCTGCTTCACCCTCCAGACTTCACCTTCTCCTTCTCCTTCTTCTGCTTCTTCTGCTTCGCCCTCCAGACATCACCTTCTCCTTCTCCTTCTTCTGCTTCTTCTGCTTCACCCTCCAGACTTCACCTTCTCCTTCTCCTTCTTCTGCTTCTTCTGCTTCACTCTCCTGACTTCACCTTCTCCTTCTCCTTCTTCTACTTCTTCTGATTCACCCTCCAGACTTCACCTTCTCCTTCTCCTTCTTCTGCTTCTTCTGCTTCACCCTCCAGACTTCACCTTCTCCTTCTCCTTCTTCTGCTTCTTCTGCTGCGCCCTCCAGACATCACCTTCTCCTTCTCCTTTTTCTGCTTCTTCTGCTTCACCCTCCTGACTTCACCTTCTCCTTCTCCTTCTTCTACTTCTTCTGTTTCACCCCCCTGACTTCACCTGCTCCTTCTCCTTCTTCTGCTTCTTCTGATTCACCCTCCTAACTTTACCTTCTCCTTCTCCTTCTTCTGCTTCTTCTGATTCACCCTCCTGACTTCACCTTCTCCTTCTCCTTCTTCTGCTTCTTCAATTCACCCTCCAGACTTCACCTACTCCTTCTCCTTCTTCTGCTTCTTCTGATTCACCCTGCTGACTTCACCTTCTCCTTCTCCTTCTTCTGCTTCTTCTGATTGACCCTCCAGACCTCACCTTCTCCTTCTCCTTCTTCTACTTCTTCTGATTCACCCTCCAGACTTCATCTTCTCCTTCTCCTTCTTCTGCTTCTTCTGATTCACCCTCCAGACTTCACCTTCTCCTTCTCCTTCTTCTGCTTCTTCTGATTCACCCTCCAGACTTCACCTTCTCCTTCTCCTTCTTCTACTTCTTCTGATTCACCCTCCTGACTTCACCTTCTCCTTCTCCTTCTTCTGCTTCTTCTGCTTCACCCTCCGGACTTCACCTTCTCCTGCTCCTTCTTCTGCTTCTTCTGCTTCACCCTCCAGACTTCACCTTCTCCTTCTCCTTCTTCTGCTTCTTCTGCTTCACCCTCCTGACTTCACCTTCTCCTTCTCCTTCTTCTACTTCTTCTGATTCACCCTCCAGACTTCACCTTCTCCTTCTCCTTCTTCTGCTTCTTCTGCTTCACCCTCCAGACTTCACCTTCTCCTTCTCCTTCTTCTGCTTCTTCTGCTTCGCCCTCCAGACTTCACCTTCTCCTTCTCCATCTTCTGCTTCTTCTGCTTCACTCTCCTGACTTCACCTTCTCCTTCTCCTTCTTCTACTTCTTCTGATTCACCCTCCAGACTTCACCTTCTCCTTCTCCTTCTTCTGCTTCTTCTGCTTCACCCTCTAGACTTCAACTTCTCCTTCTCCTTCTTCTGCTTCTTCTGCTGCGCCCTCCAGACTTCACCTTCTCCTTCTCCTTCTTCTGCTTCTTCTGCTTCACCGTCCTGACTTCACCTTCTCCTTCTCCTTCTTCTACTTCTTCTGCTTCACCCCCCTGACTTCACCTGCTCCTTCTCCTTCTTCTGCTTCTTCTGATTCACCCTCCTAACTTCAACTTCTCCTTCTCCTTCTTCTGCTTCTTCTGATTCACTCTCCTGACTTCACCTTCTCCTTCTCCTTCTTCTGCTTCTTCTGATTCACCCTCCAGACTTCACCTTCTCCTTCTCCTTCTTCTGCTTCTTCTGTTTCACCCTCCAGACTTCACCTTCTCCTTCTCCTTCTTCTGCTTCTTCTGATTCACCCTCCAGACTTCATCTTCTCCTTCTCCTTCTTCTGCTTCTTCTGATTCACCCTCCAGACTTCACCTTCTCCTTCTCCTTCTTCTGCTTCTTCTGATTCACCCTCCAGACTTCACCTTCTCCTTCTCCTTCTTCTACTTCTTCTGATTCACCCTCCAGACTTCACCTTCTCCTTCTCCTTCTTCTACTTCTTCAGATTCACCCTCCAGTCTTCACCTTCTCCTTCTCCTTCTTCTGTTTCTTCTGCTTCACCCTCCAGACTTCACCTTCTCCTTCTCTTTCTTCTGCTTCTTCTGATTCACCCTCCAGGCTTCACCCTCTCCTTCTCCTTCTTCTGATTCTTCTGATTCACCCTCCAGACTTCACCTTCTCCTTCTCCTTCTTCTGCTTCTTCTGATTCACCCTCCAGACTTCATCTCCTCCTTCTCCTTCTTCTGCTTCTTCTGATTCACCCTCCAGACTTCACCTTCTCCTTCTCCTTCTTCTGCTTCTTCTGATTCACCCTCCAGACTTCACCTTCTCCTTCTCCTTCTTCTACTTCTTCTGATTCACCCTCCAGACTTCACCTTCTCCTTCTCCTTCTTCTACTTCTTCAGATTCACCCTCCAGTCTTCACCTTCTCCTTCTCCTTCTTCTGTTTCTTCTGCTTCACCCTCCAGACTTCACCTTCTCCTTCTCTTTCTTCTGCTTCTTCTGATTCACCCTCCAGACTTCAACTTCTCCTTCTCCTTCTTCTGATTCTTCTGATTCACCCTCCAGACTTCACCTTCTCCTTCTCCTTCTTCTGCTTCTTCTGATTCACCCTCCTGACTTCACCTTCTCCTTCTCCTTCTTCTACTTCTTCTGATTCACCCTCCTGACTTCACCTTCTCCTTCTCCTTCTTCTACTTCTTCTGCTTCACCCTCCAGACTTCACCTTCTCCTTCCCCTTCTTCTACTTCTTCTGATTCACCCTCCAGACTTCACATTCCCCTTCTCCTTCTTTTGCTTCTTCTGCTTCACACTCCAGACTTCACCTTCTCCTTCTCCTTCTTCTGCTTCTTCTGATTCACCCTCCTTACTTCACCTTCTCCTTCTCCTTCTTCTGCTTCTTCTGATTCACCCTCCTGACTTCACCTTCTCCTTCTCCTTATTCTGCTTCTTCTGTTTCACCCTCCAGACTTCACCTTCTCCTTCTCCTTCTTCTGCTTCTTCTGATTCACCCTCCAGACTTCACCTTCTCCTTCTCCTTCTTCTGCTTCTTCTGATTCACCCTCCAGACTTCACCTTCTCCTTCTCCTTCTTCTACTTCTTCTGATTCACCCTCCAGACTTCACCTTCTCCTTCTCCTTCTTCTGCTTCTTCTGAATCACCCTCCAGACTTCACCTTCTCCTTCTCCTTCGTCTACTTCTTCTGATTCACCCTCCAGACTACACCTTCTCCTTCTCCTTCTTCTACATCTTCTGATTCACCCTCCAGACTTCACCTTCTCCTTCTCCTTCTTCTGTTTCTTCTGATTCACCCTCCAGACTTCACCTTCTCCTTCTCCTTCTTCTACTTCTTCTGATTCACACTCCAGACTTCACCTTCTCCTTCTCCTTCTTCTACTTCTTCTGATTCACCCTCCAGACTTCACCTTCTCCTTCTCCTTCTTCTACTTCTTCTGCTTCTCCCTCCAGACTTCACCTTCTCCTTCTCCTTCTTCTGCTTCTTCTGATTCACCCTCCAGACTTCACCTTCCCCTTCTCCTTCTTCTACTTCTTCTGATTCACCCTCCAGACTTCACCTTCTCCTTCTCCTTCTTCTACTTCTTCTGATTCACCCTCCAGACTTCACCTTCTCCTTCTCCTTCTTCTACTTCTACCGATTCACCCTCCTGACTTCACCTTCTCCTTCTCCTTCTTCTGCTTCTTCTGCTTCACCCTCCTGACTTCACCTTCTCCTTCTCCTTCTTCTACTTCTTCTGATTCACCCTCCAGACTTCACCTTCTCCTTCTCCTTCTTCTGCTTCTTCTGCTTCACCCTCCAGACTTCACCTTCTCCTTCTCCTTCTTCTGCTTCTTCTGATTCGCCCTCCAGACATCACCTTCACCTTCTCCTTCTTCTGCTTCTTCTGCTTCACCCTCCAGACTTCACCTTCTCCTTCTCCTTCTTCTGCTTCTTCTGCTTCACTCTCCTGACTTCACCTTCTCCTTCTCCTTCTTCTACTTCATCTGATTCACCCTCCAGACTTCACCTTCTCCTTCTCCTTCTTCTGCTTCTTCTGCTTCACCCTCCAGACTTCACCTTCTTCTTCTCCTTCTTCTGCTTCTTCTGCTGCGCCCTCCAGACTTCACCTTCTCCTTCTCCTTCTTCTGCTTCTTCTGCTTCACCCTCCTGACTTCACCTTCTCCTTCTCCTTCTTCTACTTCTTCTGTTTCTCCCCCCTGACTTCACCTGCTCCTTCTCCTTCTTCTGCTTCTTCTGATTCACCCTCCTAACTTTACCTTCTCCTTCTCCTTCTTCTGCTTCTTCTGATTCACCCTCCTGACTTCACCTTCTCCTTCTCCTTCTTCTGCTTCTTCTAATTCACCCTCCAGACTTCACCTTCTCCTTCTCCTTCTTCTGCTTCTTCTGATTCACTCTCCAGACTTCACCTTCTCCTTCTCCTTCTTCTGCTTCTTCTGATTGACCCTCCTGACCTCACCTTCTCCTTCTCCTTCTTCTACTTCTTCTGATTCACCCACCAGACTTCATCTTCTCCTTCTCCTTCTTCTGCTTCTTCTGATTCACCCTCCAGACTTCACCTTCTCCTTCTCCTTCTTCTGCTTCTTCTGATTCACCCTCCAGACTTCACCTTCTCCTTCTCCTTCTTCTACTTCTTCTGATTCACCCTCCTGACTTCACCTTCTCCTTCTCCTTCTTCTGCTTCTTCTGCTTCACCCTCCAGACTTCACCTTCTCCTGCTCCTTCTTCTGCTTCTTCTGCTTCACCCTCCAGACTTCACCTTCTCCTTCTCCTTCTTCTGCTTCTTCTGATTCACCCTCCTGACTTCACCTTCTCCTTCTCCTTATTCTGCTTCTTCTGTTTCACCCTCCAGACTTCACCTTCTCCTTCTCCTTCTTCTGCTTCTTCTGATTCACCCTCCAGACTTCACCTTCTCCTTCTCCTTCTTCTGCTTCTTCTGATTCACCCTCCAGACTTCACCTTCTCCTTATCCTTCTTCTACTTCTTCTGATTCACCCTCCAGACTTCACCTTCTCCTTCTCCTTCTTCTGCTTCTTCTGGTTCACCCTCCAGACTTCACCTTCTGCTTCTCCTTCGTCTACTTCTTCTGATTCACCCTCCAGACTACACCTTCTCCTTCTCCTTCTTCTACTTCTTCTGATTCACCCTCCAGACTTCACCTTCTCCTTCTCCTTCTTCTGTTTCTTCTGATTCACCCTCCAGACTTCACCTTCTCCTTCTCCTTCTTCGACTTCTTCTGATTCACCCTCCAGACTTCACCTTCTCCTTCTCCTTCTTCTACTTCTTCTGATTCACCCTCCAGACTTCACCTTCTCCTTCTCCTTCTTCTAATTCTTCTGCTTCTCCCTCCAGACTTCACCTTCTCCTTCTCCTTCTTCTGCTTCTTCTGATTCACCCTCCAGACTTCACCTTCTCCTTCTCTTTCTTCTGCTTCTTCTGATTCACCCTCCAGACTTCACCTTCTCCTTCTCCTTCTTCTGATTCTTCTGTTTCACCCTCCAGACTTCACCTTCTCCTTCTCCTTCTTCTGCTTCTTCTGATTCACCCTCCTGACTTCACCTTCTCCTTCTCCTTCTTCTACTTCTTCTGATTCACCCTCCTGACTTCACCTTCTCCTTCTCCTTCTTCTACTTCTTCTGCTTCACCCTCCAGACTTCACCTTCTCCTTCTCCTTCTTCTACTTCTTCTGATTCACCCTCCAGACTTCACCTTCTCCTTCTCCTTCTTTTGCTTCTTCTGCTTCACACTCCAGACTTCACCTTCTCCTTCTCCTTCTTCTGCTTCTTCTGATTCACCCTCCTTACTTCACCTTCTCCTTCTCCTTCTTCTGCTTCTTCTGATTCACCCTCCTGACTTCACCTTCTCCTTCTCCTTATTCTGCTTCTTCTGTTTCACCCTCCAGACTTCACCTTCTCCTTCTCCTTCTTCTGCTTCTTCTGATTCACCCTCCAGACTTCACCTTCTCCTTCTCCTTCTTCTGCTTCTTCTGATTCACCCTCCAGACTTCACCTTCTCCTTCTCCTTCTTCTACTTCTTCTGATTCACCCTCCAGACTTCACCTTCTCCTTCTCCTTCTTCTATTTCTTCTGCTTCTCCCTCCAGACTTCACCTTCTCCTTCTCCTTCTTCTGCTTCTTCTGATTCACCCTCCAGACTTCACCTTCTCCTTCTCCTTCTTCTACTTCTTCTGATTCACCCTCCAGACTTCACCTTCTACTTCTCCTTCTTCTACTTCTTCTGATTCACCCTCCAGACTTCACCTTCTCCTTCTCCTTCTTCTACTTCTTCCGATTCACCCTCCTGACTTCACCTTCTCCTTCTCCTTCTTCTGCTTCACCCTCCTGACTTCACCTTCTCCTTCTCCTTCTTCTACTTCTTCTGATTCACCCTCCAGACTTCACCTTCTCCTTCTCCTTCTTCTGCTTCCTCTGCTTCACCCTCCAGACTTCACCTTCTCCTTCTCCTGCTTCTGCTTCTTCTGCTTCGCCCTCCAGACATCACCTTCTCCTTCTCCTTCTTCTGCTTCTTCTGCTTCACCCTCCAGACTTCACCTTCTCCTTCTCCTTCTTCTGCTTCTTCTGCTTCACCCTCCAGACTTCACCTTCTCTTCTCCTTCTTCTGCTTCTTCTGCTGCGCCCTCCAGACTTCACCTTCTCCTTCTCCTTCTTCTGCTTCTTCTGCTTCACCCTCCTGACTTCACCTTCTCCTTCTCCTTCTTCTACTTCTTCTGTTTCACCCCCCTGACTTCACCTGCTCCTTCTCCTTCTTCTGCTTCTTCTGATTCACCCTCCTAACTTTACCTTCTCCTTCTCCTTCTTCTGCTTCTTCTGATTCACCCTCCTGACTTCACCTTCTCCTTCTCCTTCTTCTGCTTCTTCAATTCACCCTCCAGACTTCACCTACTCCTTCTCCTTCTTCTGCTTCTTCTGATTCACCCTCCTGACTTCACCTTCTCCTTCTCCTTCTTCTGCTTCTTCTGATTGACCCCCCAGACCTCACCTTCTCCTTCTCCTTCTTCTACTTCTTCTGATTCACCCTCCAGACTTCATCTTCTCCTTCTCCTTCTTCTGCTTCTTCTGATTCACCCTCCAGACTTCACCTTCTCCTTCTCCTTCTTCTGCTTCTTCTGATTCACCCTCCAGACTTCACCTTCTCCTTCTCCTTCTTCTACTTCTTCTGATTCACCCTCCTGACTTCACCTTCTCCTTCTCCTTCTTCTGCTTCTTCTGCTTCACTCTCCAGACTTCACCTTCTCCTGCTCCTTCTTCTGCTTCTTCTGCTTCACCCTCCAGACTTCACCTTCTCCTTCTCCTTCTTCTGCTTCTTCTGCTTCACCCTCCTGACTTCACCTTCTCCTTCTCCTTCTTCTACTTCTTCTGATTCACCCTCCAGACTTCACCTTCTCCTTCTCCTTCTTCTGCTTCTTCTGCTTCACCCGCCAGACTTCACCTTCTCCTTCTCCTTCTTCTGCTTCGCCCTCCAGACTTCACATTCTCCTTCTCCATCTTCTGCTTCTTCTGCTTCACTCTCCTGACTTCACCTTCTCCTTCTCCTTCTTCTACTTCTTCTGATTCACCCTCCAGACTTCACCTTCTCCTTCTCCTTCTTCTGCTTCTTCTGCTTCACCCTCTAGACTTCAACTTCTCCTTCTCCTTCTTCTGCTTCTTCTGCTGCGCCCTCCAGACTTCACCTTCTCCTTCTCCTTCTTCTGCTTCTTCTGCTTCACCGCCCTGACTTCACCTTCTCCTTCTCCTTCTTCTACTTCTTCTGCTTCACCCCCCTGACTTCACCTGCTCCTTCTCCTTCTTCTGCTTCTTCTGATTCACCCTCCTAACTTCACCTTCTCCTTCTCCTTCTTCTGCTTCTTCTGATTCACCCTCCTGACTTCACCTTCTCCTTCTCCTTCTTCTGCTTCTTCTGATTCACCCTCCAGACTTCACCTTCTCCTTCTCCTTCTTCTGCTTCTTCTGTTTCACCCTCCAGACTTCACCTTCTCCTTCTCCTTCTTCTGCTTCTTCTGATTCACCCTCCAGACTTCATCTTCTCCTTCTCCTTCTTCTGCTTCTTCTGATTCACCCTCCAGACTTCACCTTCTCCTTCACCTTCTTCTGCTTCTTCTGATTCACCCTCCAGACTTCACCTTCTCCTTCTCCTTCTTCTACTTCTTCTGATTCACCCTCCAGACTTCACCATCTCCTTCTCCTTCTTCTACTTCTTCAGATTCACCCTCCAGTCTTCACCTTCTCCTTCTCCTTCTTCTGTTTCTTCTGCTTCACCCTCCAGACTTCACCTTCTCCTTCTCTTTCTTCTGCTTCTTCTGATTCACCCTCCAGGCTTCACCCTCTCCTTCTCCTTCTTCTGATTCTTCTGATTCACCCTCCAGACTTCACCTTCTCCTTCTCCTTCTTCTGCTTCTTCTGATTCACCCTCCAGACTTCACCTTCTCCTTCTCCTTCTTCTGCTTCTTCTGATTCACCCTCCAGACTTCATCTTCTCCTTCTCCTTCTTCTGCTTCTTCTGATTCACCCTCCAGACTTCACCTTCTCCTTCTCCTTCTTCTGCTTCTTCTGATTCACCCTCCAGACTTCACCTTCTCCTTCTCCTTCTTCTACTTCTTCTGATTCACCCTCCAGACTTCACCTTCTCCTTCTCCTTCTTCTACTTCTTCAGATTCACCCTCCAGTCTTCACCTTCTCCTTCTCCTTCTTCTGTTTCTTCTGCTTCACCCTCCAGACTTCACCTTCTCCTTCTCTTTCTTCTGCTTCTTCTGATTCACCCTCCAGACTTCAACTTCTCCTTCTCCTTCTTCTGATTCTTCTGATTCACCCTCCAGACTTCACCTTCTCCTTCTCCTTCTTCTGCTTCTTCTGATTCACCCTCCTGACTTCACCTTCTCCTTCTCCTACTTCTACTTCTTCTGTTTCACCCTCCTGACTTCACCTTCTCCTTCTCCTTCTTCTACTTCTTCTGCTTCACCCTCCAGACTTCACCTTCTCCTTCTCCTTCTTCTACTTCTTCTGATTCACCCTCCAGACTTCACATTCTCCTTCTCCTTCTTTTGCTTCTTCTGCTTCACACTCCAGACTTCACCTTCTCCTTCTCCTTCTTCTGCTTCTTCTGATTCACCCTCCTTACTTCACCTTCTCCTTCTCCTTCTTCTGCTTCTTCTGATTCACCCTCCTGACTTCACCTTCTCCTTCTCCTTATTCTGCTTCTTCTGTTTCACCCTCCAGACTTCACCTTCTCCTTCTCCTTCTTCTGCTTCTTCTGATTCACCCTCCAGACTTCACCTTCTCCTTCTCCTTCTTCTGCTTCTTCTGATTCACCCTCCAGACTTCACCTTCTCCTTCTCCTTCTTCTACTTCTTCTGATTCACCCTCCAGACTTCACCTTCTCCTTCTCCTTCTTCTGCTTCTTCTGATTCACCCTCCAGACTTCACCTTCTCCTTCTCCTTCGTCTACTTCTTCTGATTCACCCTCCAGACTACACCTTCTCCTTCTCCTTCTTCTACTTCTTCTGATTCACCCTCCAGACTTCACCTTCTCCTTCTCCTTCTTCTGTTTCTTCTGATTCAACCTCCAGACTTCACCTTCTCCTTCTCCTTCTTCTACTTCTTCTGATTCACACTCCAGACTTCACCTTCTCCTTCTCCTTCTTCTACTTCTTCTGATTCACCCTCCAGACTTCACCTTCTCCTTCTCCTTCTTCTACTTCTTCTGCTTCTCCCTCCAGACTTCACCTTCTCCTTCTCCTTCTTCTGCTTCTTCTGATTCACCCTCCAGACTTCACCTTCCCCTTCTCCTTCTTCTACTTCTTCTGATTCACCCTCCAGACTTCACCTTCTCCTTCTCCTTCTTCTACTTCTTCTGATTCACCCTCCAGACTTCACCTTCTCCTTCTCCTTCTTCTACTTCTACCGATTCACCCTCCTGACTTCACCTTCTCCTACTCCTTCTTCTGCTTCTTCTGCTTCACCCTCCTGACTTCACCTTCTCCTTCTCCTTCTTCTACTTCTTCTGATTCACCCTCCAGACTTCACCTTCTCCTTCTCCTTCTTCTGCTTCTTCTGCTTCACCCTCCAGACTTCACCTTCTCCTTCTCCTTCTTCTGCTTCTTCTGATTCGCCCTCCAGACATCACCTTCTCCTTCTCCTTCTTCTACTTCTTCTGATTCACCCTCCAGACTTCACCTTCTCCTTCTCCTTCTTCTACTTCTTCAGATTCACCCTCCAGTCTTCACCTTCTCCTTCTCCTTCTTCTGTTTCTTCTGCTTCACCCTCCAGACTTCACCTTCTCCTTCTCTTTCTTCTGCTTCTTCTGATTTACCCTCCAGACTTCAACTTCTCCTTCTCCTTCTTCTGGTTCTTCTGATTCACCCTCCAGACTTCACCTTCTCCTTCTCCTTCTTCTACTTCTTCTGATTCACCCTCCTGACTTCACCTTCTCCTTCTCCTTCTTCTACTTCTTCTGCTTCACCCTCCAGACTTCACCTTCTCCTTCTCCTTCTTCTACTTCTTCTGATTCACCCTCCAGACTTCACATTCTCCTTTTCCTTCTTTTGCTTCTTCTGCTTCACACTCCAGACTTCACCTTCTCCTTCTCCTTCTTCTGCTTCTTCTGATTCACCCTCCTTACTTCACCTTCTCCTTCTCCTTCTTCTGCTTCTTCTGATTCACCCTCCTGACTTCACCTTCTCCTTCTCCTTATTCTGCTTCTTCTGTTTCACCCTCCAGACTTCACCTTCTCATTCTCCTTCTTCTGCTTCTTCTGATTCACCCTCCAGACTTCACCTTCTCCTTCTCCTTCTTCTGCTTCTTCTGATTCACCCTCCAGACTTCACCTTCTCCTTCTCCTTCTCCTTCTTCTGTTTCTTCTGCTTCACCCTCCAGACTTCACCTTCTCCTTCTCTTACTTCTGCTTCTTCTGATTCACCCTCCAGGCTTCACCCTCTCCTTCTCCTTCTTCTGATTCTTCTGATTCACCCTCCAGACTTCACCTTCTCCTTCTCCTTCTTCTGCTTCTTCTGATTCACCCTCCAGACTTCACCTTCTCCTTCTCCTTCTTCTGCTTCTTCTGATTCACCCTCCAGACTTCATCTTCTCCTTCTCCTTCTTCTGCTTCTTCTGATTCACCCTCCAGACTTCACCTTCTCCTTCTCCTTCTTCTGCTTCTTCTGATTCACCCTCCAGACTTCACCTTCTCCTTCTCCTTCTTCTACTTCTTCTGCTTCACCCTCCAGACTTCACCTTCTCCTTCTCCTTCTTCTACTTCTTCAGATTCACCCTCCAGTCTTCACCTTCTCCTTCTCCTTCTTCTGTTTCTTCTGCTTCACCCTCCAGACTTCACCTTCTCCTTCTCTTTCTTCTGCTTCTTCTGATTTACCCTCCAGACTTCAACTTCTCCTTCTCCTTCTTCTGGTTCTTCTGATTCACCCTCCAGACTTCACCTTCTCCTTCTCCTTCTTCTGCTTCTTCTGATTCACCCTCCTGACTTCACCTTCTCCTTCTCCTTCTTCTACTTCTTCTGATTCACCCTCCTGACTTCACCTTCTCCTTCTCCTTCTTCTACTTCTTCTGCTTCACCCTCCAGACTTCACCTTCTCCTTCTCCTTCTTCTACTTCTTCTGATTCACCCTCCAGACTTCACATTCTCCTTCTCCTTCTTTTGCTTCTTCTGCTTCACACTCCAGACTTCACCTTCTCCTTCTCCTTCTTCTGCTTCTTCTGATTCACCCTCCTTACTTCACCTTCTCCTTCTCCTTCTTCTGCTTCTTCTGATTCACCCTCCTGACTTCACCTTCTCCTTCTCCTTATTCTGCTTCTTCTGTTTCACCCTCCAGACTTCACCTTCTCCTTCTCCTTCTTCTGCTTCTTCTGATTCACCCTCCAGACTTTACCTTCTCCTTCTCCTTCTTCTGCTTCTTCTGATTCACCCTCCAGACTTCACCTTCTCCTTCTCCTTCTTCTACTTCTTCTGATTCACCCTCCAGACTTCACCTTCTCCTTCTCCTTCTTCTGCTTCTTCTGATTCACCCTCCAGACTTCACCTTCTCCTTCTCCTTCGTCTACTTCTTCTGATTCACCCTCCAGACTACACCTTCTCCTTCTCCTTCTTCTACTTCTTCTGATTCACCCTCCAGACTTCACCTTCTCCTTCTCCTTCTTCTGTTTCTTCTGATTCACCCTCCAGACTTCACCTTCTCCTTCTCCTTCTTCTACTTCTTCTGATTCACACTCCAGACTTCACCTTCTCCTTCTCCTTCTTCTACTTCTTCTGATTCACCCTACAGACTTCACCTTCTCCTTCTCCTTCTTCTACTTCTTCTGCTTCTCCCTCCAGACTTCACATTCTCCTTCTCCTTCTTCTGCTTCTTCTGATTCACCCTCCAGACTTCACCTTCCCCTTCTCCTTCTTCTACTTCTTCTGATTCACCCTCCAGACTTCACCTTCTCCTTCTCCTTCTTCTACTTCTTCTGATTCACCCTCCAGACTTCACCTTCTCCTTCTCCTTCTTCTACTTCTACCGATTCACCCTCCTGACTTCACCTTCTCCTTCTCCTTCTTCTGCTTCTTCTGCTTCACCCTCCTGACTTCACCTTCTCCTTCTCCTTCTTCTACTTCTTCTGATTCACCCTCCAGACTTCACCTTCTCCTTCTCCTTCTTCTGCTTCTTCTGCTTCACCCTCCAGACTTCACCTTCTCCTTCTCCTTCTTCTGCTTCTTCTGATTCGCCCTCCAGACATCACCTTCTCCTTCTCCTTCTTCTGCTTCTTCTGCTTCACCCTCCAGACTTCACCTTCTCCTTCTCCTTCTTCTGCTTCTTCTGCTTCACTCTCCTGACTTCACCTTCTCCTTCTCCTTCTTCTACTTCATCTGATTCACCCTCCAGACTTCACCTTCTCCTTCTCCTTCTTCTGCTTCTTCTGCTTCACCCTCCAGACTTCACCTTCTCCTTCTCCTTCTTCTGCTTCTTCTGCTGCGCCCTCCAGACTTCACCTTCTCCTTCTCCTTCTTCTGCTTCTTCTGCTTCACCCTCCTGACTTCACCTTCTCCTTCTCCTTCTTCTACTTCTTCTGTTTCTCCCCCCTGACTTCACCTGCTCCTTCTCCTTCTTCTGATTCTTCTGATTCACCCTCCTAACTTTACCTTCTCCTTCTCCTTCTTCTGCTTCTTCTGATTCACCCTCCTGACTTCACCTTCTCCTTCTCCTTCTTCTGCTTCTTCTAATTCACCCTCCAGACTTCACCTTCTCCTTCTCCTTCTTCTGCTTCTTCTGATTCACTCTCCAGACTTCACCTTCTCCTTCTCCTTCTTCTGCTTCTTCTGATTGACCCTCCTGACCTCACCTTCTCCTTCTCCTTCTTCTACTTCTTCTGATTCACCCACCAGACTTCATCTTCTCCTTCTCCTTCTTCTGCTTCTTCTGATTCACCCTCCAGACTTCACCTTCTCCTTCTCCTTCTTCTGCTTCTTCTGATTCACCCTCCAGACTTCACCTTCTCCTTCTCCTTCTTCTACTTCTTCTGATTCACCCTCCTGACTTCACCTTCTCCTTCTCCTTCTTCTGCTTCTTCTGCTTCACCCTCCAGACTTCACCTTCTCCTGCTCCTTCTTCTGCTTCTTCTGCTTCACCCTCCAGACTTCACCTTCTCCTTCTCCTTCTTCTGCTTCTTCTGCTTCACCCTCCTGACTTCACCTTCTCCTTCTTCTACTTCTTCTGATTCACCCTCCAGACTTCACCTTCTCCTTCTCCTTCTTCTGCTTCTTCTGCTTCACCCTCCAGACTTCACCTTCTCCTTCTCCTTCTTCTGCTTCTTCTGCTTCGCCCTCCATACTTCACCTTCTCCATCTCCATCTTCTGCTTCTTCTGCTTCACTCTCCTGACTTCACCTTCTCCTTCTCCTTCTTCTACTTCTTCTGATTCACCCTCCAGACTTCACCTTCTCCTTCTCCTTCTTCTGCTTCTTCTGCTTCACCCTCCAGACTTCAGCTTCTCCTTCTCCTTCTTCTGCTTCTTCTGCTGCGCCCTCCAGACTTCACCTTCTCCTTCTCCTTCTTCTGCTTCTTCTGCTTCACCGTCCTGACTTCACCTTCTCCTTCTCCTTCTTCTACTTCTTCTGCTTCACCCCCCTGACTTCACCTGCTCCTTCTCCTTCTTCTGCTTCTTCTGATTCACCCTCCTAACTTCACCTTCTCCTTCTCCTTCTTCTGCTTCTTCTGATTCACCCTCCTGACTTCAACTTCTCCTTCTCCTTATTCTGCTTCTTCTGATTCACCCTCCAGACTTCACCTTCTCCTTCTCCTTCTTCTGCTTCTTCTGATTCACCCTCCAGACTTCACCTTCTCCTTCTCCTTCTTCTACTTCTTCTGATTCACCCTCCAGACTTCACCTTCTCCTTCTCCTTCTTCTACTTCTTCAGATTCACCCTCCAGTCTTCACCTTCTCCTTCTCCTTCTTCTGTTTCTTCTGCTTCACCCTCCAGACTTCACCTTCTCCTTCTCTTTCTTCTGCTTCTTCTGATTCACCCTCCAGACTTCAACTTCTCCTTCTCCTTCTTCTGATTCTTCTGATTCACCCTCCAAACTTCACCTTCTGCTTCTCCTTCTTCTGTTTCTTCTGATTCACCCTCCAGACTTCACCTTCTCCTTCTCCTTCTTCTGCTTCTTCTGATTCACCCTCCAGACTTCATCTTCTCCTTCTCCTTCTTCTGCTTCTTCTGATTCACCCTCCAGACTTCACCTTCTCCTTCTCCTTCTTCTGCTTCTTCTGATTCACCCTCCAGACTTCACCTTCTCCTTCTCCTTCTTCTACTTCTTCTGATTCACCCTCCAGACTTCACCTTCTCCTTCTCCTTCTTCTACTTCTTCAGATTCACCCTCCAGTCTTCACCTTCTCCTTCTCCTTCTTCTGTTTCTTCTGCTTCACCCTCCAGACTTCACCTTCTCCTTCTCTTTCTTCTGCTTCTTCTGATTCACCCTCCAGACTTCACCTTCTCCTTCTCCTTCTTCTGATTCTTCTGATTCACCCTCCAGACTTCACCTTCTCCTTCTCCTTCTTCTGCTTCTTCTGATTCACCCTCCTGACATCACCTTCTCCTTCTCCTTCTTCTACTTCTTCTGATTCACACTCCTGACTTCACCTTCTCCTTCTCCTTCTTCTACTTCTTCTGCTTCACCCTCCAGACTTCACCTTCTCCTTCTCCTTCTTCTACTTCTTCTGATTCACCCTCCAGACTTCACCTTCTCCTTCTCCTTCTTTTGCTTCTTCTGCTTCACACTCCAGACTTCACCTTCTCCTTCTCCTTCTTCTGCTTCTTCTGATTCACCCTCCTTACTTCACCTTCTCCTTCTCCTTCTTCTGCTTCTTCTGATTCACCCTCCTGACTTCACATTCTCCTTCTCCTTATTCTGCTTCTTCTGTTTCACCCTCCAGATTTCACCTTCTCCTTCTCCTTCTTCTGCTTCTTCTGATTCACCCTCCAGACTTCACCTTCTCCTTCTCCTTCTTCTGCTTCTTCTGATTCGCCCTCCAGACTTCACCTTCCCCTTCTCCTTCTTCTACTTCTTCTGATTCACCCTCCAGACTTCACCTTCTCCTTCTCCTGCTTCTGCTTCTTCTGATTCACCCTCCAGACTTCACCTTCTCCTTCTCCTTCGTCTACTTCTTCTGATTCACCCTCCAGACTACACCTTCTCCTTCTCCTTCTTCTACTTCTTCTGATTCACCCTCCAGACTTCACCTTCTCCTTCTCCTTCTTCTGTTTCTTCTGATTCACCCTCCAGACTTCACCTTCTCCTTCTCCTTCTTCTACTTCTTCTGATTCACCCTCCAGACTTCACCTTCTCCTTCTCCTTCTTCTACTTCTTCTGATTCACCCTCCAGACTTCACCTTCTCCATCTCCTTCTTCTACTTCTTCTGCTTCTCCCTCCAGACTTCACCTTCTCCTTCTCCTTCTTCTGCTTCTTCTGATTCACCCTCCAGACTTCACCTTCTCATTCTCCTTCTTCTACTTCTTCTGATTCACCCTCCAGACTTCAACTTCTCCTTCTCCTTCTTCTACTTCTTCTGATTCACCCTCCAGACTTCACCTTCTCCTTCTCCTTCTTCTACTTCTTCCGATTCACCCTCCTGACTTCACCTTCTCCTTCTCCTTCTTCTGCTTCTTCTGCTTCACCCTCCTGACTTCACCTTCTCCTTCTCCTTCTTCTGCTTCTTCTGCTTCACCCTCCAGACTTCACCTTCTCCTTCTCCTTATTCTGCTTCTTCTGCTTCGCCCTCCAGACATCACCTTCTCCTTCTCCTTCTTCTGCTTCTTCTGCTTCACCCTCCAGACTTCACCTTCTCCTTCTCCTTCTTCTACTTCATCTGATTCACCCTCCAGACTTCACCTTCTCCTTCTCCTTCTTCTGCTTCTTCTGCTTCACCCTCCAGACTTCACCTTCTCCTTCTCCTTCTTCTGCTTCTTCTGCTGCGCCCTCCAGACTTCACCTTCTCCTTCTCCTTCTTCTGCTTCTTCTGCTTCACCCTCCTGACTTCACCTTCTCCTTCTCCTTCTTCTACTTCTTCTGTTTCTCCCCCCTGACTTCACCTGCTCCTTCTCCTTCTTCTGCTTCTTCTGATTCACCCTCCTAACTTTACCTTCTCCTTCTCCTTCTTCTGCTTCTTCTGATTCACCCTCCTGACTTCACCTTCTCCTTCTCCTTCTTCTGCTTCTTCTAATTCACCCTCCAGACTTCACCTTCTCCTTCTCCTTCTTCTGCTTCTTCTGATTCACTCTCCAGACTTCACCTTCTCCTTCTCCTTCTTCTGCTTCTTCTGATTGATCCTCCTGACCTCACCTTCTCCTTCTCCTTCTTCTACTTCTTCTGATTCACCCACCAGACTTCATCTTCTCCTTCTCCTTCTTCTGCTTCTTCTGATTCACCCTCCAGACTTCACCTTCTCCTTCTCCTTCTTCTGCTTCTTCTGATTCAACCTCCAGACTTCACCTTCTCCTTCTCCTTCTTCTACTTCTTCTGATTCACCCTCCTGACTTCACCTTCTCCTTCTCCTTCTTCTGCTTCTTCTGCTTCACCCTCCAGACTTCACCTTCTCCTGCTCCTTCTTCTGCTTCTTCTGCTTCACCCTCCAGACTTCACCTTCTCCTTCTCCTTCTTCTGCTTCTTCTGCTTCACCCTCCTGACTTCACCTTCTCCTTCTTCTACTTCTTCTGATTCACCCTCCAGACTTCACCTTCTCCTTCTCCTTCTTCTGCTTCTTCTGCTTCACCCTCCAGACTTCACCTTCTCCTTCTCCTTCTTCTGCTTCTTCTGCTTCGCCCTCCATACTTCACCTTCTCCATCTCCATCTTCTGCTTCTTCTGCTTCACTCTCCTGACTTCACCTTCTCCTTCTCCTTCTTCTACTTCTTCTGATTCACCCTCCAGACTTCACCTTATCCTTCTCCTTCTTCTGCTTCTTCTGCTTCACCCTCCAGACTTCAGCTTCTCCTTCTCCTTCTTCTGCTTCTTCTGCTGCGCCCTCCAGACTTCACCTTCTCCTTCTCCTTCTTCTGCTTCTTCTGCTTCACCGTCCTGACTTCACCTTCTCCTTCTCCTTCTTCTACTTCTTCTGCTTCACCCCCCTGACTTCACCTGCTCCTTCTCCTTCTTCTGCTTCTTCTGATTCACCCTCCTAACTTCACCTTCTCCTTCTCCTTCTTCTGCTTCTTCTGATTCACCCTCCTGACTTCAACTTCTCCTTCTCCTTCTTCTGCTTCTTCTGATTCACCCTCCAGACTTCACCTTCTCCTTCTCCTTCTTCTGCTTCTTCTGATTCACCCTCCAGACTTCACCTTC
The DNA here is from genome assembly GCF_052327205.1 of Somniosus microcephalus. NCBI lineage: Eukaryota > Metazoa > Chordata > Chondrichthyes > Squaliformes > Somniosidae > Somniosus > Somniosus microcephalus. The sequence continues at coordinate 37,974 of NW_028225368.1, forward strand.
TCCTTCTCCTTCTTCTACTTCTTCTGATTCACCCTCCAGACTTCACCTTCTCCTTCTCCTTCTTCTACTTCTTCAGATTCACCCTCCAGTCTTCACCTTCTCCTTCTCCTTCTTCTGTTTCTTCTGCTTCACCCTCCAGACTTCACCTTCTCCTTCTCTTTCTTCTGCTTCTTCTGATTCACCCTCCAGACTTCAACTTCTCCTTCTCCTTCTTCTGATTCTTCTGATTCACCCTCCAAACTTCACCTTCTGCTTCTCCTTCTTCTGTTTCTTCTGATTCACCCTCCAGACTTCACCTTCTCCTTCTCCTTCTTCTGCTTCTTCTGATTCACCCTCCAGACTTCATCTTCTCCTTCTCCTTCTTCTGCTTCTTCTGATTCACCCTCCAGACTTCACCTTCTCCTTCTCCTTCTTCTGCTTCTTCTGATTCACCCTCCAGACTTCACCTTCTCCTTCTCCTTCTTCTACTTCTTCTGATTCACCCTCCAGACTTCACCTTCTCCTTCTCCTTCTTCTACTTCTTCAGATTCACCCTCCAGTCTTCACCTTCTCCTTCTCCTTCTTCTGTTTCTTCTGCTTCACCCTCCAGACTTCACCTTCTCCTTCTCTTTCTTCTGCTTCTTCTGATTCACCCTCCAGACTTCACCTTCTCCTTCTCCTTCTTCTGATTCTTCTGATTCACCCTCCAGACTTCACCTTCTCCTTCTCCTTCTTCTGCTTCTTCTGATTCACCCTCCTGACTTCACCTTCTCCTTCTCCTTCTTCTACTTCTTCTGATTCACACTCCTGACTTCACCTTCTCCTTCTCCTTCTTCTACTTCTTCTGCTTCACCCTCCAGACTTCACCTTCTCCTTCTCCTTCTTCTACTTCTTCTGATTCACCCTCCAGACTTCACCTTCTCCTTCTCCTTCTTTTGCTTCTTCTGCTTCACACTCCAGACTTCACCTTCTCCTTCTCCTTCTTCTGCTTCTTCTGATTCACCCTCCTTACTTCACCTTCTCCTTCTCCTTCTTCTGCTTCTTCTGATTCACCCTCCTGACTTCACCTTCTCCTTCTCCTTATTCTGCTTCTTCTGTTTCACCCTCCAGATTTCACCTTCTCCTTCTCCTTCTTCTGCTTCTTCTGATTCACCCTCCAGACTTCACCTTCTCCTTCTCCTTCTTCTGCTTCTTCTGATTCACCCTCCAGACTTCACCTTCCCCTTCTCCTTCTTCTACTTCTTCTGATTCAGCCTCCAGACTTCACCTTCTCCTTCTCCTTCTTCTGCTTCTTCTGATTCACCCTCCAGACTTCACCTTCTCCTTCTCCTTCGTCTACTTCTTCTGATTCACCCTCCAGACTACACCTTCTCCTTCTCCTTCTTCTACTTCTTCTGATTCACCCTCCAGACTTCACCTTCTCCTTCTCCTTCTTCTGTTTCTTCTGATTCACCCTCCAGACTTCACCTTCTCCTTCTCCTTCTTCTACTTCTTCTGATTCACCCTCCAGACTTCACCTTCTCCTTCTCCTTCTTCTACTTCTTCTGATTCACCCTCCAGACTTCACCTTCTCCTTCTCCTTCTTCTACTTCTTCTGCTTCTCCCTCCAGACTTCACCTTCTCCTTCTCCTTCTTCTGCTTCTTCTGATTCACCCTCCAGACTTCACCTTCTCATTCTCCTTCTTCTACTTCTTCTGATTCACCCTCCAGACTTCACCTTCTCCTTCTCCTTCTTCTACTTCTTCTGCTTCTCCCTCCAGACTTCACCTTCTCCTTCTCCTTCTTCTGCTTCTTCTGATTCACCCTCCAGACTTCACCTTCTCCTTCTCCTTCTTCTGATTCTTCTGATTCACCCTCCAGACTTCACCTTCTCCTTCTCCTTCTTCTGCTTCTTCTGATTCACCCTCCTGACTTCACCTTCTCCTTCTCCTTCTTCTACTTCTTCTGATTCACACTCCTGACTTCACCTTCTCCTTCTCCTTCTTCTACTTCTTCTGCTTCACCCTCCAGACTTCACCTTCTCCTTCTCCTTCTTCTACTTCTTCTGATTCACCCTCCAGACTTCACCTTCTCCTTCTCCTTCTTTTGCTTCTTCTGCTTCACACTCCAGACTTCACCTTCTCCTTCTCCTTCTTCTGCTTCTTCTGATTCACCCTCCTTACTTCACCTTCTCCTTCTCCTTCTTCTGCTTCTTCTGATTCACCCTCCTGACTTCACCTTCTCCTTCTCCTTATTCTGCTTCTTCTGTTTCACCCTCCAGATTTCACCTTCTCCTTCTCCTTCTTCTGCTTCTTCTGATTCACCCTCCAGACTTCACCTTCTCCTTCTCCTTCTTCTGCTTCTTCTGATTCACCCTCCAGACTTCACCTTCCCCTTCTCCTTCTTCTACTTCTTCTGATTCACCCTCCAGACTTCACCTTCTCCTTCTCCTTCTTCTGCTTCTTCTGATTCACCCTCCAGACTTCACCTTCTCCTTCTCCTTCGTCTACTTCTTCTGATTCACCCTCCAGACTACACCTTCTCCTTCTCCTTCTTCTACTTCTTCTGATTCACCCTCCAGACTTCACCTTCTCCTTCTCCTTCTTCTGTTTCTTCTGATTCACCCTCCAGACTTCACCTTCTCCTTCTCCTTCTTCTACTTCTTCTGATTCACCCTCCAGACTTCACCTTCTCCTTCTCCTTCTTCTACTTCTTCTGATTCACCCTCCAGACTTCACCTTCTCCTTCTCCTTCTTCTACTTCTTCTGCTTCTCCCTCCAGACTTCACCTTCTCCTTCTCCTTCTTCTGCTTCTTCTGATTCACCCTCCAGACTTCACCTTCTCATTCTCCTTCTTCTACTTCTTCTGATTCACCCTCCAGACTTCACCTTCCCCTTCTCCTTCTTCTACTTCTTCTGATTCACCCTCCAGACTTCACCTTCTCCTTCTCCTTCTTCTGCTTCTTCTGATTCACCCTCCAGACTTCACCTTCTCCTTCTCCTTCGTCTACTTCTTCTGATTCACCCTCCAGACTACACCTTCTCCTTCTCCTTCTTCTACTTCTTCTGATTCACCCTCCAGACTTCACCTTCTCCTTCTCCTTCTTCTGTTTCTTCTGATTCACCCTCCAGACTTCACCTTCTCCTTCTCCTTCTTCTACTTCTTCTGATTCACCCTCCAGACTTCACCTTCTCCTTCTCCTTCTTCTACTTCTTCTGATTCACCCTCCAGACTTCACCTTCTCCTTCTCCTTCTTCTACTTCTTCTGCTTCTCCCTCCAGACTTCACCTTCTCCTTCTCCTTCTTCTGCTTCTTCTGATTCACCCTCCAGACTTCACCTTCTCATTCTCCTTCTTCTACTTCTTCTGATTCACCCTCCAGACTTCAACTTCTCCTTCTCCTTCTTCTACTTCTTCTGATTCACCCTCCAGACTTCACCTTCTCCTTCTCCTTCTTCTACTTCTTCCGATTCACCCTCCTGACTTCACCTTCTCCTTCTCCTTCTTCTGCTTCTTCTGCTTCACCCTCCTGACTTCACCTTCTCCTTCTCCTTCTTCTGCTTCTTCTGCTTCACCCTCCAGACTTCACCTTCTCCTTCTCCTTCTTCTGCTTCTTCTGCTTCGCCCTCCAGACATCACCTTCTCCTTCTCCTTCTTCTGCTTCTTCTGCTTCACCCTCCAGACTTCACCTTCTCCTTCTCCTTCTTCTGCTTCTTCTGCTTCACTCTCCTGACTTCACCTTCTCCTTCACCTTCTTCTACTTCTTCTGATTCACCCTCCAGACTTCACCTTCTCCTTCTCCTTCTTCTGCTTCTTCTGCTTCACCCTCCAAACTTCACCTTCTCCTTCTCCTTCTTCTGCTTCTTCTGCTGCGCCCTCCAGACTTCACCATCTACTTCTCCTTCTTCTGCTTCTTCTGCTTCACCCTCCTGACTTCACCTTCTCCTTCTCCTTCTTCTACTTCTTCTGCTTCACCCCCCTGACTTCACCTGCTCCTTCTCCTTCTTCTGCTTCTTCTGATTCACCCTCCTAACTTTACCTTCTCCTTCTCCTTCTTCTGCTTCTTCTGATTCACCCTCCTGACTTCACCTTCTCCTTCTCCTTCTTCTGCTTCTTCTAATTCACCCTCCAGACTTCACCTTCTCCTTGTCCTTCTTCTGCTTCTTCTGATTCACCCTCCAGACTTCACCTTCTCCTTCTCCTTCTTCTGCTTCTTCTGATTGACCCTCCAGACCTCACCTTCTCCTTCTCCTTCTTCTACTTCTTCTGATTCATCCTCCAGACTTCATCTTCTCCTTCTTCTGCTTCTTCTGATTCTCCCTCCAGACTTCACCTTCTCCTTCTCCTTCTTCTGCTTCTTCTGCTTCACCCTCCTGACTTCACCTTCTCCTTCTCCTTCTTCTACTTCTTCTGATTCACCCTCCAGACTTCACCTTCTCCTTCTCCTTCTTCTGCTTCTTCTGCTTCACCCTCCAGACTTCACCTTCTCCTTCTCCTTCTTCTGCTTCTTCTGCTTCGCCCTCCAGACTTCACCTTCTCCTTCTCCATCTTCTGCTTCTTCTGCTTCACTCTCCTGACTTCACCTTCTCCTTCTCCTTCTTCTACTTCTTCTGATTCACCCTCCAGACTTCACCTTCTCCTTCTCCTACTTCTGCTTCTTCTGCTTCACCCTCCAGACTTCAGCTTCTCCTTCTCCTTCTTCTGCTTCTTCTGCTGCGCCCTCCAGACTTCACCTTCTCCTTCTCCTTCTTCTGCTTCTTCTGCTTCACCGTCCTGACTTCACCTTCTCCTTCTCCTTCTTCTACTTCTTCTGCTTCACCCCCCTGACTTCACCTGCTCCTTCTCCTTCTTCTGCTTCTTCTGATTCACCCTCCAAACTACACCTTCTCCTTCTCCTTATTCTGCTTCTTCTGTTTCACCCTCCAGACTTCACCTTCTCCTTCTCCTTCTTCTGCTTCTTCTGATTCACCCTCCAGACTACACCTTCTCCTTCTCCTTCTTCTGCTTCTTCTGATTCACCCTCCAGACTTCACCTTCTCCTTCTCCTTCTTCTACTTCTTCTGATTCACCCTCCAGACTTCACCTTCTCCTTCTCCTTCTTCTGCTTCTTCTGATTCACCCTCCAGACTTCACCTTCTCCTTCTCCTTCGTCTACTTCTTCTGATTCACCCTCCAGACTACACCTTCTCCTTCTCCTTCTTCTACTTCTTCTGATTCACCCTCCAGAATTCACCTTCTCCTTCTCCTTCTTCTGTTTCTTCTGATTCATCCTCCAGACTTCACCTTCTCCTTCTCCTTCTTCTACTTCTTCTGATTCACACTCCAGACTTCACCTTCTCCTTCTCCTTCTTCTACTTCTTCTGATTCACCCTCCAGACTTCACCTTCTCCTTCTCCTTCTTCTGTTTCTTCTGATTCACCCTCCAGACTTCACCTTCTCCTTCTCCTTCTTCTACTTCTTCTGATTCACCCTCCAGACTTCACCTTCTCCTTCTCCTTCTTCTACTTCTTCTGATTCACCCTCCAGACTTCACCTTCTCCTTCTCCTTCTTCTACTTCTTCTGCTTCTCCCTCCAGACTTCACCTTCTCCTTCTCCTTCTTCTGCTTCTTCTGATTCACCCTCCAGACTTCACCTTCTCATTCTCCTTCTTCTACTTCTTCTGATTCACCCTCCAGACTTCAACTTCTCCTTCTCCTTCTTCTACTTCTTCTGATTCACCCTCCAGACTTCACCTTCTCCTTCTCCTTCTTCTACTTCTTCCGATTCACCCTCCTGACTTCACCTTCTCCTTCTCCTTCTTCTGCTTCTTCTGCTTCACCCTCCTGACTTCACCTTCTCCTTCTCCTTCTTCTGCTTCTTCTGCTTCACCCTCCAGACTTCACCTTCTCCTTCTCCTTCTTCTGCTTCTTCTGCTTCGCCCTCCAGACATCACCTTCTCCTTCTCCTTCTTCTGCTTCACCCTCCAGACTTCACCTTCTCCTTCTCCTTCTTCTGCTTCTTCTGCTTCACTCTCCTGACTTCACCTTCTCCTTCACCTTCTTCTACTTCTTCTGATTCACCCTCCAGACTTCACCTTCTCCTTCTCCTTCTTCTGCTTCTTCTGCTTCACCCTCCAAACTTCACCTTCTCCTTCTCCTTCTTCTGCTTCTTCTGCTGCGCCCTCCAGACTTCACCATCTCCTTCTCCTTCTTCTGCTTCTTCTGCTTCACCCTCCTGACTTCACCTTCTCCTTCTCCTTCTTCTACTTCTTCTGCTTCACCCCTCTGACTTCACCTGCTCCTTCTCCTTCTTCTGCTTCTTCTGATTCACCCTCCTAACTTTACCTTCTCCTTCTCCTTCTTCTGCTTCTTCTGATTCACCCTCCTGACTTCACCTTCTCCTTCTCCATCTTCTGCTTCTTCTAATTCACCCTCCAGACTTCACCTTCTCCTTGTCCTTCTTCTGCTTCTTCTGATTCACCCTCCAGACTTCACCTTCTCCTTCTCCTTCTTCTGCTTCTTCTGATTGACCCTCCAGACCTCACCTTCTCCTTCTCCTTCTTCTACTTCTTCTGATTCACCCTCCAGACTTCATCTTCTCCTTCTCCTTCTTCTGCTTCTTCTGATTCTCCCTCCAGACTTCACCTTCTCCTTCTCCTTCTTCTGCTTCTTCTGCTTTACCCTCCTGACTTCACCTTCTCCTTCTCCTTCTTCTACTTCTTCTGATTCACCCTCCAGACTTCACCTTCTCCTTCTCCTTCTTCTGCTTCTTCTGCTTCACCCTCCAGACTTCACCTTCTCCTTCTCCTTCTTCTGCTTCTTCTGCTTCGCCCTCCAGACTTCACCTTCTCCTTCTCCATCTTCTGCTTCTTCTGCTTCACCCTCCAGACTTCACCTTCTCCTTCTCCTTCTTCTGCTTCTTCTGCTTCACCCTCCAGACTTCAGCTTCTCCTTCTCCTTCTTCTGCTTCTTCTGCTGCGCCCTCCAGACTTCACCTTCTCCTTCTCCTTCTTCTGCTTCTTCTGCTTCACCGTCCTGACTTCACCTTCTCCTTCTCCTTCTTCTACTTCTTCTGCTTCACCCCCCTGACTTCACCTGCTCCTTCTCCTTCTTCTGCTTCTTCTGATTCACCCTCCAAACTACACCTTCTCCTTCTCCTTATTCTGCTTCTTCTGTTTCACCCTCCAGACTTCACCTTCTCCTTCTCCTTATTCTGCTTCTTCTGATTCACCCTCCAGACTACACCTTCTCCTTCTCCTTCTTCTGCTTCTTCTGATTCACCCTCCAGACTTCACCTTCTCCTTCTCCTTCTTCTACTTCTTCTGATTCACCCTCCAGACTTCACCTTCTCCTTCTCCTTCTTCTGCTTCTTCTGATTCACCCTCCAGACTTCACCTTCTCCTTCTCCTTCGTCTACTTCTTCTGATTCACCCTCCAGACTACACCTTCTCCTTCTCCTTCTTCTACTTCTTCTGATTCACCCTCCAGAATTCACCTTCTCCTTCTCCTTCTTCTGTTTCTTCTGATTCACCCTCCAGACTTCACCTTCTCCTTCTCCTTCTTCTACTTCTTCTGATTCACCCTCCAGACTTCACCTTCTCCTTCTCCTTATTCTGCTTCTTCTGATTCACCCTCCAGACTTCACCTTCTCCTTCTCCTTCTTCTGCTTCTTCTGATTCACCCTGCAGACTTCACCTTCTCCTTCTCCTTCTTCTGCTTCTTCTGATTCACCCTCCAGACTTCACCTTCTCCTTCTCCTTCTTCTGCTTCTTCTGATTCACCCTCCAGACTTCACCTTCTCCTTCTCCTTCTTCTACTTCTTCTGATTCACCCTCCAGACTTCACCTTCTCCTTCTCCTTCTTCTGCTTCTTCTGATTCACCCTCCAGACTTCACCTTCTCCTTCTCCTTCTTCTACTTCTTCTGCTTCACCCTCCAGACTACACCTTCTCCTTCTCCTTCTTCTACTTCTTCTGATTCACCCTCCAGACTTCACCTTCTCCTTCTCCTTCTTCTGCTTCTTCTGATTCACCCTCCAGACTTCACCTTCTCCTTCTCCTTATTCTGCTTCTTCTGATTCACCCTCCAGACATCACCTTCTCCTTCTCCTTCTTCTGCTTCTTCTGATTCACCCTCCAGACTTCACCTTCTCCTTCTCCTTCTTCTGCTTCTTCTGATTCACCCTCCAGACTTCACCTTCTCCTTCTCCTTCTTCTACTTCTTCTGATTCACCCTCCAGACTTCACCTTCTCCTTCTCCTTCTTCTGCTTCTTCTGATTCACCCTCCTGACTTCACCTTCTCCTTCTCCTTCTTCTACATCTTCTGATTCACCCTCCTGACTTCACCTTCTCCTTCTCCTTCTTCTACTTCTTCTGCTTCACCCTCCAGACTTCACCTTCTCCTTCTCCTTCTTCTACTTCTTCTGATTCACCCTCCAGACTTCACCTTCTCCTTCTCCTTCTTCTACTTCTTCTGATTCACCCTCCAGACTTCACCTCCTCCTTCTCCTTCTTCTACTTCTTCTGATTCACCCTCCAGACTTCACCTTCTCCTTCTCCTTCTTCTGCTTCTTCTGTTTCACCCTCCAGACTTCACCTTCTCCTTCTCCTTATTCTGCTTCTTCTGAATCACCCTCCAGACTTCACCTTCTCCTTCTCCTTCTTCTGCTTCTTCTGATTCACCCTCCAGACTTCACCTTCTCCTTCTCCTTCTTCTGCTTCTTCTGATTCACCCTCCAGACTTCACCTTCTCCTTCTCCTTTTTCTACTTCTTCTGATTCACCCTCCAGACTTCACCTTCTCCATCTCCTTCTTCTGCTTCTTCTGATTCACCCTCCAGACTTCACCTTCTCCTTCTCCTTCGTCTACTTCTTCTGATTCACCCTCCAGACTTCACCTTCTCCTTCTCCTTCTTCTGCTTCTTCTGATTCACCCTCCAGACTTCACCTTCTCCTTCTCCTTCTTCTACTTCTTCTGATTCACCCTCCAGACTTCACCTTCTCCTTCTCTTTCTTCTGCTTCTTCTGATTCACCCTCCAGACTTCACCTTCTCCTTCTCCTTCTTCTGATTCTTCTGATTCACCCTCCAGACTTCACCTTCTCCTTCTCCTTCTTCTGCTTCTTCTGATTCACCCTCCTGACTTCACCTTCTCCTTCTGCTTCTTCTACATCTTCTGATTCACCCTCCTGACTTCACCTTCTCCTTCTCCTTCTTCTACTTCTTCTGCTTCACCCTCCAGACTTCAGCTTCTCCTTCTCCTTCTTCTACTTCTTCTGATTCACCCTCCAGACTTCACCTTCTCCTTCTCCTTCTTCTACTTCTTCTGATTCACCCTCCAGACTTCACCTTCTCCTTCTCCTTCTTCTACTTCTTCTGATTCACCCTCCAGACTTCACCTTCTCCTTCTCCTTCTTCTGCTTCTTCTGATTCACCCTCCAGACTTCACCTTCTCCTTCTCCTTATTCTGCTTCTTCTGAATCACCCTCCAGACTTCACCTTCTCCTTCTCCTTCTTCTGCTTCTTCTGATTCACCCTCCAGACTTCACCTTCTCCTTCTCCTTCTTCTGCTTCTTCTGATTTACCCTCCAGACTTCACCTTCTCCTTCTACTTCTTCTACTTCTTCTGATTCACCCTCCAGACTTCACCTTCTCCATCTCCTTCTTCTGCTTCTTCTGATTCACCCTCCAGATTTCACCTTCTCCTTCTCCTTCGTCTACTTCTTCTGATTCACCCTCCAGACTACACCTTCTCCTTCTCCTTCTTCTACTTCTTCTGATTCACCCTCCAGACTTCACCTTCTCCTTCTCCTTCTTCTGTTTCTTCTGATTCACCCTCCAGACTTCACCTTCTCCTTCTCCTTCTTCTACTACTTCTGATTCACCCTCCAGACTTCACCTTCTCCTTCTCCTTCTTCTACTTCTTCTGATTCACCCTCCAGACTTCATCTTCTCCTTCTCCTTCTTCTGCTTCTTCTGATTCACCCTCCAGACTTCACCTTCTCCTTCTCCTTCTTCTGCTTCTTCTGATTCACCCTCCAGACTTCACCTTCTCCTTCTCCTTCTTCTACTACTTCTGATTCACCCTCCAGACTTCACCTTCTCCTTCTCCTTCTTCTACTTCTTCTGATTCACCCTCCAGACTTCACCTTCTCCTTCTGCTTCTTCTACATCTTCTGATTCACCCTCCTGACTTCACCTTCTCCTTCTCCTTCTTCTACTTCTTCTGCTTCACCCTCCAGACTTCAGCTTCTCCTTCTCCTTCTTCTACTTCTTCTGATTCACCCTCCAGACTTCACCTTCTCCTTCTCCTTCTTCTACTTCTTCTGATTCACCCTCCAGACTTCACCTTCTCCTTCTCCTTCTTCTACTTCTTCTGATTCACCCTCCAGACTTCACCTTCTCCTTCTCCTTCTTCTGCTTCTTCTGATTCACCCTCCAGACTTCACCTTCTCCTTCTCCTTATTCTGCTTCTTCTGAATCACCCTCCAGACTTCACCTTCTCCTTCTCCTTCTTCTGCTTCTTCTGATTCACCCTCCAGACTTCACCTTCTCCTTCTCCTTCTTCTGCTTCTTCTGATTTACCCTCCAGACTTCACCTTCTCCTTCTACTTCTTCTACTTCTTCTGATTCACCCTCCAGACTTCACCTTCTCCATCTCCTTCTTCTGCTTCTTCTGATTCACCCTCCAGATTTCACCTTCTCCTTCTCCTTCGTCTACTTCTTCTGATTCACCCTCCAGACTACACCTTCTCCTTCTCCTTCTTCTACTTCTTCTGATTCACCCTCCAGACTTCACCTTCTCCTTCTCCTTCTTCTGTTTCTTCTGATTCACCCTCCAGACTTCACCTTCTCCTTCTCCTTCTTCTACTACTTCTGATTCACCCTCCAGACTTCACCTTCTCCTTCTCCTTCTTCTACTTCTTCTGATTCACCCTCCAGACTTCATCTTCTCCTTCTCCTTCTTCTGCTTCTTCTGATTCACCCTCCAGACTTCACCTTCTCCTTCTCCTTCTTCTGCTTCTTCTGATTCACCCTCCAGACTTCACCTTCTCCTTCTTCTTCTTCTACTTCTTCTGATTCACCCTCCAGTCTTCACCTTCTCCTTCTCCTTCTTCTCTTTCTTCTGCTTCACCCTCCAGACTTCACCTTCTCCTTCTCTTTCTTCTGCTTCTTCTGATTCACCCTCCAGACTTCACCTTCTCCTTCTCCTTCTTCTGATTCTTCTGATTCACCCTCCAGACTTCACCTTCTCCTTCTCCTTCTTCTGCTTCTTCTGATTCACCCTCCTGACTTCACCTTCTCCTTCTCCTTCTTCTACTTCTTCTGATTCACCCACCTGACTTCACCTTCTCCTTCTCCTTCTTCTACTTCTTCTGCTTCACCCTCCAGACTTCAGCTTCTCCTTCTCCTTCTTCTACTTCTTCTGATTCACCCTCCAGAATTCACCTTCTCCTTCTCCTTCTTCTGCTTCTTCTGATTCACCCTCCAGACTTCACCTTCTCCTTCTCCTTCTTCTGCTTCTTCTGATTCACCCTCCAGACTTCACCTTCTCCTTCTCCTTCTTCTGCTTCTTCTGATTCACCCTCCAGACTTCACCATCTCCTTCTCCTTCTTCTGCTTCTTCTGATTCACCCTTCAGACTTCACCTTCTCCTTCTCCTTCTTCTGCTTCTACTGATTCACCCTCCAGACCTCACCTTCTCCTTCTCCTTCTTCTACTTCTTCTGATTCACCCTCCAGACTTCATCTTCTCCTTCTCCTTCTTCTGCTTCTTCTGATTCACCCTCCAGACTTCACCTTCTCCTTCTCCTTCTTCTGCTTCTTCTGATTCACCCTCCAGACTTCGCCTTCACCTTCTCCTTCTTCTACTTCTTCTGATTCACCCTCCAGACTTCACCTTCTCCTTTTCCTTCTTCTACTTATTCTGATTCACCCTCCAGTCTTCACCTTCTCCTTCCCCTTCTTCTGCTTCTTCTGATTCACCCTCCAGACTTCACCTTCTCCTTCTCCTTCTTCTGCTTCTTCTGATTCACCCTCCTGACTTCACCTTCTCCTTTTCCTTCTTCTGCTTCTTCTGATTCACCTTCCAGACTTCACCTTCTCCTTCTCCTTCTTCTACTTCTTCTGATTCACCCTCCAGACTTCACCTTCTCCTTCTACTTCTTCTGCTTCTTCTGATTCACCCTCCAGACTTCACCTTCTCCTTCTCCTTCTTCTGCTTCTTCTGATTCACCCTCCAGACTTCACCTTCTCCATCTCCTTCTTCTGCTTCTTCTGATTCACCCTCCAGACTTCACCTTCTCCTTCTCCTTCGTCTCCTTCTTCTGATTCACCCTCCAGACTACACCTTCTCCTTCTCCTTCTTCTACTTCTTCTGATTCACCCTCCAGACTTCACCTTCTCCTTCTCCTTCTTCTGTTTCTTCTGATTCACCCTCCAGACTTCACCTTCTCCTTCTCCTTCTTCTACTACTTCTGATTCACCCTCCAGACTTCACCTTCTCCTTCTCCTTCTTCTACTTCTTCTGATTCACCCTCCAGACTTCATCTTCTCCTTCTCCTTCTTCTGCTTCTTCTGATTCACCCTCCAGACTTCACCTTCTCCTTCTCCTTCTTCTGCTTCTTCTGATTCACCCTCCAGACTTCACCTTCTCCTTCTTCTTCTTCTACTTCTTCTGATTCACCCTCCAGTCTTCACCTTCTCCTTCTCCTTCTTCTCTTTCTTCTGCTTCACCCTCCAGACTTCACCTTCTCCTTCTCTTTCTTCTGCTTCTTCTGATTCACCCTCCAGACTTCACCTTCTCCTTCTCCTTCTTCTGCTTCTTCTGATCCACCCTCCAGACTTCACCTTCTCCTTCTCCTTCTTCTACTTCGTCTGATTCACCCTCCTGACTTCACCTTCTCCTTCTCCTTCTTCTACTTCTTCTGCTTCACCTTCTCCTTCTCCTTCTTCTACTTCTTCTGATTCACCCTCCAGACTTCACCTTCTCCTTCTCCTTCTTCTACTTCTTCTGATTCACCCTCCAGACTTCACCTTCTCCTTCTCCTTCTTCTGCTTCTCCTGATTCACCCTCCTGACTTCACCTTCTTCTTCTCCTTATTCTGCTTCTTCTGATTCACCCTTCAGACTTCACCTTCTCCTTCTCCTTCTTCTGCTTCTTCTGATTCACCCTCCAGACTTCACCTTCTCCTTCTCCTTCTTCTGCTTCTTCTGATTCACCCTCCAGACTTCACCTTCTCCTTCTCCTTCTTCTACTTCTTCTGATTCACCCTCCAGACTTCATCTTCTCCTTCTCCTTCTTCTGCTTCCTCTGATTCACCCTCCAGACTTCACCTTCTCCTTCTCCTTCTTCTGCTTCTTCTGATTCACCCTCCAGACTTCACCTTCTCCTTTTCCTTCTTCTACTTCTTCTGATTCACCCTCCAGACTTCACCTTCTCCTTCTCCTTCTTCTACTTCTTCTGATTCACCCTCCAGACTTCACCTTCTCCTTCTCCTTCTTCTGCTTCTTCTGATTCACCCTCCAGACTTCACCTTCTCCTTCTCCTTCTTCTGCTTCTTCTGATTCACCCTCCAGACTTCACCATCTCCTTCTCCTTCTTCTGCTTCTTCTGATTCACCCTTCAGACTTCACCTTCTCCTTCTCCTTCTTCTGCTTCTACTGATTCACCCTCCAGACCTCACCTTCTCCTTCTCCTTCTTCTACTTCTTCTGATTCACCCTCCAGACTTCATCTTCTCCTTCTCCTTCTTCTGCTTCTTCTGATTCACCCTCCAGACTTCACCTTCTCCTTCTCCTTCTTCTGCTTCTTCTGATTCACCCTCCAGACTTCGCCTTCACCTTCTCCTTCTTCTACTTCTTCTGATTCACCCTCCAGACTTCACCTTCTCCTTTTCCTTCTTCTACTTATTCTGATTCACCCTCCAGTCTTCACCTTCTCCTTCCCCTTCTTCTGCTTCTTCTGATTCACCCTCCAGACTTCACCTTCTCCTTCTCCTTCTTCTGCTTCTTCTGATTCACCCTCCTGACTTCACCTTCTCCTTCTCCTTCTTCTGCTTCTTCTGATTCACCTTCCAGACTTCACCTTCTCCTTCTCCTTCTTCTACTTCTTCTGATTCACCCTCCAGACTTCACCTTCTCCTTCTACTTCTTCTGCTTCTTCTGATTCACCCTCCAGACTTCACCTTCTCCTTCTCCTTCTTCTACTTCGTCTGATTCACCCTCCTGACTTCACCTTCTCCTTCTCCTTCTTCTACTTCTTCTGCTTCACCTTCTCCTTCTCCTTCTTCTACTTCTTCTGATTCACCCTCCAGACTTCACCTTCTCCTTCTCCTTCTTCTACTTCTTCTGATTCACCCTCCAGACTTCACCTTCTCCTTCTCCTTCTTCTGCTTCTCCTGATTCACCCTCCTGACTTCACCTTCTTCTTCTCCTTATTCTGCTTCTTCTGATTCACCCTTCAGACTTCACCTTCTCCTTCTCCTTCTTCTGCTTCTTCTGATTCACCCTCCAGACTTCACCTTCTCCTTCTCCTTCTTCTGCTTCTTCTGATTCACCCTCCAGACTTCACCTTCTCCTTCTCCTTCTTCTACTTCTTCTGATTCACCCTCCAGACTTCATCTTCTCCTTCTCCTTCTTCTGCTTCCTCTGATTCACCCTCCAGACTTCACCTTCTCCTTCTCCTTCTTCTGCTTCTTCTGATTCACCCTCCAGACTTCACCTTCTCCTTTTCCTTCTTCTACTTCTTCTGATTCACCCTCCAGACTTCACCTTCTCCTTCTCCTTCTTCTACTTCTTCTGATTCACCCTCCAGACTTCACCTTCTCCTTCTCCTTCTTCTGCTTCTTCTGATTCACCCTCCAGACTTCACCTTCTCCTTCTCCTTCTTCTGCTTCTTCTGATTCACCCTCCAGACTTCACCATCTCCTTCTCCTTCTTCTGCTTCTTCTGATTCACCCTTCAGACTTCACCTTCTCCTTCTCCTTCTTCTGCTTCTACTGATTCACCCTCCAGACCTCACCTTCTCCTTCTCCTTCTTCTACTTCTTCTGATTCACCCTCCAGACTTCATCTTCTCCTTCTCCTTCTTCTGCTTCTTCTGATTCACCCTCCAGACTTCACCTTCTCCTTCTCCTTCTTCTGCTTCTTCTGATTCACCCTCCAGACTTCGCCTTCACCTTCTCCTTCTTCTACTTCTTCTGATTCACCCTCCAGACTTCACCTTCTCCTTTTCCTTCTTCTACTTATTCTGATTCACCCTCCAGTCTTCACCTTCTCCTTCCCCTTCTTCTGCTTCTTCTGATTCACCCTCCAGACTTCACCTTCTCCTTCTCCTTCTTCTGCTTCTTCTGATTCACCCTCCTGACTTCACCTTCTCCTTCTCCTTCTTCTGCTTCTTCTGATTCACCTTCCAGACTTCACCTTCTCCTTCTCCTTCTTCTACTTCTTCTGATTCACCCTCCAGACTTCACCTTCTCCTTCTACTTCTTCTGCTTCTTCTGATTCACCCTCCAGACTTCACCTTCTCCTTCTCCTTCTTCTGCTTCTTCTGATTCACCCTCCAGACTTCACCTTCTCCATCTCCTTCTTCTGCTTCTTCTGATTCACCCTCCAGACTTCACCTTCTCCTTCTCCTTCGTCTACTTCTTCTGATTCACCCTCCAGACTACACCTTCTCCTTCTCCTTCTTCTACTTCTTCTGATTCACCCTCCAGACTTCACCTTCTCCTTCTCCTTCTTCTGTTTCTTCTGATTCACCCTCCAGACTTCACCTTCTCCTTCTCCTTCTTCTACTACTTCTGATTCACCCTCCAGACTTCACCTTCTCCTTCTCCTTCTTCTACTTCTTCTGATTCACCCTCCAGACTTCATCTTCTCCTTCTCCTTCTTCTGCTTCTTCTGATTCACCCTCCAGACTTCACCTTCTCCTTCTCCTTCTTCTGCTTCTTCTGATTCACCCTCCAGACTTCATCTTCTCCTTCTCCTTCTTCTGCTTCTTCTGATTCACCCTCCAGACTTCACCTTCTCCTTCTCCTTCTTCTGCTTCTTCTGATTCACCCTCCAGACTTCACCTTCTCCTTCTCCTTATTCTGCTTCTTCTGATTCACCCTCCAGACTTCACCTTCTCCTTCTCCTTATTCTGCTTCTTCTGATTCACCCTCCAGACTTCACCTTCTCCTTCTCCTTCCTCTGCTTCTTCTGATTCACCCTCCAGACTTCACCTTCTCCTTCTCTTCTTCTACTTCTTCTGATTCACCCTCCTGACTTCACCTTCTCCTTCTCCATCTTCTAATTCTTCTGCTTCACCCTCCAGACTTCAACTTCTCCTTCTCCTTCTTCTACTTCTTCTGATTCACCCTCCAGACTTCACCTTCTCCTTCTCGTTCTTCTGCTTCTTCTGATTCACCCTCCAGACTTCACCTTCTCCTTCTCCTTATTCTGCTTCTTCTGCTTCACCCTCCAGACTTCACCTCCTCCTTCTCCTTCTTCTGCTTCTTCTGATTCACCCTGCAGACTTCACCTTCTCCTTCTCCTTCTTCTGCTTCTTCTGATTCACCCTCCAGACTTCACCTTCTACTTCTCCTTCTTCTGCTTCTTCTGATTCACCCTCCAGACTTCACCTTCTCCTTCTCCTTCTTCTACTTCTTCTGATTCACCCTCCAGACTTCACCTTCTCCTTCTCTTTCTTCTGCTTCTTCTGATTCACACTCCAGACTTCACCTTCTCCTTCTCCTTCTTCTGATTCTTCTGATTCACCCTCCAGACTTCACCTTCTCCTTCTCCTTCTTCTGCTTCTTCTGATTCACCCTCCTGACTTCACCTTCTCCTTCTCCTTCTTCTACTTCTTCTGATTCACCCTCCTGACTTCACCTTCTCCTTCTCCTTCTTCTACTTCTTCTGCTTCACCCTCCAGACTTCTCCTTCTCCTTCTCCTTCTTCTACTTCTTCTGATTCACCCTCCAGACTTCACCTTCTCCTTTTCCTTCTTCTACTTCTTCTGATTCACCCTCCAGAATTCACCTTCTCCTTCTCCTTCTTCTGCTTCTTCTGCTTCACCGTCCTGACTTCACGTTCTCCTTCTCCTTCTTCTACTTCTTCTGCTTCATCCCCCTGACATCACCTGCTCCTTCTCCTTCTTCTGCTTCTTCTGATTCACCCTCCTAACTTCACCTTCTCCTTCTCCTTCTTCTGCTTCTTCTGATTCACCCTCCTGACTTCACCTTCTCCTTCTCCTTCTTCTGCTTCTTCTGATTCACCCTCCAGACTTCACCTTCTCCTTCTCCTTCTTCTGCTTCTTCTGATTCACCCTCCAGACTTCACCTTCTCCTTCTCCTTCTTCTGCTTCTTCTGATTCACCCTCCAGACTTCACCTTCTCCTTCTCCTTCTTCTGCTTCTTCTGATTCACCCTCCAGACTTCACCTTCTCCTTCTCCTTCTTCTGCTTCTTCTGATTCACCCTCCAGACTTCACCATCTCCTTCTCCTTCTTCTGCTTCTTCTGATTCACCCTTCAGACTTCACCTTCTCCTTCTCCTTCTTCTGCTTCTACTGATTCACCCTCCAGACCTCACCTTCTCCTTCTCCTTCTTCTACTTCTTCTGATTCACCCTCCAGACTTCATCTTCTCCTTCTCCTTCTTCTGCTTCTTCTGATTCACCCTCCAGACTTCACCTTCTCCTTCTCCTTCTTCTGCTTCTTCTGATTCACCCTCCAGACTTCGCCTTCACCTTCTCCTTCTTCTACTTCTTCTGATTCACCCTCCAGACTTCACCTTCTCCTTTTCCTTCTTCTACTTATTCTGATTCACCCTCCAGTCTTCACCTTCTCCTTCCCCTTCTTCTGCTTCTTCTGATTCACCCTCCAGACTTCACCTTCTCCTTCTCCTTCTTCTGCTTCTTCTGATTCACCCTCCTGACTTCACCTTCTCCTTCTCCTTCTTCTGCTTCTTCTGATTCACCTTCCAGACTTCACCTTCTCCTTCTCCTTCTTCTACTTCTTCTGATTCACCCTCCAGACTTCACCTTCTCCTTCTACTTCTTCTGCTTCTTCTGATTCACCCTCCAGACTTCACCTTCTCCTTCTCCTTCTTCTGCTTCTTCTGATTCACCCTCCAGACTTCACCTTCTCCATCTCCTTCTTCTGCTTCTTCTGATTCACCCTCCAGACTTCACCTTCTCCTTCTCCTTCGTCTACTTCTTCTGATTCACCCTCCAGACTACACCTTCTCCTTCTCCTTCTTCTACTTCTTCTGATTCACCCTCCAGACTTCACCTTCTCCTTCTCCTTCTTCTGTTTCTTCTGATTCACCCTCCAGACTTCACCTTCTCCTTCTCCTTCTTCTACTACTTCTGATTCACCCTCCAGACTTCACCTTCTCCTTCTCCTTCTTCTACTTCTTCTGATTCACCCTCCAGACTTCATCTTCTCCTTCTCCTTCTTCTGCTTCTTCTGATTCACCCTCCAGACTTCACCTTCTCCTTCTCCTTCTTCTGCTTCTTCTGATTCACCCTCCAGACTTCACCTTCTCCTTCTTCTTCTTCTACTTCTTCTGATTCACCCTCCAGTCTTCACCTTCTCCTTCTCCTTCTTCTCTTTCTTCTGCTTCACCCTCCAGACTTCACCTTCTCCTTCTCTTTCTTCTGCTTCTTCTGATTCACCCTCCAGACTTCACCTTCTCCTTCTCCTTCTTCTGATTCTTCTGATTCACCCTCCAGACTTCACCTTCTCCTTCTCCTTCTTCTGCTTCTTCTGATTCACCCTCCTGACTTCACCTTCTCCTTCTCCTTCTTCTACTTCTTCTGATTCACCCACCTGACTTCACCTTCTCCTTCTCCTTCTTCTACTTCTTCTGCTTCACCCTCCAGACTTCACCTTCTCCTTCTCCTTCTTCTACTTCTTCTGATTCACCCTCCAGAATTCACCTTCTCCTTCTCCTTCTTCTGCTTCTTCTGATTCACCCTCCAGACTTCACCTTCTCCTTCTCCTTATTCTGCTTCTTCTGATTCACCCTCCAGACTTCACCTTCTCCTTCTCCTTATTCTGCTTCTTCTGATTCACCCTCCAGACTTCACCTTCTCCTTCTCCTTCCTCTGCTTCTTCTGATTCACCCTCCAGACTTCACCTTCTCCTTCTCTTCTTCTACTTCTTCTGATTCACCCTCCTGACTTCACCTTCTCCTTCTCCATCTTCTAATTCTTCTGCTTCACCCTCCAGACTTCAACTTCTCCTTCTCCTTCTTCTACTTCTTCTGATTCACCCGCCAGACTTCACCTTCTCCTTCTCCTTCTTCTGCTTCTTCTGATTCACCCTCCAGACTTCACCTTCTCCTTCTCCTTATTCTGCTTCTTCTGATTCACCCTCCAGACTTCACCTTCTCCTTCTCCTTCTTCTGCTTCTTCTGATTCACCCTGCAGACTTCACATTCTCCTTCTCCTTCTTCTGCTTCTTCTGATTCACCCTCCAGACTTCACCTTCTCCTTCTCCTTCTTCTGCTTCTTCTGATTCACCCTCCAGACTTCACCTTCTCCTTCTCCTTCTTCTACTTCTTCTGATTCACCCTCCAGACTTCACCTTCTCCTTCTCTTTCTTCTGCTTCTTCTGATTCACCCTCCAGACTTCACCTTCTCCTTCTCCTTCTTCTGATTCTTCTGATTCACCCTCCAGACTTCACCTTCTCCTTCTCCTTCTTCTGCTTCTTCTGATTCACCCTCCTGACTTCACCTTCTCCTTCTCCTTCTTCTACTTCTTCTGATTCACCCTCCTGACTTCACCTTCTCCTTCTCCTTCTTCTACTTCTTCTGCTTCACCCTCCAGACTTCTCCTTCTCCTTCTCCTTCTTCTACTTCTTCTGATTCACCCTCCAGACTTCACCTTCTCCTTTTCCTTCTTCTACTTCTTCTGATTCACCCTCCAGACTTCACCTTCTCCTTCTCCTTCTTCTGCTTCTTCTGCTTCACCGTCCTGACTTCACGTTCTCCTTCTCCTTCTTCTACTTCTTCTGCTTCATCCCCCTGACATCACCTGCTCCTTCTCCTTCTTCTGCTTCTTCTGATTCACCCTCCTAACTTCACCTTCTCCTTCTCCTTCTTCTGCTTCTTCTGATTCACCCTCCTGACTTCACCTTCTCCTTCTCCTTCTTCTGCTTCTTCTGATTCACCCTCCAGACTTCACCTTCTCCTTCTCCTTCTTCTGCTTCTTCTGATTCACCCTCCAGACTTCACCTTCTCCTTCTCCTTCTTCTGCTTCTTCTGATTCACCCTCCAGACTACACCTTCTCCTTCTCCTTCTTCTACTTCTTCTGATTCACCCTCCAGACTTCACCTTCTCCTTCTCCTTCTTCTGCTTCTTCTGATTCACCCTCCAGACTTCACCTTCTCCTTCTCCTTATTCTGCTTCTTCTGATTCACCCTCCAGACTTCACCTTCTCCTTCTCCTTCTTCTGCTTCTTCTGATTCACCCTGCAGACTTCACCTTCTCCTTCTCCTTCTTCTGCTTCTTCTGATTCACCCTCCAGACTTCACCTTCTCCTTCTCCTTCTTCTGCTTCTTCTGATTCACCCTCCAGACTTCACCTTCTCCTTCTCCTTCTTCTACTTCTTCTGATTCACCCTCCAGACTTCACCTTCTCCTTCTCTTTCTTCTGCTTCTTCTGATTCACCCTCCAGACTTCACCTTCTCCTTCTCCTTCTTCTGATTCTTCTGATTCACCCTCCAGACTTCACCTTCTCCTTCTCCTTCTTCTGCTTCTTCTGATTCACCCTCCTGACTTCACCTTCTCCTTCTCCTTCTTCTACTTCTTCTGATTCACCCTCCTGACTTCACCTTCTCCTTCTCCTTCTTCTACTTCTTCTGCTTCACCCTCCAGACTTCTCCTTCTCCTTCTCCTTCTTCTACTTCTTCTGATTCACCCTCCAGACTTCACCTTCTCCTTTTCCTTCTTCTACTTCTTCTGATTCACCCTCCAGACTTCACCTTCTCCTTCTCCTTCTTCTGCTTCTTCTGCTTCACCGTCCTGACTTCACGTTCTCCTTCTCCTTCTTCTACTTCTTCTGCTTCATCCCCCTGACATCACCTGCTCCTTCTCCTTCTTCTGCTTCTTCTGATTCACCCTCCTAACTTCACCTTCTCCTTCTCCTTCTTCTGCTTCTTCTGATTCACCCTCCTGACTTCACCTTCTCCTTCTCCTTCTTCTGCTTCTTCTGATTCACCCTCCAGACTTCACCTTCTCCTTCTCCTTCTTCTGCTTCTTCTGATTCACCCTCCAGACTTCACCTTCTCCTTCTCCTTCTTCTGCTTCTTCTGATTCACCCTCCAGACTACACCTTCTCCTTCTCCTTCTTCTACTTCTTCTGATTCACCCTCCAGACTTCACCTTCTCCTTCTCCTTCTTCTGTTTCTTCTGATTCACCCTCCAGACTTCACCTTCTCCTTCTCCTTCTTCTGCTTCTTCTGATTCACCCTCCAGACTTCACCTTCTCCTTCTCCTTCTTCTGCTTCTTCTGATTCACCCTCCAGACCTCACCTTCTCCTTCTCCTTCTTCTACTTCTTCTGATTCACCCTCCAGACTTCATCTTCTCCTTCTCCTTCTTCTGCTTCTTCTGATTCACCCTCCAGACTTCACCTTCTCCTTCTCCTTCTTCTGCTTCTTCTGATTCACCCTCCAGACTTCACCTTCTCCTTCTCCTTCTTCTACTTCTTCTGATTCACCCTCCAGACTGCACCTTCTCCTTCTCCTTCTTCTACTTCTTCTGATTCACCCTCCAGTCTTCACCTTCTCCTTCTCCTTCTTCTGTATCTTCTGCTTCACCCTCCAGACTTCACCTTCTCCTTCTCTTTCTTCTGCTTCTTCTGATTCACCCTCCAGACTTCACCTTCTCCTTCTCCTTCTTCTGATTCTTCTGATTCACCCTACAGACTTCACCTTCTCCTTCTCCTTCTTCTGCTTCTTCTGATTCACCCTCCTGATTTCACCTTCTCCTTCTCCTTCTTCTACTTCTTCTGATTCACCCTCCTGACTTCACCTTCTCCTTCTCCTTCTTCTGCTTCACCCTCCAGACTTCACCTTCTCCTTCTCCTTCTTCTACTTCTTCTGATTCACCCTCCAGACTTCACCTTCTCCTTCTCCTTCTTCTGCTTCTTCTGATTCACCCTCCAGACTTCACCTTCTCCTTCTCCTTATTCTGCTTCTTCTCATTCACCCTCCAGACTTCACCTTCTCCTTCTCCTTCTTCTGCTTCTTCTGATTCACCCTCCAGACTTCACCTTCTCCTTCTACTTCTTCTGCTTCTTCTGATTCACCCTCCAGACTTCACCTTCTCCTTCTCCTTCCTCTGCTTCTTCTGATTCACCCTCCAGACTTCACCTTCTCCTTCTCCTTCTTCTACTTCTTCTGATTCACCCTCCAGACTTCACCATCTCCTTCTCTTTCTTCTGCTTCTTCCGATTCACCCTCCAGACTTCACATTCTCCTTCTCCTTCTTCTGATTCTTCTGATTCACCCTCCAGACTTCACCTTCTCCTTCTCCTTCTTCTGCTTCTTCTGATTCACCCTCCTGACTTCACCTTCTCCTTCTCCTTCTTCTACTTCTTCTGATTCACCCTCCTGACTTCACCTTCTCCTTCTCCTTCTTCTACTTCTTCTGCTTCACCCTCCAGACTTCACCTTCTCCTTCTCCTTCTTCTACTTCTTCTGATTCAACCTCCAGACTTCACCTTCTCCTTCTCCTTCTTCTACTTCTTCTGATTCACCCTCTAGACTTCACCTTCTCCTTCTCCTTCTTCTCCTTCTTCTGATTCTCCCTCCAGACTTCACCTTCTCCTTCTCCTTCTTCTGCTTCCTCTGATTCACCCTCCAGACTTCACCTTCTCCTTCTCCTTATTCTGCTTCTTCTGATTCACCCTCCAGACTTCTCCTTCTCCTTCTCCTTCTTCTGCTTCTTCTGATTCACCCTCCAGACTTCACCTTCTCCTTCTCCTTCTTCTGCTTCTTCTGATTCACCCTGCAGACTTCACCTTCTCCTTCTCCTTCTTCTGCTTCTTCTGATTCACCCTCCAGACTTCACCTTCTCCTTCTCCTTCTTCTGCTTCTTCTGATTCACCCTCCAGACTTCACCTTCTCCTTCTCCTTCTTCTACTTCTTCTGATTCACCCTCCAGACTTCACCTTCTCCTTCTCTTTCTTCTGCTTCTTCTGATTCACCCTCCAGACTTCACCTTCTCCTTCTCCTTCTTCTGATTCTTCTGATTCACCCTCCAGACTTCACCTTCTCCTTCTCCTTCTTCTGCTTCTTCTGATTCACCCTCCTGACTTCACCTTCTCCTTCTCCTTCTTCTACTTCTTCTGATTCACCCTCCTGACTTCACCTTCTCCTTCTCCTTCTTCTACTTCTTCTGCTTCACCCTCCAGACTTCTTCTTCTCCTTCTCCTTCTTCTACTTCTTCTGATTCACCCTCCAGACTTCACCTTCTCCTTTTCCTTCTTCTACTTCTTCTGATTCACCCTCCAGACTTCACCTTCTCCTTCTCCTTCTTCTGCTTCTTCTGCTTCACCGTCCTGACTTCACGTTCTCCTTCTCCTTCTTCTACTTCTTCTGCTTCATCCCCCTGACATCACCTGCTCCTTCTCCTTCTTCTGCTTCTTCTGATTCACCCTCCTAACTTCACCTTCTCCTTCTCCTTCTTCTGCTTCTTCTGATTCACCCTCCTGACTTCACCTTCTCCTTCTCCTTCTTCTGCTTCTTCTGATTCACCCTCCAGACTTCACCTTCTCCTTCTCCTTCTTCTGCTTCTTCTGATTCACCCTCCAGACTTCACCTTCTCCTTCTCCTTCTTCTGCTTCTTCTGATTCACCCTCCAGACTACACCTTCTCCTTCTCCTTCTTCTACTTCTTCTGATTCACCCTCCAGACTTCACCTTCTCCTTCTCCTTCTTCTGTTTCTTCTGATTCACCCTCCAGACTTCACCTTCTCCTTCTCCTTCTTCTGCTTCTTCTGATTCACCCTCCAGACTTCACCTTCTCCTTCTCCTTCTTCTGCTTCTTCTGATTCACCCTCCAGACCTCACCTTCTCCTTCTCCTTCTTCTACTTCTTCTGATTCACCCTCCAGACTTCATCTTCTCCTTCTCCTTCTTCTGCTTCTTCTGATTCACCCTCCAGACTTCACCTTCTCCTTCTCCTTCTTCTGCTTCTTCTGATTCACCCTCCAGACTTCACCTTCTCCTTCTCCTTCTTCTACTTCTTCTGATTCACCCTCCAGACTGCACCTTCTCCTTCTCCTTCTTCTACTTCTTCTGATTCACCCTCCAGTCTTCACCTTCTCCTTCTCCTTCTTCTGTATCTTCTGCTTCACCCTCCAGACTTCACCTTCTCCTTCTCTTTCTTCTGCTTCTTCTGATTCACCCTCCAGACTTCACCTTCTCCTTCTCCTTCTTCTGATTCTTCTGATTCTCCCTACAGACTTCACCTTCTCCTTCTCCTTCTTCTGCTTCTTCTGATTCACCCTCCTGATTTCACCTTCTCCTTCTCCTTCTTCTACTTCTTCTGATTCACCCTCCTGACTTCACCTTCTCCTTCTCCTTCTTCTGCTTCACCCTCCAGACTTCACCTTCTCCTTCTCCTTCTTCTACTTCTTCTGATTCACCCTCCAGACTTCACCTTCTCCTTCTCCTTCTTCTGCTTCTTCTGATTCACCCTCCAGACTTCACCTTCTCCTTCTCCTTATTCTGCTTCTTCTCATTCACCCTCCAGACTTCACCTTCTCCTTCTCCTTCTTCTGCTTCTTCTGATTCACCCTCCAGACTTCACCTTCTCCTTCTACTTCTTCTGCTTCTTCTGATTCACCCTCCAGACTTCACCTTCTCCTTCTCCTTCCTCTGCTTCTTCTGATTCACCCTCCAGACTTCACCTTCTCCTTCTCCTTCTTCTACTTCTTCTGATTCACCCTCCAGACTTCACCATCTCCTTCTCTTTCTTCTGCTTCTTCTGATTCACCCTCCAGACTTCACATTCTCCTTCTCCTTCTTCTGATTCTTCTGATTCACCCTCCAGACTTCACCTTCTCCTTCTCCTTCTTCTGCTTCTTCTGATTCACCCTCCTGACTTCACCTTCTCCTTCTCCTTCTTCTACTTCTTCTGATTCACCCTCCTGACTTCACCTTCTCCTTCTCCTTCTTCTACTTCTTCTGCTTCACCCTCCAGACTTCACCTTCTCCTTCTCCTTCTTCTACTTCTTCTGATTCAACCTCCAGACTTCACCTTCTCCTTCTCCTTCTTCTACTTCTTCTGATTCACCCTCTAGACTTCACCTTCTGCTTCTCCTTCTTCTCCTTCTTCTGATTCTCCCTCCAGACTTCACCTTCTCCTTCTCCTTCTTCTGCTTCCTCTGATTCACCCTCCAGACTTCACCTTCTCCTTCTCCTTATTCTGCTTCTTCTGATTCACCCTCCAGACTTCTCCTTCTCCTTCTCCTTCTTCTGCTTCTTCTGATTCACCCTCCAGACTTCACCTTCTCCTTCTCCTTCTTCTGCTTCTTCTGATTCACCCTCCAGACTTCACCTTCTCCTTCTCCTTCTTCTACTTCTTCTGATTCACCCTCCAGACTTTACCTTCTCCATCTCCTTCTTCTGCTTCTTCTGATTCACCCTCCAGACTTCACCTTCTCCTTCTCCTTCGTCTACTTCTTCTGATTCACCCTCCAGACTACACCTTCTCCTTCTCCTTCTTCTACTTCTTCTGATTCACCCTCCAGACTTCACCTTCTCCTTCTCCTTCTTCTGTTTCTTCTGATTCACCGTCCAGACTTCACCTTCACCTTCTCCTTCTTCTACTACTTCTGATTCACCCTCCAGACTTCACCTTCTCCTTCTCCTTCTTCTACTTCTTCTGCTTCACCCTCCAGACTTCACCTTCTCCTTCTCCTTCTTCTACTTCTTCTGATTCACCCTCCAGACTTCATCTTCTCCTTCTCCTTCTTCTGCTTCTTCTGATTCACCCTCCAGACTTCACCTTCTCCTTCTCCTTATTCTGCTTCTTCTGATTCACCCTCCAGACTTCACCTTCTCCTTCTCCTGATTCTGCTTCTTCTGATTCACCCTCCAGACTTCACATTCTCCTTCTCCTTCTTCTGATTCTTCTGATTCACCCTCCAGACTTCACCTTCCCCTTCTCCTTCTTCTGCTTCTTCTGATTCACCCTCCTGACTTCAACTTCTCCTTCTCCTTCTTCTACTTCTTCTGATTCACCCTCCTGACTTCACCTTCTCCTTCTCCTTCTTCTACTTCTTCTGCTTCACCCTCCAGACTTCACCTTCTCCTTCTCCTTCTTCTACTTCTTCTGATTCAACCTCCAGACTTCACCTTCTCCTTCTCCTTCTTCTACTTCTTCTGATTCACCCTCCAGACTTCACCTTCTCCTTCTCCTTCTTCTACTTCTTCTGATTCACCCTCCATACTTCACCTTCTCCTTCTCCTTCTTCTGCTTCTTCTGATTCACCCTCAAGACTTCACCTTCTCCTTCTCCTTCTTCTACTTCTTCTGATTCACCCTCCAGACTTTACCTTCTCCTTCTCCTTCTTCTACTTCTTCTGCTTCTCCCTCCAGACTTCACCTTCTCCTTCTCCTTCTTCTGCTTCTTCTGATTCACCCTCCAGACTTCACCTTCTCCTTCTCCTTCTTCTACTTCTTCTGATTCACCCTCCAGACTTCACCTTCTCCTTCTCCTTCTTCTACTTCTTCTGATTCACCCTCCAGACTTCTCCTTCTCCTTCTCCTTCTTCTGCTTCTTCTGATTCACCCTCCAGACTTCACCTTCTCCTTCTCCTTCTTCTGCTTCTTCTGATTCACCCTGCAGACTTCACCTTCTCCTTCTCCTTCTTCTGCTTCTTCTGATTCACCCTCCAGACTTCACCTTCTCCTTCTCCTTCTTCTGCTTCTTCTGATTCACCCTCCAGACTTCACCTTCTCCTTCTCCTTCTTCTACTTCTTCTGATTCACCCTCCAGACTTCACCTTCTCCTTCTCTTTCTTCTGCTTCTTCTGATTCACCCTCCAGACTTCACCTTCTCCTTCTCCTTCTTCTGATTCTTCTGATTCACCCTCCAGACTTCACCTTCTCCTTCTCCTTCTTCTGCTTCTTCTGATTCACCCTCCTGACTTCACCTTCTCCTTCTCCTTCTTCTACTTCTTCTGATTCACCCTCCTGACTTCACCTTCTCCTTCTCCTTCTTCTACTTCTTCTGCTTCACCCTCCAGACTTCTTCTTCTCCTTCTCCTTCTTCTACTTCTTCTGATTCACCCTCCAGACTTCACCTTCTCCTTTTCCTTCTTCTACTTCTTCTGATTCACCCTCCAGACTTCACCTTCTCCTTCTCCTTCTTCTGCTTCTTCTGCTTCACCGTCCTGACTTCACGTTCTCCTTCTCCTTCTTCTACTTCTTCTGCTTCATCCCCCTGACATCACCTGCTCCTTCTCCTTCTTCTGCTTCTTCTGATTCACCCTCCTAACTTCACCTTCTCCTTCTCCTTCTTCTGCTTCTTCTGATTCACCCTCCTGACTTCACCTTCTCCTTCTCCTTCTTCTGCTTCTTCTGATTCACCCTCCAGACTTCACCTTCTCCTTCTCCTTCTTCTGCTTCTTCTGATTCACCCTCCAGACTTCACCTTCTCCTTCTCCTTCTTCTGCTTCTTCTGATTCACCCTCCAGACTACACCTTCTCCTTCTCCTTCTTCTACTTCTTCTGATTCACCCTCCAGACTTCACCTTCTCCTTCTCCTTCTTCTGTTTCTTCTGATTCACCCTCCAGACTTCACCTTCTCCTTCTCCTTCTTCTGCTTCTTCTGATTCACCCTCCAGACTTCACCTTCTCCTTCTCCTTCTTCTGCTTCTTCTGATTCACCCTCCAGACCTCACCTTCTCCTTCTCCTTCTTCTACTTCTTCTGATTCACCCTCCAGACTTCATCTTCTCCTTCTCCTTCTTCTGCTTCTTCTGATTCACCCTCCAGACTTCACCTTCTCCTTCTCCTTCTTCTGCTTCTTCTGATTCACCCTCCAGACTTCACCTTCTCCTTCTCCTTCTTCTACTTCTTCTGATTCACCCTCCAGACTGCACCTTCTCCTTCTCCTTCTTCTACTTCTTCTGATTCACCCTCCAGTCTTCACCTTCTCCTTCTCCTTCTTCTGTATCTTCTGCTTCACCCTCCAGACTTCACCTTCTCCTTCTCTTTCTTCTGCTTCTTCTGATTCACCCTCCAGACTTCACCTTCTCCTTCTCCTTCTTCTGATTCTTCTGATTCTCCCTACAGACTTCACCTTCTCCTTCTCCTTCTTCTGCTTCTTCTGATTCACCCTCCTGATTTCACCTTCTCCTTCTCCTTCTTCTACTTCTTCTGATTCACCCTCCTGACTTCACCTTCTCCTTCTCCTTCTTCTGCTTCACCCTCCAGACTTCACCTTCTCCTTCTCCTTCTTCTACTTCTTCTGATTCACCCTCCAGACTTCACCTTCTCCTTCTCCTTCTTCTGCTTCTTCTGATTCACCCTCCAGACTTCACCTTCTCCTTCTCCTTATTCTGCTTCTTCTCATTCACCCTCCAGACTTCACCTTCTCCTTCTCCTTCTTCTGCTTCTTCTGATTCACCCTCCAGACTTCACCTTCTCCTTCTACTTCTTCTGCTTCTTCTGATTCACCCTCCAGACTTCACCTTCTCCTTCTCCTTCCTCTGCTTCTTCTGATTCACCCTCCAGACTTCACCTTCTCCTTCTCCTTCTTCTACTTCTTCTGATTCACCCTCCAGACTTCACCATCTCCTTCTCTTTCTTCTGCTTCTTCTGATTCACCCTCCAGACTTCACCTTCTCCTTCTCCTTCTTCTGATTCTTCTGATTCACCCTCCAGACTTCACCTTCTCCTTCTCCTTCTTCTGCTTCTTCTGATTCACCCTCCTGACTTCACCTTCTCCTTCTCCTTCTTCTACTTCTTCTGATTCACCCTCCTGACTTCACCTTCTCCTTCTCCTTCTTCTACTTCTTCTGCTTCACCCTCCAGACTTCTTCTTCTCCTTCTCCTTCTTCTACTTCTTCTGATTCACCCTCCAGACTTCACCTTCTCCTTTTCCTTCTTCTACTTCTTCTGATTCACCCTCCAGACTTCACCTTCTCCTTCTCCTTCTTCTGCTTCTTCTGCTTCACCGTCCTGACTTCACGTTCTCCTTCTCCTTCTTCTACTTCTTCTGCTTCATCCCCCTGACATCACCTGCTCCTTCTCCTTCTTCTGCTTCTTCTGATTCACCCTCCTAACTTCACCTTCTCCTTCTCCTTCTTCTGCTTCTTCTGATTCACCCTCCTGACTTCACCTTCTCCTTCTCCTTCTTCTGCTTCTTCTGATTCACCCTCCAGACTTCACCTTCTCCTTCTCCTTCTTCTGCTTCTTCTGATTCACCCTCCAGACTTCACCTTCTCCTTCTCCTTCTTCTGCTTCTTCTGATTCACCCTCCAGACTACACCTTCTCCTTCTCCTTCTTCTACTTCTTCTGATTCACCCTCCAGACTTCACCTTCTCCTTCTCCTTCTTCTGTTTCTTCTGATTCACCCTCCAGACTTCACCTTCTCCTTCTCCTTCTTCTGCTTCTTCTGATTCACCCTCCAGACTTCACCTTCTCCTTCTCCTTCTTCTGCTTCTTCTGATTCACCCTCCAGACCTCACCTTCTCCTTCTCCTTCTTCTACTTCTTCTGATTCACCCTCCAGACTTCATCTTCTCCTTCTCCTTCTTCTACTTCTTCTGATTCACCCTCCAGACTTCACCTTCTCCTTCTCCTTCTTCTGCTTCTTCTGATTCACCCTCCAGACTTCACCTTCTCCTTCTCCTTCTTCTACTTCTTCTGATTCACCCTCCAGACTGCACCTTCTCCTTCTCCTTCTTCTACTTCTTCTGATTCACCCTCCAGTCTTCACCTTCTCCTTCTCCTTCTTCTGTATCTTCTGCTTCACCCTCCAGACTTCACCTTCTCCTTCTCTTTCTTCTGCTTCTTCTGATTCACCCTCCAGACTTCACCTTCTCCTTCTCCTTCTTCTGATTCTTCTGATTCTCCCTACAGACTTCACCTTCTCCTTCTCCTTCTTCTGCTTCTTCTGATTCACCCTCCTGATTTCACCTTCTCCTTCTCCTTCTTCTACTTCTTCTGATTCACCCTCCTGACTTCACCTTCTCCTTCTCCTTCTTCTGCTTCACCCTCCAGACTTCACCTTCTCCTTCTCCTTCTTCTACTTCTTCTGATTCACCCTCCAGACTTCACCTTCTCCTTCTCCTTCTTCTGCTTCTTCTGATTCACCCTCCAGACTTCACCTTCTCCTTCTCCTTATTCTGCTTCTTCTCATTCACCCTCCAGACTTCACCTTCTCCTTCTCCTTCTTCTGCTTCTTCTGATTCACCCTCCAGACTTCACCTTCTCCTTCTACTTCTTCTGCTTCTTCTGATTCACCCTCCAGACTTCACCTTCTCCTTCTCCTTCCTCTGCTTCTTCTGATTCACCCTCCAGACTTCACCTTCTCCTTCTCCTTCTTCTACTTCTTCTGATTCACCCTCCAGACTTCACCATCTCCTTCTCTTTCTTCTGCTTCTTCTGATTCACCCTCCAGACTTCACATTCTCCTTCTCCTTCTTCTGATTCTTCTGATTCACCCTCCAGACTTCACCTTCTCCTTCTCCTTCTTCTGCTTCTTCTGATTCACCCTCCTGACTTCACCTTCTCCTTCTCCTTCTTCTACTTCTTCTGATTCACCCTCCTGACTTCACCTTCTCCTTCTCCTTCTTCTACTTCTTCTGCTTCACCCTCCAGACTTCACCTTCTCCTTCTCCTTCTTCTACTTCTTCTGATTCAACCTCCAGACTTCACCTTCTCCTTCTCCTTCTTCTACTTCTTCTGATTCACCCTCTAGACTTCACCTTCTGCTTCTCCTTCTTCTCCTTCTTCTGATTCTCCCTCCAGACTTCACCTTCTCCTTCTCCTTCTTCTGCTTCCTCTGATTCACCCTCCAGACTTCACCTTCTCCTTCTCCTTATTCTGCTTCTTCTGATTCACCCTCCAGACTTCTCCTTCTCCTTCTCCTTCTTCTGCTTCTTCTGATTCACCCTCCAGACTTCACCTTCTCCTTCTCCTTCTTCTGCTTCTTCTGATTCACCCTCCAGACTTCACCTTCTCCTTCTCCTTCTTCTACTTCTTCTGATTCACCCTCCAGACTTTACCTTCTCCATCTCCTTCTTCTGCTTCTTCTGATTCACCCTCCAGACTTCACCTTCTCCTTCTCCTTCGTCTACTTCTTCTGATTCACCCTCCAGACTACACCTTCTCCTTCTCCTTCTTCTACTTCTTCTGATTCACCCTCCAGACTTCACCTTCTCCTTCTCCTTCTTCTGTTTCTTCTGATTCACCGTCCAGACTTCACCTTCACCTTCTCCTTCTTCTACTACTTCTGATTCACCCTCCAGACTTCACCTTCTCCTTCTCCTTCTTCTACTTCTTCTGCTTCACCCTCCAGACTTCACCTTCTCCTTCTCCTTCTTCTACTTCTTCTGATTCACCCTCCAGACTTCATCTTCTCCTTCTCCTTCTTCTGCTTCTTCTGATTCACCCTCCAGACTTCACCTTCTCCTTCTCCTTATTCTGCTTCTTCTGATTCACCCTCCAGACTTCACCTTCTCCTTCTCCTGATTCTGCTTCTTCTGATTCACCCTCCAGACTTCACATTCTCCTTCTCCTTCTTCTGATTCTTCTGATTCACCCTCCAGACTTCACCTTCCCCTTCTCCTTCTTCTGCTTCTTCTGATTCACCCTCCTGACTTCAACTTCTCCTTCTCCTTCTTCTACTTCTTCTGATTCACCCTCCTGACTTCACCTTCTCCTTCTCCTTCTTCTACTTCTTCTGCTTCACCCTCCAGACTTCACCTTCTCCTTCTCCTTCTTCTACTTCTTCTGATTCAACCTCCAGACTTCACCTTCTCCTTCTCCTTCTTCTACTTCTTCTGATTCACCCTCCAGACTTCACCTTCTCCTTCTCCTTCTTCTACTTCTTCTGATTCACCCTCCATACTTCACCTTCTCCTTCTCCTTCTTCTGCTTCTTCTGATTCACCCTCAAGACTTCACCTTCTCCTTCTCCTTCTTCTACTTCTTCTGATTCACCCTCCAGACTTCACCTTCTCCTTCTCCTTCTTCTACTTCTTCTGCTTCTCCCTCCAGACTTCACCTTCTCCTTCTCCTTCTTCTGCTTCTTCTGATTCACCCTCCAGACTTCACCTTCTCCTTCTCCTTCTTCTACTTCTTCTGATTCACCCTCCAGACTTCACCTTCTCCTTCTCCTTCTTCTACTTCTTCTGATTCACCCTCCAGACTTCACCTTCTCCTTCTCCTTCTTCTACTTCTTCTGATTCACCCTCCTGACTTCACCTTCTCCTTCTCCTTCTTCTGCTTCTTCTGCTTCACCCTCCAGACATCACCTTCTCCTTCTCCTTCTTCTGCTTCTTCTGCTTCACCCTCCAGACTTCACCTTCTCCTTCTCCTTCTTCTGCTTCTTCTGCTTCACCCTCCTGACTTCACCTTCTCCTTCTCCTTCTTCTACCTCTTCTGATTCACCCTCCAGACTTCACCTTCTCCTTCTCCTTCTTCTGCTTCTTCTGCTTCACCCTCCAGACTTCACCTTCACCTTCTCCTTCTTCTGCTTCTTCTGCTTCGCCCTCCAGACTTCATCTTCTCCTTCTCCTTCTTCTGTTTCTTCTGCTTCACCCTCCAGACTTCACCTTCTCCTTCTCCTTCTTCTGCTACTTCTGCTTCACCCTCCTGACTTCACCATCTCCTTCTCCTTCTTCTACTTCTTCTGATTCACCCTCCAGACTTCACCTTCTCCTTCTCCTTCTTCTGCTTCTTCTACTTCACCCTCCAGACTTCACCTTCTCCTTCTCCTTCTTCTGCTTCATCTGCTGCGCCCTCCAGACTTCACCTTCTCCTTCTCCTTCTTCTGCTTCTTCTGCTTCACCCTCCTGACTTCACCTTCTCCTTCTCCTTCTTCTGCTTCTTCTGATTCACCTTCCTAACTTCACCTTCTCCTTCTCCTTCTTCTGCTTCTTCTGATTCACCCTCCTGACTTCACCTTCTCCTTCTCCTTCTTCTGCTTCTTCTGATTCAACCTCCAGACTTCACCTTCTCCTTCTCCTTCTTCTACTTCTTCTGATTCACCCTCTAGACTTCACCTTCTCCTTCTCCTTCTTCTCCTTCTTCTGATTCTCCCTCCAGACTTCACCTTCTCCTTCTCCTTCTTCTGCTTCCTCTGATTCACCCTCCAGACTTCACCTTCTCCTTCTCCTTATTCTGCTTCTTCTGATTCACCCTCCAGACTTCTCCTTCTCCTTCTCCTTCTTCTGCTTCTTCTGATTCACCCTCCAGACTTCACCTTCTCCTTCTCCTTCTTCTGCTTCTTCTGATTCACCCTCCAGACTTCACCTTCTCCTTCTCCTTCTTCTACTTCTTCTGATTCACCCTCCAGACTTCACCTTCTCCATCTCCTTCTTCTGCTTCTTCTGATTCACCCTCCAGACTTCACCTTCTCCTTCTCCTTCGTCTACTTCTTCTGATTCACCCTCCAGACTACACCTTCTCCTTCTCCTTCTTCTACTTCTTCTGATTCACCCTCCAGACTTCACCTTCTCCTTCTCCTTCTTCTGTTTCTTCTGATTCACCGTCCAGACTTCACCTTCTCCTTCTCCTTCTTCTACTACTTCTGATTCACCCTCCAGACTTCACCTTCTCCTTCTCCTTCTTCTACTTCTTCTGCTTCACCCTCCAGACTTCACCTTCTCCTTCTCCTTCTTCTACTTCTTCTGATTCACCCTCCAGACTTCACCTTCTCCTTCTCCTTATTCTGCTTCTTCTGATTCACCCTCCAGACTTCACCTTCTCCTTCTCCTGATTCTGCTTCTTCTGATTCACCCTCCAGACTTCACATTCTCCTTCTCCTTCTTCTGATTCTTCTGATTCACCCTCCAGACTTCACCTTCCCCTTCTCCTTCTTCTGCTTCTTCTGATTCACCCTCCTGACTTCAACTTCTCCTTCTCCTTCTTCTACTTCTTCTGATTCACCCTCCTGACTTCACCTTCTCCTTCTCCTTCTTCTACTTCTTCTGCTTCACCCTCCAGACTTCACCTTCTCCTTCTCCTTCTTCTACTTCTTCTGATTCAACCTCCAGACTTCACCTTCTCCTTCTCCTTCTTCTACTTCTTCTGATTCACCCTCCAGACTTCACCTTCTCCTTCTCCTTCTTCTACTTCTTCTGATTCACCCTCCATACTTCACCTTCTCCTTCTCCTTCTTCTGCTTCTTCTGATTCACCCTCAAGACTTCACCTTCTCCTTCTCCTTCTTCTACTTCTTCTGATTCACCCTCCAGACTTCACCTTCTCCTTCTCCTTCTTCTACTTCTTCTGCTTCTCCCTCCAGACTTCACCTTCTCCTTCTCCTTCTTCTGCTTCTTCTGATTCACCCTCCAGACTTCACCTTCTCCTTCTCCTTCTTCTACTTCTTCTGATTCACCCTCCAGACTTCACCTTCTCCTTCTCCTTCTTCTACTTCTTCTGATTCACCCTCCAGACTTCACCTTCTCCTTCTCCTTCTTCTACTTCTTCTGATTCACCCTCCTGACTTCACCTTCTCCTTCTCCTTCTTCTGCTTCTTCTGCTTCACCCTCCAGACATCACCTTCTCCTTCTCCTTCTTCTGCTTCTTCTGCTTCACCCTCCAGACTTCACCTTCTCCTTCTCCTTCTTCTGCTTCTTCTGCTTCACCCTCCTGACTTCACCTTCTCCTTCTCCTTCTTCTACCTCTTCTGATTCACCCTCCAGACTTCACCTTCTCCTTCTCCTTCTTCTGCTTCTTCTGCTTCACCCTCCAGACTTCACCTTCACCTTCTCCTTCTTCTGCTTCTTCTGCTTCGCCCTCCAGACTTCATCTTCTCCTTCTCCTTCTTCTGTTTCTTCTGCTTCACCCTCCAGACTTCACCTTCTCCTTCTCCTTCTTCTGCTACTTCTGCTTCACCCTCCTGACTTCACCATCTCCTTCTCCTTCTTCTACTTCTTCTGATTCACCCTCCAGACTTCACCTTCTCCTTCTCCTTCTTCTGCTTCTTCTACTTCACCCTCCAGACTTCACCTTCTCCTTCTCCTTCTTCTGCTTCTTCTGCTGCGCCCTCCAGACTTCACCTTCTCCTTCTCCTTCTTCTGCTTCTTCTGCTTCACCCTCCTGACTTCACCTTCTCCTTCTCCTTCTTCTGCTTCTTCTGATTCACCTTCCTAACTTCACCTTCTCCTTCTCCTTCTTCTGCTTCTTCTGATTCACCCTCCTGACTTCACCTTCTCCTTCTCCTTCTTCTGCTTCTTCTGATTCACCCTCCAGACTTCACCTTCTCCTTCTCCTTCTTCTGCTTCTTCTGATTCACCCTCCAGACTTCACCTTCTCCTTCTCCTTCTTCTGCTTCTTCTGATTCACCCTCCAGACCTCACCTTCTCCTTCTCCTTCTTCTACTTCTTCCGATTCACCCTCCAGACTTCATCTTCTCCTTCTCATTCTTTTGCTTCTTCTGATTCACCCTCCAGACTTCACCTTCTCCTTCTCCTTCTTCTGCTTCTTCTGATCCACCCTCCAGACTTCACCTTCTCCTTCTCCTTCTTCTACTTCGTCTGATTCACCCTCCTGACTTCACCTTCTCCTTCTCCTTCTTCTACTTCTTCTGCTTCACCTTCTCCTTCTCCTTCTTCTACTTCTTCTGATTCACCCTCCAGACTTCACCTTCTCCTTCTCCTTCTTCTACTTCTTCTGATTCACCCTCCAGACTTCACCTTCTCCTTCTCCTTCTTCTGCTTCTCCTGATTCACCCTCCTGACTTCACCTTCTTCTTCTCCTTATTCTGCTTCTTCTGATTCACCCTTCAGACTTCACCTTCTCCTTCTCCTTCTTCTGCTTCTTCTGATTCACCCTCCAGACTTCACCTTCTCCTTCTCCTTCTTCTGCTTCTTCTGATTCACCCTCCAGACTTCACCTTCTCCTTCTCCTTCTTCTACTTCTTCTGATTCACCCTCCAGACTTCATCTTCTCCTTCTCCTTCTTCTGCTTCCTCTGATTCACCCTCCAGACTTCACCTTCTCCTTCTCCTTCTTCTGCTTCTTCTGATTCACCCTCCAGACTTCACCTTCTCCTTTTCCTTCTTCTACTTCTTCTGATTCACCCTCCAGACTTCACCTTCTCCTTCTCCTTCTTCTACTTCTTCTGATTCACCCTCCAGACTTCACCTTCTCCTTCTCCTTCTTCTGCTTCTTCTGATTCACCCTCCAGACTTCACCTTCTCCTTCTCCTTCTTCTGCTTCTTCTGATTCACCCTCCAGACTTCACCATCTCCTTCTCCTTCTTCTGCTTCTTCTGATTCACCCTTCAGACTTCACCTTCTCCTTCTCCTTCTTCTGCTTCTACTGATTCACCCTCCAGACCTCACCTTCTCCTTCTCCTTCTTCTACTTCTTCTGATTCACCCTCCAGACTTCATCTTCTCCTTCTCCTTCTTCTGCTTCTTCTGATTCACCCTCCAGACTTCACCTTCTCCTTCTCCTTCTTCTGCTTCTTCTGATTCACCCTCCAGACTTCGCCTTCACCTTCTCCTTCTTCTACTTCTTCTGATTCACCCTCCAGACTTCACCTTCTCCTTTTCCTTCTTCTACTTATTCTGATTCACCCTCCAGTCTTCACCTTCTCCTTCCCCTTCTTCTGCTTCTTCTGATTCACCCTCCAGACTTCACCTTCTCCTTCTCCTTCTTCTGCTTCTTCTGATTCACCCTCCTGACTTCACCTTCTCCTTCTCCTTCTTCTGCTTCTTCTGATTCACCTTCCAGACTTCACCTTCTCCTTCTCCTTCTTCTACTTCTTCTGATTCACCCTCCAGACTTCACCTTCTCCTTCTACTTCTTCTGCTTCTTCTGATTCACCCTCCAGACTTCACCTTCTCCTTCTCCTTCTTCTGCTTCTTCTGATTCGCCCTCCAGACTTCACCTTCTCCATCTCCTTCTTCTGCTTCTTCTGATTCACCCTCCAGACTTCACCTTCTCCTTCTCCTTCGTCTACTTCTTCTGATTCACCCTCCAGACTACACCTTCTCCTTCTCCTTCTTCTACTTCTTCTGATTCACCCTCCAGACTTCACCTTCTCCTTCTCCTTCTTCTGTTTCTTCTGATTCACCCTCCAGACTTCACCTTCTCCTTCTTCTTCTTCTACTACTTCTGATTCACCCTCCAGACTTCACCTTCTCCTTCTCCTTCTTCTACTTCTTCTGATTCACCCTCCAGACTTCATCTTCTCCTTCTCCTTCTTCTGCTTCTTCTGATTCACCCTCCAGACTTCACCTTCTCCTTCTCCTTCTTCTGCTTCTTCTGATTCACCCTCCAGACTTCACCTTCTCCTTCTTCTTCTTCTACTTCTTCTGATTCACCCTCCAGTCTTCACCTTCTCCTTCTCCTTCTTCTCTTTCTTCTGCTTCACCCTCCAGACTTCACCTTCTCCTTCTCTTTCTTCTGCTTCTTCTGATTCACCCTCCAGACTTCACCTTCTCCTTCTCCTTCTTCTGATTCTTCTGATTCACCCTCCAGACTTCACCTTCTCCTTCTCCTTCTTCTGCTTCTTCTGATTCACCCTCCTGACTTCACCTTCTCCTTCTCCTTCTTCTACTTCTTCTGATTCACCCACCTGACTTCACCTTCTCCTTCTCCTTCTTCTACTTCTTCTGCTTCACCCTCCAGACTTCACCTTCTCCTTCTCCTTCTTCTACTTCTTCTGATTCACCCTCCAGAATTCACCTTCTCCTTCTCCTTCTTCTGCTTCTTCTGATTCACCCTCCAGACTTCACCTTCTCCATCTCCTTCTTCTACTTCTTCTGATTCACCCTCCAGACTTCATCTTCTCCTTCTCCTTCTTCTGCTTCCTCTGATTCACCCTCCAGACTTCACCTTCTCCTTC
This sequence comes from Somniosus microcephalus, assembly GCF_052327205.1. NCBI lineage: Eukaryota > Metazoa > Chordata > Chondrichthyes > Squaliformes > Somniosidae > Somniosus > Somniosus microcephalus. Next base: position 75,935 of record NW_028225368.1, read on the forward strand.
TCCTTCTTCTGCTTCTTCTGATTCACCCTCCAGACTTCACCTTCTCCTTTTCCTTCTTCTACTTCTTCTGATTCACCCTCCAGACTTCACCTTCTCCTTCTCCTTCTTCTACTTCTTCTGATTCACCCTCCAGACTTCACCTTCTCCTTCTCCTTCTTCTGCTTCTTCTGATTCACCCTCCAGACTTCACCTTCTCCTTCTCCTTCTTCTGCTTCTTCTGATTCACCCTCCAGACTTCACCATCTCCTTCTCCTTCTTCTGCTTCTTCTGATTCACCCTTCAGACTTCACCTTCTCCTTCTCCTTCTTCTGCTTCTACTGATTCACCCTCCAGACCTCACCTTCTCCTTCTCCTTCTTCTACTTCTTCTGATTCACCCTCCAGACTTCATCTTCTCCTTCTCCTTCTTCTGCTTCTTCTGATTCACCCTCCAGACTTCACCTTCTCCTTCTCCTTTTCTGCTTCTTCTGATTCACCCTCCAGACTTCGCCTTCACCTTCTCCTTCTTCTACTTCTTCTGATTCACCCTCCAGACTTCACCTTCTCCTTTTCCTTCTTCTACTTATTCTGATTCACCCTCCAGTCTTCACCTTCTCCTTCCCCTTCTTCTGCTTCTTCTGATTCACCCTCCAGACTTCACCTTCTCCTTCTCCTTCTTCTGCTTCTTCTGATTCACCCTCCTGACTTCACCTTCTCCTTCTCCTTCTTCTGCTTCTTCTGATTCACCTTCCAGACTTCACCTTCTCCTTCTCCTTCTTCTACTTCTTCTGATTCACCCTCCAGACTTCACCTTCTCCTTCTACTTCTTCTGCTTCTTCTGATTCACCCTCCAGACTTCACCTTCTCCTTCTCCTTCTTCTGCTTCTTCTGATTCACCCTCCAGACTTCACCTTCTCCATCTCCTTCTTCTGCTTCTTCTGATTCACCCTCCAGACTTCACCTTCTCCTTCTCCTTCGTCTACTTCTTCTGATTCACCCTCCAGACTACACCTTCTCCTTCTCCTTCTTCTACTTCTTCTGATTCACCCTCCAGACTTCACCTTCTCCTTCTCCTTCTTCTGTTTCTTCTGATTCACCCTCCAGACTTCACCTTCTCCTTCTCCTTCTTCTACTACTTCTGATTCACCCTCCAGACTTCACCTTCTCCTTCTCCTTCTTCTACTTCTTCTGATTCACCCTCCAGACGTCATCTTCTCCTTCTCCTTCTTCTGCTTCTTCTGATTCACCCTCCACACTTCACCTTCTCCTTCTTCTTCTTCTACTTCTTCTGATTCACCCTCCAGTCTTCACCTTCTCCTTCTCCTTCTTCTCTTTCTTCTGCTTCACCCTCCAGACTTCACCTTCTCCTTCTCCTTCTTCTGATTCTTCTGATTCACCCTCCAGACTTCACCTTCTCCTTCTCCTTCTTCTGCTTCTTCTGATTCACCCTCCTGACTTCACCTTCTCCTTCTCCTTCTTCTACTTCTTCTGATTCACCCACCTGACTTCACCTTCTCCTTCTCCTTCTTCTACTTCTTCTGCTTCACCCTCCAGACTTCACCTTCTCCTTCTCCTTCTTCTACTTCTTCTGATTCACCCTCCAGAATTCACCTTCTCCTTCTCCTTCTTCTGCTTCTTCTGATTCACCCTCCAGACTTCACCTTCTCCTTCTCCTTATTCTGCTTCTTCTGATTCACCCTCCAGACTTCACCTTCTCCTTCTCCTTATTCTGCTTCTTCTGATTCACCCTCCAGACTTCACCTTCTCCTTCTCCTTCCTCTGCTTCTTCTGATTCACCCTCCAGACTTCACCTTCTCCTTCTCTTCTTCTACTTCTTCTGATTCACCCTCCTGACTTCACCTTCTCCTTCTCCATCTTCTAATTCTTCTGCTTCACCCTCCAGACTTCAACTTCTCCTTCTCCTTCTTCTACTTCTTCTGATTCACCCTCCAGACTTCACCTTCTCCTTCTCCTTCTTCTGCTTCTTCTGATTCACCCTCCAGACTTCACCTTCTCCTTCTCCTTATTCTGCTTCTTCTGATTCACCCTCCAGACTTCACCTTCTCCTTCTCCTTCTTCTGCTTCTTCTGATTCACCCTCCAGACTTCACCTTCTCCTTCTCCTTCCTCTGCTTCTTCTGATTCACCCTCCAGACTTCACCTTCTCCTTCTCTTCTTCTACTTCTTCTGATTCACCCTCCTGACTTCACCTTCTCCTTCTCCATCTTCTAATTCTTCTGCTTCACCCTCCAGACTTCAACTTCTCCTTCTCCTTCTTCTACTTCTTCTGATTCACCCTCCAGACTTCACCTTCTCCTTCTCCTTCTTCTGCTTCTTCTGATTCACCCTCCAGACTTCACCTTCTCCTTCTCCTTATTCTGCTTCTTCTGATTCACCCTCCAGACTTCACCTTCTCCTTCTCCTTCTTCTGCTTCTTCTGATTCACCCTGCAGACTTCACATTCTCCTTCTCCTTCTTCTGCTTCTTCTGATTCACCCTCCAGACTTCACCTTCTCCTTCTCCTTCTTCTGCTTCTTCTGATTCACCCTCCAGACTTCACCTTCTCCTTCTCCTTCTTCTACTTCTTCTGATTCACCCTCCAGACTTCACCTTCTCCTTCTCTTTCTTCTGCTTCTTCTGATTCACCCTCCAGACTTCACCTTCTCCTTCTCCTTCTTCTGATTCTTCTGATTCACCCTCCAGACTTCACCTTCTCCTTCTCCTTCTTCTGCTTCTTCTGATTCACCCTCCTGACTTCACCTTCTCCTTCTCCTTCTTCTACTTCTTCTGATTCACCCTCCTGACTTCACCTTCTCCTTCTCCTTCTTCTACTTCTTCTGCTTCACCCTCCAGACTTCTCCTTCTCCTTCTCCTTCTTCTACTTCTTCTGATTCACCCTCCAGACTTCACCTTCTCCTTTTCCTTCTTCTACTTCTTCTGATTCACCCTCCAGACTTCACCTTCTCCTTCTCCTTCTTCTGCTTCTTCTGCTTCACCGTCCTGACTTCACGTTCTCCTTCTCCTTCTTCTACTTCTTCTGCTTCATCCCCCTGACATCACCTGCTCCTTCTCCTTCTTCTGCTTCTTCTGATTCACCCTCCTAACTTCACCTTCTCCTTCTCCTTCTTCTGCTTCTTCTGATTCACCCTCCTGACTTCACCTTCTCCTTCTCCTTCTTCTGCTTCTTCTGATTCACCCTCCAGACTTCACCTTCTCCTTCTCCTTCTTCTGCTTCTTCTGATTCACCCTCCAGACTTCACCTTCTCCTTCTCCTTCTTCTGCTTCTTCTGATTCACCCTCCAGACTACACCTTCTCCTTCTCCTTCTTCTACTTCTTCTGATTCACCCTCCAGACTTCACCTTCTCCTTCTCCTTCTTCTGTTTCTTCTGATTCACCCTCCAGACTTCACCTTCTCCTTCTCCTTCTTCTGCTTCTTCTGATTCACCCTCCAGACTTCACCTTCTCCTTCTCCTTCTTCTGCTTCTTCTGATTCACCCTCCAGACCTCACCTTCTCCTTCTCCTTCTTCTACTTCTTCTGATTCACCCTCCAGACTTCATCTTCTCCTTCTCCTTCTTCTGCTTCTTCTGATTCACCCTCCAGACTTCACCTTCTCCTTCTCCTTCTTCTGCTTCTTCTGATTCACCCTCCAGACTTCACCTTCTCCTTCTCCTTCTTCTACTTCTTCTGATTCACCCTCCAGACCTCACCTTCTCCTTCTCCTTCTTCTGATTCTTCTGATTCACCCTACAGACTTCACCTTCTCCTTCTCCTTCTTCTGCTTCTTCTGATTCACCCTCCTGATTTCACCTTCTCCTTCTCCTTCTTCTACTTCTTCTGATTCACCCTCCTGACTTCACCTTCTCCTTCTCCTTCTTCTGCTTCACCCTCCAGACTTCACCTTCTCCTTCTCCTTCTTCTACTTCTTCTGATTCACCCTCCAGACTTCACCTTCTCCTTCTCCTTCTTCTGCTTCTTCTGATTCACCCTCCAGACTTCACCTTCTCCTTCTCCTTATTCTGCTTCTTCTCATTCACCCTCCAGACTTCACCTTCTCCTTCTCCTTCTTCTGCTTCTTCTGATTCACCCTCCTGACTTCACCTTCTCCTTCTCCTTCTTCTGCTTCACCCTCCAGACTTCACCTTCTCCTTCTCCTTATTCTGCTTCTTCTCATTCACCCTCCAGACTTCACCTTCTCCTTCTCCTTCTTCTGCTTCTTCTGATTCACCCTCCAGACTTCACCTTCTCCTTCTACTTCTTCTGCTTCTTCTGATTCACCCTCCAGACTTCACCTTCTCCTTCTCCTTCCTCTGCTTCTTCTGATTCACCCTCCAGACTTCACCTTCTCCTTCTCCTTCTTCTACTTCTTCTGATTCACCCTCCAGACTTCACCATCTCCTTCTCTTTCTTCTGCTTCTTCTGATTCACCCTCCAGACTTCACATTCTCCTTCTCCTTCTTCTGATTCTTCTGATTCACCCTCCAGACTTCACCTTCTCCTTCTCCTTCTTCTGCTTCTTCTGATTCACCCTCCTGACTTCACCTTCTCCTTCTCCTTCTTCTACTTCTTCTGATTCACCCTCCTGACTTCACCTTCTCCTTCTCCTTCTTCTACTTCTTCTGCTTCACCCTCCAGACTTCACCTTCTCCTTCTCCTTCTTCTACTTCTTCTGATTCAACCTCCAGACTTCACCTTCTCCTTCTCCTTCTTCTACTTCTTCTGATTCACCCTCTAGACTTCACCTTCTCCTTCTCCTTCTTCTCCTTCTTCTGATTCTCCCTCCAGACTTCACCTTCTCCTTCTCCTTCTTCTGCTTCCTCTGATTCACCCTCCAGACTTCACCTTCTCCTTCTCCTTATTCTGCTTCTTCTGATTCACCCTCCAGACTTCTCCTTCTCCTTCTCCTTCTTCTGCTTCTTCTGATTCACCCTCCAGACTTCACCTTCTCCTTCTCCTTCTTCTGCTTCTTCTGATTCACCCTCCAGACTTCACCTTCTCCTTCTCCTACTTCTACTTCTTCTGATTCACCCTCCAGACTTCACCTTCTCCATCTCCTTCTTCTGCTTCTTCTGATTCACCCTCCAGACTTCACCTTCTCCTTCTCCTTCGTCTACTTCTTCTGATTCACCCTCCAGACTACACCTTCTCCTTCTCCTTCTTCTACTTCTTCTGATTCACCCTCCAGACTTCACCTTCTCCTTCTCCTTCTTCTGTTTCTTCTGATTCACCGTCCAGACTTCACCTTCTCCTTCTCCTTCTTCTACTACTTCTGATTCACCCTCCAGACTTCACCTTCTCCTTCTCCTTCTTCTACTTCTTCTGCTTCACCCTCCAGACTTCACCTTCTCCTTCTCCTTCTTCTACTTCTTCTGATTCACCCTCCAGACTTCATCTTCTCCTTCTCCTTCTTCTGCTTCTTCTGATTCACCCTCCAGACTTCACCTTCTCCTTCTCCTTATTCTGCTTCTTCTGATTCACCCTCCAGACTTCACCTTCTCCTTCTCCTGATTCTGCTTCTTCTGATTCACCCTCCAGACTTCACATTCTCCTTCTCCTTCTTCTGATTCTTCTGATTCACCCTCCAGACTTCCCCTTCCCCTTCTCCTTCTTCTGCTTCTTCTGATTCACCCTCCTGACTTCAACTTCTCCTTCTCCTTCTTCTACTTCTTCTGATTCACCCTCCTGACTTCACCTTCTCCTTCTCCTTCTTCTACTTCTTCTGCTTCACCCTCCAGACTTCACCTTCTCCTTCTCCTTCTTCTACTTCTTCTGATTCAACCTCCAGACTTCACCTTCTCCTTCTCCTTCTTCTACTTCTTCTGATTCACCCTCCAGACTTCACCTTCTCCTTCTCCTTCTTCTACTTCTTCTGATTCACCCTCCATACTTCACCTTCTCCTTCTCCTTCTTCTGCTTCTTCTGATTCACCCTCCAGACTTCACCTTCTCCTTCTCCTTATTCTGCTTCTTCTGATTCACCCTCCAGATTCTCCTTCTCCTTCTCCTTCTTCTGCTTCTTCTGATTCACCCTCCAGACTTCACCTTCTCCTTCTCCTTCTTCTGCTTCTTCTGATTCACCCTCCAGACTTCACCTTCTCCTTCTCCTTCTTCTACTTCTTCTGATTCACCCTCCAGACTTCATCTTCTCCTTCTCCTTCTTCTGCTTCTTCTGATTCACCCTCCAGACTTCACCTTCTCCTTCTCCTTCTTCTGCTTCTTCTGATTCACCCTCCAGACTTCACCTTCTCCTTCTCCTTCTTCTACTTCTTCTGATTCACCCTCCAGACTTCACCTTCTCCTTCTCCTTCTTCCACTTCTTCTGATTCACCCTCCAGTCTTCACCTTCTCCTTCTCCTTCTTCTGTTTCTTCTGCTTCACCCTCCAGACTTCACCTTCTCCTTCTCCTTCTTCTCCTTCTTCTGATTCTCCCTCCAGACTTCACCTTCTCCTTCTCCTTCTTCTGCTTCTTCTGATTCACCCTCCAGACTTCACCTTCTCCTTCTCCTTATTCTGCTTCTTCTGATTCACCCTCCAGACTTCTCCTTCTCCTTCTCCTTCTTCTGCTTCTTCTGATTCACCCTCCAGACTTCACCTTCTCCTTCTCCTTCTTCTGCTTCTTCTGATTCACCCTCCAGACTTCACCTTCTCCTTCTCCTTCTTCTACTTCTTCTGATTCACCCTCCAGACTTCACCTTCTCCATCTCCTTCTTCTGCTTCTTCTGATTCACCCTCCAGAATTCAACTTCTCCTTCTCCTTCGTCTACTTCTTCTGATTCACCCTCCAGACAACACCTTCTCCTTCTCCTTCTTCTACTTCTTCTGATTCACCCTCCAGACTTCACCTTCTCCTTCTCCTTCTTCTGTTTCTTCTGATTCACCGTCCAGACTTCACCTTCTCCTTCTCCTTCTTCTACTACTTCTGATTCACCCTCCAGACTTCACCTTCTCCTTCTCCTGCTTCTACTTCTTCTGATTCACCCTCCAGACTTCATCTTCTCCTTCTCCTTCTTCTGCTTCTTCTGATTCACCCTCCAGACTTCACCTTCTCCTTCTCCTGCTTCTTCTGATTCACCCTCCAGACTTCACCTTCTCCTTCTCCTTCTTCTACTTCTTCTGATTCACCCTCCAGACTTCACCTTCTCCTTCTCCTTCTTCCACTTCTTCTGATTCACCCTCCAGTCTTCACCTTCTCCTTCTCCTTCTTCTGTTTCTTCTGCTTCACCCTCCAGACTTCACCTTCTCCTTCTCTTTCTTCTGCTTCTTCTGATTCACCCTCCAGACATCACCTTCTCCTTCTCCTTCTTCTGATTCTTCTGATTCACCCTCCAGACTTCACCTTCTCCTTCTCCTTCTTCTGCTTCTTCTGATTCACCCTCCTGACTTCACCTTCTCCTTCTCCTTCTTCTACTTCTTCTGATTCACCCTCCTGACTTCACCTTCTCCTTCTCCTTCTTCTACTTCTTCTGCTTCACCCTCCAGACTTCACCTTCTTCTTCTCCTTCTTCTACTTCTTCTGATTCACCCTCCAGACTTCATCTTCTCCTTCTCCTTCTTCTGCTTCTTCTGATTCACCCTCCAGACTTCACCTTCTCCTTCTCCTTATTCTGCTTCTTCTGATTCACCCTCCAGACTTCACCTTCTCCTTCTCCTGATTCTGCTTCTTCTGATTCACCCTCCAGACTTCACATTCTCCTTCTCCTTCTTCTGATTCTTCTGATTCACCCTCCAGACTTCACCTTCCCCTTCTCCTTCTTCTGCTTCTTCTGATTCACCCTCCTGACTTCAACTTCTCCTTCTCCTTCTTCTACTTCTTCTGATTCACCCTCCTGACTTCACCTTCTCCTTCTCCTTCTTCTACTTCTTCTGCTTCACCCTCCAGACTTCACCTTCTCCTTCTCCTTCTTCTACTTCTTCTGATTCAACCTCCAGACTTCACCTTCTCCTTCTCCTTCTTCTACTTCTTCTGATTCACCCTCCAGACTTCACCTTCTCCTTCTCCTTCTTCTACTTCTTCTGATTCACCCTCCAGACTTCACCTTCTCCTTCTCCTTCTTCTGCTTCTTCTGATTCACCCTCCAGACTTCACCTTCTCCTTCTCCTTATTCTGCTTCTTCTGATTCACCCTCCAGATTCTCCTTCTCCTTCTCCTTCTTCTGCTTCTTCTGATTCACCCTCCAGACTTCACCTTCTCCTTCTCCTTCTTCTGCTTCTTCTGATTCACCCTCCAGACTTCACCTTCTCCTTCTCCTTCTTCTACTTCTTCTGATTCACCCTCCAGACTTCACCTTCTCCATCTCCTTCTTCTGCTTCTTCTGATTCACCCTCCAGACTTCACCTTCTCCTTCTCCTTCGTCTACCTCTTCTGATTCACCCTCCAGACTACACCTTCTCCTTCTCCTTCTTCTACTTCTTCTGATTCACCCTCCAGACTTCACCTTCTCCTTCTCCTTCTTCTGTTTCTTCTGATTCACCGTCCAGACTTCACCTTCTCCTTCTCCTTCTTCTACTACTTCTGATTCACCCTCCAGACTTCACCTTCTCCTTCTCCTTCTTCTACTTCTTCTGATTCACCCTCCAGACTTCATCTTCTCCTTCTCCTTCTTCTGCTTCTTCTGATTCACCCTCCAGACTTCACCTTCTCCTTCTCCTTCTTCTGCTTCTTCTGATTCACCCTCCAGACTTCACCTTCTCCTTCTCCTTCTTCTACTTCTTCTGATTCACCCTCCAGACTTCACCTTCTCCTTCTCCTTCTTCCACTTCTTCTGATTCACCCTCCAGTCTTCACCTTCTCCTTCTCCTTCTTCTGTTTCTTCTGCTTCACCCTCCAGACTTCACCTTCTCCTTCTCTTTCTTCTGCTTCTTCTGATTCACCCTCCAGACTTCACCTTCTCCTTCTCCTTCTTCTGATTCTTCTGATTCACCCTCCAGACTTCACCTTCTCCTTCTCCTTCTTCTGCTTCTTCTGATTCACCCTCCTGACTTCACCTTCTCCTTCTCCTTCTTCTACTTCTTCTGATTCACCCTCCTGACTTCACCTTCTCCTTCTCCTTCTTCTACTTCTTCTGCTTCACCCTCCAGACTTCACCTTCTCCATCTCCTTCTTCTACTTCTTCTGATTCACCCTCCAGACTTCATCTTCTCCTTCCACTTCTTCTGCTTCTTCTGATTCACCCTCCAGACTTCACCTTCTCCTTCTCCTTATTCTGCTTCTTCTGATTCACCCTCCAGACTTCACCTTCTCCTTCTCCTGATTCTGCTTCTTCTGATTCACCCTCCAGACTTCACCTTCTCCTTCTCCTTCTTCTGCTTCTTCTGATTCACCCTCCTGACTTCACCTTCTCCTTCTCCTTCTTCTACTTCTTCTGATTCACACTCCTGACTTCACCTTCTCCTTCTCCTTCTTCTCCTTCTTCTGCTTCACCCTCCAGACTTCACCTTCTCCTTCTCCTTCTTCTACTTCTTCTGATTCACCCTCCAGACTTCACCTTCTCCTTCTCCTGCTTCTGCTTCTTCTGATTCACCCTCCATACTTCACCTTCACTTCTCCTTATTCTGCTTCTTCTGATTCACCCTCCAGACTTCAACTTCTCCTTCTCCTTCTTCTGCTTCTTCTGATTCATCCTCCAGACTTCACCTTCTCCTTCTCCTTCTTCTGCTTCTTCTGATTCACCCTCCAGACTTCACCTTCTCCTTCTCCTTCTTCTGCTTCTTCTGATTCACCCTCCAGACTTCACCTTCTCCTTCTCCTTCTTCTACTTCTTCTGATTCACCCTCCAGACTTCACCTTCTCCTTCTCTTTCTTCTGCTTCTTCTGATTCACCCTCCAGATTTCATCTTCTCCTTCTCCTTCTTCTGCTTCTTCTGATTCACCCTCCAGACATCACCTTCTCCTTCTCCTTCTTCTGCTTCTTCTGATTCACCCTCCAGACTTCACCTTCTCCTTCTCCTTCTTCTGCTTCTTCTGATTCACCCTCCAGACTTCACCTTCTCCTTCTCCTTCTTCTACTTCTTCTGATTCACCCTCCAGACCTCACCTTCTCCTTCTCCTTCTTCTACTTCTTCTGATTCAACCTCCAGATTTCATCTTCTCCTTCTCCTTCTTCTGCTTCTTCTGATTCACCCTCCATACTTCACCTTCACTTCTCCTTATTCTGCTTCTTCTGATTCACCATCCTGACTTCAACTTCTCCTTCTCCTTCTTCTGCTTCTTCTGATTCACCCTCCAGACTTCACCTTCTCCTTCTCCTTCTTCTGCTTCTTCTGATTCACCCTCCAGACTTCACCTTCTCCTTCTCCTTCTTCTACTTCTTCTGATTCACCCTCCAGACTTCACCTTCTCCTTCTCTTTCTTCTGCTTCTTCTGATTCACCCTCCAGATTTCATCTTCTCCTTCTCCTTGTTCTGCTTCTTCTGATTCACCCTCCAGACTTCACCTTCTCCTTCTCCTTCTTCTGCTTCTTCTGATTCACCCTCCAGACTTCACCTTCTCCTTCTCCTTCTTCTGCTTCTTCTGATTCACCCTCCAGACTTCACCTTCTCCTTCTCCTTCTTCTACTTCTTCTGATTCACCCTCCAGACCTCACCTTCTCCTTCTCCTTCTTCTACTTCTTCTGATTCACCCTCCAGATTTCATCTTCTCCTTCTCCTTCTTCTGCTTCTTCTGATTCACCCTCCAGACATCACCTTCTCCTTCTCCTTCTTCTGCTTCTTCTGATTCACCCTCCTGACTTCACCTTCTCCTTCTCCTTCTTCTCCTTCTTCTGCTTCACCCTCCAGACTTCACCTTCTCCTTCTCCTTCTTCTACTTCTTCTGATTCACCCTCCAGACTTCACCTTCTCCTTCTCCTGCTTCTGCTTCTTCTGATTCACCCTCCATACTTCACCTTCACTTCTCCTTATTCTGCTTCTTCTGATTCACCCTCCAGACTTCAACTTCTCCTTCTCCTTCTTCTGCTTCTTCTGATTCACCCTCCAGACTTCACCTTCTCCTTCTCCTTCTTCTGCTTCTTCTGATTCACCCTCCAGACTTCACCTTCTCCTTCTCCTTCTTCTGCTTCTTCTGATTCACCCTCCAGACTTCACCTTCTCCTTCTCCTTCTTCTACTTCTTCTGATTCACCCTCCAGACTTCACCTTCTTCTTCTCTTTCTTCTGCTTCTTCTGATTCACCCTCCAGATTTCATCTTCTCCTTCTCCTTCTTCTGCTTCTTCTGATTCACCCTCCAGACATCACCTTCTCCTTCTCCTTCTTCTGCTTCTTCTGATTCACCCTCCTGACTTCACCTTCTCCTTCTCCTTCTTCTACTTCTTCTGATTCACCCTCCTGACTTCACCTTCTCCTTCTCCTTCTTCTACTTCTTCTGCTTCACCCTCCAGACTTCACCTTCTCCTTCTCCTTCTTCTACTTCTTCTGATTCACCCTCCAGACTTGACCTTCTCCTTCTCCTTCTTCTACTTCTTCTGATTCACCCTCCAGACTTCACCTTCTCCTTCTTCTGCTTCTTCTGCTTCACCGTCCTGACTTCACCTTCTCCTTCTCCTTCTTCTACTTCTTCTGCTTCATCCCCCTGACATCACCTGCTCCTTCTCCTTCTTCTGCTTCTTCTGATTCACCCTCCTAACTTCACCTTCTCCTTCTCCTTCTTCTGCTTCTTCTGATTCACCCTCCTGACTTCACCTTCTCCTTCTCCTTCTTCTGCTTCTTCTGATTCACCCTCCAGACTTCACCTTCTCCTTCTCTTTCTTCTGCTTCTTCTGATTCACCCTCCAGACTTCACCTTCTCCTTCTCCTTCTTCTGATTCTTCTGATTCACCCTCCAGACTTCACCTTCTCCTTCTCCTTCTTCTGCTTCTTCTGATTCACCCTCCTGACTTCACCTTCTCCTTCTCCTTCTTCTACTTCTTCTGATTCACCCTCCTGACTTCACCTTCTCCTTCTCCTTCTTCTACTTCTTCTGCTTCACCCTCCAGACTTCACCTTCTCCTTCTCCTTCTTCTACTTCTTCTGATTCACACTCCAGACTTGACCTTCTCCTTCTCCTCCTTCTACTTATTCTGATTCACCCTCCAGACTTCACCTTCTCCTTCTCCTTCTTCTGCTTCTTCTGCTTCACCGTCCTGACTTCACCTTCTCCTTCTCCTTCTTCTACTTCTTCTGCTTCATCCCGCTGACATCACCTGCTCCTTCTCCTTCTTCTGCTTCTTCTGATTCACCCTCCTAACTTCACCTTCTCCTTCTCCTTCTTCTGCTTCTTCTGATTCACCCTCCTGACTTCACCTTCTCCTTCTCCTTCTTCTGCTTCTTCTGATTCACCCTCCGGACTTCACCTTCTCCTTCTCCTTCTTCTGCTTCTTCTGATTCACCCTCCAGACTTCACCTTCTCCTTCTCCTTCTTCTGATTCTTCTGATTCACCCTCCAGACTTCACCTTCTCCTTCTCCTTCTTCTGCTTCTTCTGATTCACCCTCCTGACCTCACCTTCTCCTTCTCCTTCTTCTACTTCTTCTGATTCACCCTCCTGACTTCACCTTCTCCTTCTCCTTCTTCTACTTCTTCTGCTTCACCCTCCAGACTTCACCTTCTCCTTCTCCTTCTTCTGCTTCTTCTGATTCACCCTCCAGACTTCTCCTTCTCCTTCTCCTTCTTCTGCTTCTTCTGATTCACCCTCCAGACTTCACCTTCTCCTTCTCCTTCTTCTGCTTCTTCTGATTCACCCTCCAGACTTCACCTTCTCCTTCTCCTTCTTCTACTTCTTCTGATTCACCCTCCAGACTTCACCTTCTCCATTTCCTTCTTCTGCTTCTTCTGATTCACCCTCCAGACTTCACCTTCTCCTTCTCCTTCGTCTACTTCTTCTGATTGACCCTCCAGACTACACCTTCTCCTTCTCCTTCTTCTACTTCTTCTGATTCACCCTCCTGACTTCACCTTCTCCTTCTCCTTCTTCTACTTCTTCTGCTTCACCCTCCAGACTTCACCTTCTCCTTCTCCTTCTTCTACTTCTTCTGATTCACCCTCCAGACTTCATCTTCTCCTTCTCCTTCATCTGCTTCTTCTGATTCACCCTCCAGACTTCACCTTCTCCTTCTCCTTATTCTGCTTCTTCTGATTCACCCTCCAGACTTCACCTTCTCCTTCTCCTGATTCTGCTTCTTCTGATTCACCCTCCAGACTTCACCTTCTCCTTCTCCTTCTTCTGCTTCTTCTGATTCACCCTCCTGACTTCACCTTCTCCTTCTCCTTCTTCTACTTCTTCTGATTCACCCTCCTGACTTCACCTTCTCCTTCTCCTTCTTCTACTTCTTCTGCTTCACCCTCCAGACTTCACCTTCTCCTTCTCCTTCTTCTACTTCTTCTGATTCACCCTCCAGACTTCACCTTCTCCTTCTCCTTCTTCTGCTTCTTCTGATTCACCCTCCATACTTCACCTTCACTTCTCCTTATTCTGCTTCTTCTGATTCACCCTCCAGACTTCAACTTCTCCTTCTCCTTCTTCTGCTTCTTCTGATTCACCCTCCAGACTTCACCTTCTCCTTCTCCTTCTTCTGCTTCTTCTGATTCACCCTCCAGACTTCACCTTCTCCTTCTCCTTCTTCTGCTTCTTCTGATTCACCCTCCAGACTTCACCTTCTCCTTCTCCTTCTTCTACTTCTTCTGATTCACCCTCCAGACTTCACCTTCTCCTTCTCTTTCTTCTGCTTCTTCTGATTCACCCTCCAGATTTCATCTTCTCCTTCTCCTTCTTCTGCTTCTTCTGATTCACCCTCCAGACTTCACCTTCTCCTTCTCCTTCTTCTGCTTCTTCTGATTCACCCTCCAGACTTCACCTTCTCCTTCTCCTTCTTCTGCTTCTTCTGATTCACCCTCCAGACTTCACCTTCTCCTTCTCCTTCTTCTACTTCTTCTGATTCACCCTCAAGACCTCACCTTCTCCTTCTCCTTCTTCTACTTCTTCTGATTCACCCTCCAGATTTCATCTTCTCCTTCTCCTTCTTCTGCTTCTTCTGATTCACCCTCCAGACTTCACCTTCTCCTTCTCCTTCTTCTGCATCTTCTGATTCACCCTCCTGACTTCACCTTCTCCTTCTCCTTCTTCTACTTCTTCTGATTCACCCTCCTGACTTCACCTTCTCCTTCTCCTTCTTCTACTTCTTCTGCTTCACCCTCCAGACTTCACCATCTCCTTCTCCTTCTTCTACTTCTTCTGATTCACCCTCCAGACTTGACCTTCTCCTTCTCCTTCTTCTACTTCTTCTGATTCACCCTCCAGACTTCACCTTCTCCTTCTCCTTCTTCTGCTTCTTCTGCTTCACCGTCCTGACTTCACCTTCTCCTTCTCCTTCTTCTACTTCTTCTGCTTCATCCCCCTGACATCACCTGCTCCTTCTCCTTCTTCTGCTTCTTCTGATTCACCCTCCTAACTTCACCTTTTCCTTCTCCTTCTTCTGCTTCTTCTGATTCACCCTCCTGACTTCACCTTCTCCTTCTCCTTCTTCTGCTTCTTCTGATTCACCCTCCAGACTTCACCTTCTCCTTCTCTTTCTTCTGCTTCTTCTGATTCACCCTCCAGACTTCACCTTCTCCTTCTCCTTCTTCTGATTCTTCTGATTCACCCTCCAGACTTCACCTTCTCCTTCTCCTTCTTCTGCTTCTTCTGATTCACCCTCCTGACTTCACCTTCTCCTTCTCCTTCTTCTACTTCTTCTGATTCACCCTCCTGACTTCACCTTCTCCTTCTCCTTCTTCTACTTCTTCTGCTTCACCCTCCAGACTTCACCTTCTCCTTCTCCTTCTTCTACTTCTTCTGATTCACCCTCCAGACTTGACCTTCTCCTTCTCCTTCTTCTACTTATTCTGATTCACCCTCCAGACTTCACCTTCTCCTTCTCCTTCTTCTGCTTCTTCTGCTTCACCGTCCTGACTTCACCTTCTTCTTCTCCTTCTTCTACTTCTTCTGCTTCATCCCGCTGACATCACCTGCTCCTTCTCCTTCTTCTGCTTCTTCTGATTCACCCTCCTAACTTCACCTTCTCCTTCTCCTTCTTCTGCTTCTTCTGATTCACCCTCCTGACTTCACCTTCTCCTTCTCCTTCTTCTGCTTCTTCTGATTCACCCTCCAGACTTCAGCTTCTCCTTCTCCTTCTTCTGCTTCTTCTGATTCACCCTCCAGACTTCACCTTCTCCTTCTCCTTCTTCTGATTCTTCTGATTCACCCTCCAGACTTCACCTTCTCCTTCTCCTTCTTCTGCTTCTTCTGATTTACCCTCCTGACCTCACCTTCTCCTTCTCCTTCTTCTACTTCTTCTGATTCACCCTCCTGACTTCACCTTCTCCTTCTCCTTCTTCTACTTCTTCTGCTTCACCCTCCAGACTTCACCTTCTCCTTCTCCTTCTTCTGCTTCTTCTGATTCACCCTCCAGACTTCACCTTCTCCTTCTCCTTCTTCTGCTTCTTCTGATTCACCCTCCAGACTTCACCTTCTCCTTCTCCTTCTTCTACTTCTTCTGATTCACCCTCCAGACTTCACCTTCTCCATTTCCTTCTTCTGCTTCTTCTGATTCACCCTCCAGACTTCACCTTCTCCTTCTCCTTCGTCTACTTCTTCTGATTGACCCTCCAGACTACACCTTCTCCTTCTCCTTCTTCTACTTCTTCTGATTCACCCTCCAGACTTCACCTTCTCCTTCTCCTTCATCTACTTCTTCTGATTCACCCTCCAGTCTTCACCTTCTCCTTCTCCTTCTTCTGTTTCTTCTGCTTCACCCTCCAGACTTCACCTTCTCCTTCTCTTTCTTCTGCTTCTTCTGATTCACCCTCCAGACTTCACCTTCTCCTTCTCCTTCTTCTGATTCTTCTGATTCACCCTCCAGACTTCACCTTCTCCTTCTCCTTCTTCTGCTTCTTCTGATTCACCCTCCTGACTTCACCTTCTCCTTCTCCTTCTTCTACTTCTTCTGCTTCACCCTCCAGACTTCACCTTCTCCTTCTCCTTCTTCTACTTCTTCTGATTCACACTCCAGACTTCATCTTCTCCTTCTCCTTCTTCTGCTTCTTCTGATTCACCCTCCAGACTTCACCTTCTCCTTCTCCTTATTCTGCTTCTTCTGATTCACCCTCCAGACTTCACCTTCTCCTTCTCCTTATTCTGCTTCTTCTGATTCACCCTCCAGACTTCACCTTCTCCTTCTCCTTCCTCTGCTTCTTCTGATTCACCCTCCAGACTTCACCTTCTCCTTCTCCTTCTTCTGATTCTTCTGATTCACCCTCCAGACTTCACCTTCTCCTTCTCCTTCTTCTGCTTCTTCTGATTCACCCTCCTGACATCACCTTCTCCTTCTCCTTCTTCTACTTCTTCTGATTCACCCTCCTAACTTCACCTTCTCCTTCTCCTACTTCTACTTCTTCTGCTTCACCCTCCAGACTTCACCTTCTCCTTCTCCTTCTTCTACTTCTTCTGATTCACCCTCCAGACTTCACCTTCTCCTTCTCCTTCTTCTGCTTCTTCTGATTCACCCTCCAGACTTCACCTTCTCCTTCTCCTTATTCTGCTTCTTCTGATTCTCCCTCCAGACTTCACCTTCTCCTTCTCCTTCTTCTGCTTCTTCTGATTCACACTCCAGACTTCACCTTCTCCTTCTCCTTCTTCTACTTCTTCTGATTCACCCTCCAGACTTCACCTTCTCCTTCTCTTTCTTCTGCTTCATCTGATTCACCCTCCAGACTTCACCTTCTCCTTCTCCTTCTTCTGATTCTTCTGATTCACCCTCCTGACTTCACCTTCTTCTTCTCCTTCTTCTGCTTCTTCTGATTCACCCTCCTGACTTCACCTTCTCCTTCTCCTTCTTCTACTACTTCTACTTCACCCTCCAGACTTCACCTTCTCCTTCTCCTTCTTCTGCTTCTTCTGATTCACCCTCCTGACTTCACCTTCTCCTTCTCCTTCTTCTACTTCTTCTGCTTCACCCTCCAGACTTCACCTTCTCCTTCTCCTTCTTCTACTTCTTCTGATTCACCCTCCAGACTTCATCTTCTCCTTCTCCTTCTTCTGCTTCTTCTGATTCACCCTCCAGACTTCACCTTCTCCTTCTCCTTCTTCTGCTTCTTCTGATTCACCCTCCTGACTTCACCTTCTCCTTCTCCTTCTTCTACTTCTTCTGATTCACCCTCCTGACTTCACCTTCTCCTTCTCCTTCTTCTCCTTCTTCTGCTTCACCCTCCAGACTTCACCTTCTCCTTCTCCTTCTTCTACTTCTTCTGATTCACCCTCCAGACTTCACCTTCTCCTTCTCCTGCTTCTGCTTCTTCTGATTCACCCTCCATACTTCACCTTCACTTCTCCTTATTCTGCTTCTTCTGATTCACCCTCCAGACTTCAACTTCTCCTTCTCCTTCTTCTGCTTCTTCTGATTCACCCTCCAGACTTCACCTTCTCCTTCTCCTTCTTCTGCTTCTTCTGATTCACCCTCCAGACTTCACCTTCTCCTTCTCCTTCTTCTGCTTCTTCTGATTCACCCTCCAGACTTCACCTTCTCCTTCTCCTTCTTCTACTTCTTCTGATTCACCCTCCAGACTTCACCTTCTCCTTCTCTTTCTTCTGCTTCTTCTGATTCACCCTCCAGATTTCATCTTCTCCTTCTCCTTCTTCTGCTTCTTCTGATTCACCCTCCAGACTTCACCTTCTCCTTCTCCTTCTTCTGCTTCTTCTGATTCACCCTCCAGACTTCACCTTCTCCTTCTCCTTCTTCTGCTTCTTCTGATTCACCCTCCAGACTTCACCTTATCCTTCTCCTTCTTCTACTTCTTCTGATTCACCCTCCAGACCTCACCTTCTCCTTCTCCTTCTTCTACTTCTTCTGATTCACCCTCCAGATTTCATCTTCTCCTTCTCCTTCTTCTGCTTCTTCTGATTCACCCTCCAGACATCACCTTCTCCTTCTCCTTCTTCTGCTTCTTCTGATTCACCCTCCTGACTTCACCTTCTCCTTCTCCTTCTTCTACTTCTTCTGATTCACCCTCCTGACTTCACCTTCTCCTTCTCCTTCTTCTACTTCTTCTGCTTCACCCTCCAGACTTCACCTTCTCCTTCTCCTTCTTCTACTTCTTCTGATTCACCCTCCAGACTTGACCTTCTCCTTCTCCTTCTTCTACTTCTTCTGATTCACCCTCCGGACTTCAACTTCTCCTTCTCCTTCTTCTGCTTCATCTGCTTCACCGTCCTGACTTCACCTTCTCCTTCTCCTTCTTCTACTTCTTCTGCTTCATCCCCCTGACATCACCTGCTCCTTCTCCTTATTCTGCTTCTTCTGATTCACCCTCCAGACTTCACCTTCTCCTTCTCCTTATTCTGCTTCTTCTGATTCACCCTCCAGACTTCACCTTCTCCTTCTCCTTCCTCTGCTTCTTCTGATTCACCCTCCTGACTTCACCTTCTCCTTCTCCTTCTTCTACTTCTTCTGCTTCACCCTCCAGACTTCACCTTCTCCTTCTCCTTCTTCTACTTCTTCTGATTCACCCTCCAGACTTGACCTTCTCCTTCTCCTTCTTCTACTTATTCTGATTCACCCTCCAGACTTCACCTTCTCCTTCTCCTTCTTCTGCTTCTTCTGCTTCACCGTCCTGACTTCACCTTCTCCTTCTCCTTCTTCTACTTCTTCTGCTTCATCCCGCTGACATCACCTGCTCCTTCTCCTTCTTCTGCTTCTTCTGATTCACCCTCCTAACTTCACCTTCTCCTTCTCCTTCTTCTGCTTCTTCTGATTCACCCTCCTGACTTCATCTTCTCCTTCTCCTTCTTCTGCTTCTTCTGATTCACCCTCCAGACTTCAGCTTCTCCTTCTCCTTCTTCTGCTTCTTCTGATTCACCCTCCAGACTTCACCTTCTCCTTCTCCTTCTTCTGATTCTTCGGATTCACCCTCCAGACTTCACCTTCTCCTTCTCCTTCTTCTGCTTCTTCTGATTCACCCTCCTGACCTCACCTTCTCCTTCTCCTTCTTCTACTTCTTCTGATTCACCCTCCTGACTTCACCTTCTCCTTCTCCTTCTTCTACTTCTTCTGCTTCACCCTCCAGACTTCACCTTCTCCTTCTCCTTCTTCTGCTTCTTCTGATTCACCCTCCAGACTTCACCTTCTCCTTCTCCTTCTTCTGCTTCTTCTGATTCACCCTCCAGACTTCACCTTCTCCTTCTCCTTCTTCTACTTCTTCTGATTCACCCTCCAGACTTCACCTTCTCCATTTCCTTCTTCTGCTTCTTCTGATTCACCCTCCAGACTTCACCTTCTCCTTCTCCTTCGTCTACTTCTTCTGATTGACCCTCCAGACTACACCTTCTCCTTCTCCTTCTTCTACTTCTTCTGATTCACCCTCCAGACTTCACCTTCTCCTTCTCCTTCTTCTACTTCTTCTGATTCACCCTCCAGTCTTCACCTTCTCCTTCTCCTTCTTCTGTTTCTTCTGCTTCACCCTCCAGACTTCACCTTCTCCTTCTCTTTCTTCTGCTTCTTCTGATTCACCCTCCAGACTTCACCTTCTCCTTCTCCTTCTTCTGATTCTTCTGATTCACCCTCCAGACTTCACCTTCTCCTTCTCCTTCTTCTGCTTCTTCTGATTCACCCTCCTGACTTCACCTTCTCCTTCTCCTTCTTCTACTTCTTCTGCTTCACCCTCCAGACTTCACCTTCTCCTTCTCCTTCTTCTACTTCTTCTGATTCACCCTCCAGACTTCATCTTCTCCTTCTCCTTCTTCTGCTTCTTCTGATTCACCCTCCAGACTTCACCTTCTCCTTCTCCTTATTCTGCTTCTTCTGATTCACCCTCCAGACTTCACCTTCTCCTTCTCCTTATTCTGCTTCTTCTGATTCACCCTCCAGACTTCACCTTCTCCTTCTCCTTCCTCTGCTTCTTCTGATTCACCCTCCAGACTTCACCTTCTCCTTCTCCTTCTTCTGATTCTTCTGATTCACCCTCCAGACTTCACCTTCTCCTTCTCCTTCTTCTGCTTCTTCTGATTCACCCTCCTGACTTCACCTTCTCCTTCTCCTTCTTCTACTTCTTCTGTTTCACCCTCCTAACTTCACCTTCTCCTTCTCCTACTTCTACTTCTTCTGCTTCACCCTCCAGACTTCACCTTCTCCTTCTCCTTCTTCTACTTCTTCTGATTCACCCTCCAGACTTCACCTTCTCCTTCTCCTTCTTCTGCTTCTTCTGATTCACCCTCCAGACTTCACCTTCTCCTTCTCCTTATTCTGCTTCTTCTGATTCACCCTCCAGACTTCACCTTCTCCTTCTCCTTCTTCTGCTTCTTCTGATTCACACTCCAGACTTCACCTTCTCCTTCTCCTTCTTCTACTTCTTCTGATTCACCCTCCAGACTTCACCTTCTCCTTCTCTTTCTTCTGCTTCATCTGATTCACCCTCCAGACTTCACCTTCTCCTTCTCCTTCTTCTGATTCTTCTGATTCACCCTTCTGACTTCACCTTCTTCTTCTCCTTCTTCTGCTTCTTCTGATTCACCCTCCTGACTTCACCTTCTCCTTCTCCTTCTTCTACTACTTCTACTTCACCCTCCAGACTTCACCTTCTCCTTCTCCTTCTTCTGCTTCTTCTGATTCACCCTCCTGACTTCACCTTCTCCTTCTCCTTCTTCTACTTCTTCTGCTTCACCCTCCAGACTTCACCTTCTCCTTCTCCTTCTTCTACTTCTTCTGATTCACCCTCCAGACTTCATCTTCTCCTTCTCCTTCTTCTGCTTCTTCTGATTCACCCTCCAGACTTCACCTTCTCCTTCTCCTTCTTCTGCTTCTTCTGATTCACCCTCCTGACTTCACCTTCTCCTTCTCCTTCTTCTACTTCTTCTGATTCACCCTCCTGACTTCACCTTCTCCTTCTCCTTCTTCTCCTTCTTCTGCTTCACCCTCCAGACTTCACCTTCTCCTTCTCCTTCTTCTACTTCTTCTGATTCACCCTCCAGACTTCACCTTCTCCTTCTCCTGCTTCTGCTTCTTCTGATTCACCCTCCATACTTCACCTTCACTTCTCCTTATTCTGCTTCTTCTGATTCACCCTCCAGACTTCAACTTCTCCTTCTCCTTCTTCTGCTTCTTCTGATTCACCCTCCAGACTTCACCTTCTCCTTCTCCTTCTTCTGCTTCTTCTGATTCACCCTCCAGACTTCACCTTCTCCATCTCCTTCTTCTGCTTCTTCTGATTCACCCTCCAGACTTCACCTTCTCCTTCTCCTTCTTCTACTTCTTCTGATTCACCCTCCAGACTTCACCTTCTCCTTCTCTTTCTTCTGCTTCTTCTGATTCACCCTCCAGATTTCATCTTCTCCTTCTCCTTCTTCTGCTTCTTCTGATTCACCCTCCAGACTTCACCTTCTCCTTCTCCTTCTTCTGCTTCTTCTGATTCACCCTCCAGACTTCACCTTCTCCTTCTCCTTCTTCTGCTTCTTCTGATTCACCCTCCAGACTTCACCTTCTCCTTCTCCTTCTTCTACTTCTTCTGATTCACCCTCCAGACCTCACCTTCTCCTTCTCCTTCTTCTACTTCTTCTGATTCACCCTCCAGATTTCATCTTCTCCTTCTCCTTCTTCTGCTTCTTCTGATTCACCCTCCAGACATCACCTTCTCCTTCTCCTTCTTCTGCTTCTTCTGATTCACCCTCCTGACTTCACCTTCTCCTTCTCCTTCTTCTACTTCTTCTGATTCACCCTCCTGACTTCACCTTCTCCTTCTCCTTCTTCTACTTCTTCTGCTTCACCCTCCAGACTTCACCTTCTCCTTCTCCTTCTTCTACTTCTTCTGATTCACCCTCCAGACTTGACCTTCTCCTTCTCCTTCTTCTACTTCTTCTGATTCACCCTCCGGACTTCAACTTCTCCTTCTCCTTCTTCTGCTTCTTCTGCTTCACCGTCCTGACTTCACCTTCTCCTTCTCCTTCTTCTACTTCTTCTGCTTCATCCCCCTGACATCACCTGCTCCTTCTCCTTCTTCTGCTTCTTCTGATTCACCCTCCTAACTTCACCTTCTCCTTCTCCTTCTTCTGCTTCTTCTGATTCACCCTCCAGACTTCACCTTCTCCTTCTCTTTCTTCTGCTTCTTCTGATTCACCCTCCAGACTTCACCTTCTCCTTCTCCTTCTTCTGATTCTTCTGATTCACCCTCCAGACTTCACCTTCTCCTTCTCCTTCTTCTGCTTCTTCTGATTCACCCTCCTGACTTCACCTTCTCCTTCTCCTTCTTCTACTTCTTCTGATTCACCCTCCTGACTTCACCTTCTCCTTCTCCTTCTTCTACTTCTTCTGCTTCACCCTCCAGACTTCACCTTCTCCTTCTCCTTCTTCTACTTCTTCTGATTCACCCTCCAGACTTGACCTTCTCCTTCTCCTCCTTCTACTTATTCTGATTCACCCTCCAGACTTCACCTTCTCCTTCTCCTTCTTCTGCTTCTTCTGCTTCACCGTCCTGACTTCACCTTCTCCTTCTCCTTCTTCTACTTCTTCTGCTTCATCCCGCTGACATCACCTGCTCCTTCTCCTTCTTCTGCTTCTTCTGATTCACCCTCCTAACTTCACCTTCTCCTTCTCCTTCTTCTGCTTCTTCTGATTCACCCTCCTGACTTCACCTTCTCCTTCTCCTTCTTCTGCTTCTTCTGATTCACCCTCCGGACTTCACCTTCTCCTTCTCCTTCTTCTGCTTCTTCTGATTCACCCTCCAGACTTCACCTTCTCCTTCTCCTTCTTCTGATTCTTCTGATTCACCCTCCAGACTTCACCTTCTCCTTCTCCTTCTTCTGCTTCTTCTGATTCACCCTCCTGACCTCACCTTCTCCTTCTTCTTCTACTTCTTCTGATTCACCCTCCTGACTTCACCTTCTCCTTCTCCTTCTTCTACTTCTTCTGCTTCACCCTCCAGACTTCACCTTCTCCTTCTCCTTCTTCTGCTTCTTCTGATTCACCCTCCAGACTTCTCCTTCTCCTTCTCCTTCTTCTGCTTCTTCTGATTCTCCCTCCAGACTTCACCTTCTCCTTCTCCTTCTTCTGCTTCTTCTGATTCACCCTCCAGACTTCACCTTCTCCTTCTCCTTCTTCTACTTCTTCTGATTCACCCTCCAGACTTCACCTTCTCCATTTCCTTCTTCTGCTTCTTCTGATTCACCCTCCAGACTTCACTTTCTCCTTCTCCTTCGTCTACTTCTTCTGATCGACCCTCCAGACTACACCTTCTCCTTCTCCTTCTTCTACTTCTTCTGATTCACCCTCCTGACTTCACATTCTCCTTCTCCTTCTTCTACTTCTTCTGCTTCACCCTCCAGACTTCACCTTCTCGTTCTCCTTCTTTTACTTCTTCTGATTCACCCTCCAGACGTCATCTTCTCCTTCTCCTTCTTCTGCTTCTTCTGATTCACCCTCCAGAATTCACCTTCTCCTTCTCCTTATTCTGCTTCTTCTGATTCACCCTCCAGACTTCACCTTCTCCTTCTCCTGATTCTGCTTCTTCTGATTCACCCTCCAGACTTCACCTTCTCCTTCTCCTTCTTCTGCTTCTTCTGATTCACCCTCCTGACTTCACCTTCTCCTTCTCCTTCTTCTACTTCTTCTGATTCACCCTCCTGACTTCACCTTCTCCTTCTCCTTCTTCTACTTCTTCTACTTCACCCTCCAGACTTCACCTTCTCCTTCTCCTTCTTCTACTTCTTCTGATACACCCTCCAGACTTCACCTTCTCCTTCTCCTTCTTCTGCTTCTTCTGATTCACCCTCCATACTTCACCTTCACTTCTCCTTATTCTGCTTCTTCCGATTCACCCTCCAGACTTCAACTTCTCCTTCTCCTTCTTCTGCTTCTTCTGATTCACCCTCCAGACTTCACCTTCTCCTTCTCCTTCTTCTGCTTCTTCTGATTCACCCTCCAGACTTCACCTTCTCCTTCTCCTTCTTCTGCTTCTTCTGATTCACCCTCCAGACTTCACCTTCTCCTTCTCCTTCTTCTACTTCTTCTGATTCACCCTCCAGACTTCACCTTCTCCTTCTCTTTCTTCTGCTTCTTCTGATTCACCCTCCAGATTTCATCTTCTCCTTCTCCTTCTTCTGCTTCTTCTGATTCACCCTCCAGACTTCACCTTCTCCTTCTCCTTCTTCTGCTTCTTCTGATTCACCCTCCAGACTTCACCTTCTCCTTCTTCTGCTTCTTCTGATTCACCCTCCAGACTTCACCTTCTCCTTCTCCTTCTTCTACTTCTTCTGATTCACCCTCAAGACCTCACCTTCTCCTTCTCCTTCTTCTACTTCTTCTGATTCACCCTCCAGATTTCATCTTCTCCTTCTCCTTCTTCTGCTTCTTCTGATTCACCCTCCAGACTTCACCTTCTCCTTCTCCTTCTTCTGCTTCTTCTGATTCACCCTCCTGACTTCACCTTCTCCTTCTCCTTCTTCTACTTCTTCTGATTCACCCTCCTGACTTCACCTTCTCCTTCTCCTTCATCTACTTCTTCTGCTTCACCCTCCAGACTTCACCTTCTCCTTCTCCTTCTTCTACTTCTTCTGATTCACCCTCCAGACTTGACCTTCTCCTTCTCCTTCTTCTACTTCTTCTGATTCACCCTCCAGACTTCACCTTCTCCTTCTCCTTCTTCTGCTTCTTCTGCTTCACCGTCCTGACTTCACCTTCTCCTTCTCCTTCTTCTACTTCTTCTGCATCATCCCCCTGACATCACCTGCTCCTTCTCCTTCTTCTGCTTCTTCTGATTCACCCTCCTAACTTCACCTTCTCCTTCTCCTTCTTCTGCTTCTTCTGATTCACCCTCCTGACTTCACCTTCTCCTTCTCCTTCTTCTGCTTCTTCTGATTCACCCTCCAGACTTCACCTTCTCCTTCTCTTTCTTCTGCTTCTTCTGATTCACCCTCCAGACTTCACCTTCTCCTTCTCCTTCTTCTGATTCTTCTGATTCACCCTCCAGACTTCACCTTCTCCTTCTCCTTCTTCTGCTTCTTCTGATTCACCCTCCTGACTTCACCTTCTCCTTCTCCTTCTTCTACTTCTTCTGATTCACCCTCCTGACTTCACCTTCTCCTTCTCCTTCTTCTACTTCTTCTGCTTCACCCTCCAGACTTCACCTTCTCCTTCTCCTTCTTCTACTTCTTCTGCTTCATCCCGCTGACATCACCTGCTCCTTCTCCTTCTTCTGCTTCTTCTGATTCACCCTCCTAACTTCACCTTCTCCTTCTCCTTCTTCTGCTTCTTCTGATTCACCCTCCTGACATCACCTGCCCCTTCTCCTTCTTCTGCTTCTTCTGATTCACCCTCCTAACTTCACCTTCTCCTTCTCCTTCTTCTGATTCTTCTGATTCACCCTCCAGACTTTACCTTCTCCTTCTCCTTCTTCTGCTTCTTCTGATTCACCCTCCTGACCTCACCTTCTCCTTCTCCTTCTTCTACTTCTTCTGATTCACCCTCCTGACTTCACCTTCTCCTTCTCCTTCTTCTACTTCTTCTGCTTCACCCTCCAGACTTCACCTTCTCCTTCTCCTTCTTCTGCTTCTTCTGATTCACCCTCTAGACTTCACCTTCTCCTTCTCCTTCTTCTGCTTCTTCTGATTCACCCTCCAGACTTCACCTTCTCCTTCTCCTTCTTCTACTTCTTCTGATTCACCCTCCAGACTTCACCTTCTCCATTTCCTTCTTCTGCTTCTTCTGATTCACCCTCCAGACTTCACCTTCTCCTTCTCCTTCGTCTACTTCTTCTGATTGACCCTCCAGACTACACCTTCTCCTTCTCCTTCTTCTACTTCTTCTGATTCACCCTCCAGACTTCACCTTCTCCTTCTCCTTCTTCTGTTTCTTCTGATTCACCGTCCAGACTTCACCTTCTCCTTCTCCTTCTTCTACTACTTCTGATTCACCCTCCAGACTTCACCTTCCCCTTCTCCTTCTTCTACTTCTTCTGATTCACCCTCCAGACTTCATCTTCTCCTTCTCCTTCTTCTGCTTCTTCTGATTCACCCTCCAGACTTCACCTTCTCCTTCTCCTTCTTCTGCTTCTTCTGATTCACACTCCAGACTTCACCTTCTCCTTGTCCTTCTTCTACTTCTTCTGATTCACCCTCCAGACTTCACCTTCTCCTTCTCCTTCTTCTACTTCTTCTGATTCACCCTCCAGTCTTCACCTTCTCCTTCTCCTTCTTCTGTTTCTTCTGCTTCACCCTCCAGACTTCACCTTCTCCTTCTCTTTCTTCTGCTTCTTCTGATTCACCCTCCAGACTTCACCTTCTCCTTCTCCTTCTTCTGATTCTTCTGATTCACCCTCCAGACTTCACCTTCTCCTTCTCCTTCTTCTGCTTCTTCTGATTCACCCTCCTGACTTCACCTTCTCCTTCTCCTTCTTCTACTTCTTCTGCTTCACCCCCAGACTTCACTTTCTCCTTCTCCTTCTTCTACTTCTTCTGATTCACCCTCCAGACTTCATCTTCTCCTTCTCCTTCTTCTGCTTCTTCTGATTCACCCTCCAGACTTCACCTTCTCCTTCTCCTTATTCTGCTTCTTCTGATTCACCCTCCAGACTTCACCTTCTCCTTCTCCTTATTCTGCTTCTTCTGATTCACCCTCCAGACTTCACCTTCTCCTTCTCCTTCCTCTGCTTCTTCTGATTCACCCTCCAGACTTCACCTTCTCCTTCTCCTTCTTCTGATTCTTCTGATTCACCCTCCAGACTTCACCTTCTCCTTCTCCTTCTTCTGCTTCTTCTGATTCACCCTCCTGACTTCACCTTCTCCTTCTCCTTCTTCTACTTCTTCTGATTCACCCTCCTAACTTCACCTTCTCCTTCTCCTACTTCTACTTCTTCTGCTTCACCCTCCAGACTTCACCTTCTCCTTCTCCTTCTTCTACTTCTTCTGATTCACCCTCCAGACTTCACCTTCTCCTTCTCCTTCTTCTGCTTCTTCTGATTCACCCTCCAGACTTCACCTTCTCCTTCTCCTTATTCTGCTTCTTCTGATTCACCCTCCAGACTTCACCTTCTCCTTCTCCTTCTTCTGCTTCTTCTGATTCACACTGCAGACTTCACCTTCTCCTTCTCCTTCTTCTACTTCTTCTGATTCACCCTCCAGACTTCACCTTCTCCTTCTCTTTCCTCTGCTTCATCTGATTCACCCTCCAGACTTCACCTTCTCCTTCTCCTTCTTCTGATTCTTCTGATTCACCCTCCTGACTTCACCTTCTTCTTCTCCTTCTTCTACTTTTTCTGATTCACCCTCCTGACTTCACCTTCTCCTTCTCCTTCTTCTACTACTTCTACTTCACCCTCCAGACTTCACCTTCTCCTTCTCCTTCTTCTCCTTCTTCTGATTCACCCTCCAGACTTGACCTTCTCCTTCTCCTTCTTCTACTTCTTCTGATTCACCCTCCAGACTTCACCTTCTCCTTCTCCTTCTTCTGCTTCTTCTGCTTCACCGTCCTGACTTCACCTTCTCCTTCTCCTTCTTCTACTTCTTCTGCTTCATCCCCCTGACATCACCTGCTCCTTCTCCTTCTTCTGCTTCTTCTGATTCACCCTCCTAACTTCACCTTCTCCTTCTCCTTCTTCTGCTTCTTCTGATTCACCCTCCTGAGTTCACCTTCTCCTTCTCCTTCTTCTGCTTCTTCTGATTCACCCTCCAGACTTCACCTTCTCCTTCTCCTTCTTCTGCTTCTTCTGATTCACCCTCCAGACCTCACCTTCTCCTTCTCCTTCTTCTACTTCTTCTGATTCACCCTCCAGACTTTATCTGTTCCTTCTCCTTCTACTGCTTCTTCTGATTCACCCTCCAGACTTCACCTTCTCCTTCTCCTTCTTCTGCTTCTTCTGATTCACACTCCAGACTTCACCTTCTCCTTCTCCTTCTTCTACTTCTTCTGATTCACCCTCCAGACTTCACCTTCTCCTTCTCCTTCTTCTACTTCTTCTGATTCACCCTCCAGTCTTCACCTTCTCCTTCTCCTTCTTCTGTTTCTTCTGCTTCACCCTCCAGACTTCAACTTCTCCTTCTCTTTCTTCTGCTTCTTCTGATTCACCCTCCAGACTTCACCTTCTCCTTCTCCTTCTTCTGATTCTTCTGATTCACCCTCCAGACGTCACCTTCTCCTTCTCCTTCTTCTGCTTCTTCTGTTTCACCCTCCTGACTTCACCTTCTCCTTCTCCTTCTTCTACTTCTTCTGATTCACCCTCCTGACTTCACCTTCTCCTTCTCCTTCTTCTACTTCTTCTGCTTCACCCTCCAGACTTCACCTTCTCCTTCTCCTTCTTCTACTTCTTCTGATTCACCCTTCAGACTTCACCTTCTCCTTCTCCTTTTTCTGCTTCTTCTGATTCACCCTCCAGACTTCACCTTCTCCTTCTCCTTATTCTGCTTCTTCTGATTCACCCTCCAGACATCACCTTCTCCTTCTCCTTCTTCTGCTTCTTCTGATTCACCCTCCAGACTTCACCTTCTCCTTCTCCTTCTTCTACTTCTTCTGATTCACCCTCCAGACGTCATCTTCTCCTTCTCCTTCTTCTGCTTCTTCTGATTCACCCTCCAGACTTCACCTTCTCCTTCTCCTTATTCTGCTTCTTCTGATTCACCCTCCAGACTTCACCTTCTCCTTCTCCTGATTCTGCTTCTTCTGATTCACCCTCCAGACTTCACCTTCTCCTTCTCCTTCTTCTGCTTCTTCTGATTCACCCTCCTGACTTCACCTTCTCCTTCTCCTTCTTCTACTTCTTCTGATTCACCCTCCTGACTTCACCTTCTCCTTCTCCTTCTTCTACTTCTTCTACTTCACCCTCCAGACTTCACCTTCTCTTTCTCCTTCTTCTACTTCTTCTGGTTCACCCTCCAGACTTCACCTTCTCCTTCTCCTTCTTCTGCTTCTTCTGATTCACCCTCCATACTTCACCTTCACTTCTCCTTATTCTGCTTCTTCCGATTCACCCTCCAGACTTCAACTTCTCCTTCTCCTTCTTCTGCTTCTTCTGATTCACCCTCCAGACTTCACCTTCTCCTTCTCCTTCTTCTGCTTCTTCTGATTCACCCTCCAGACTTCACCTTCTCCTTCTCCTTCTTCTGCTTCTTCTGATTCACCCTCCAGACTTCACCTTCTCCTTCTCCTTCTTCTACTTCTTCTGATTCACCCTCCAGACTTCACCTTCTCCTTCTCTTTCTTCTGCTTCTTCTGATTCACCCTCCAGATTTCATCTTCTCCTTCTCCTTCTTCTGCTTCTTCTGATTCACCCTCCAGACTTCACCTTCTCCTTCTCCTTCTTCTGCTTCTTCTGATTCACCCTCCAGACTTCACCTTCTCCTTCTTCTGCTTCTTCTGATTCACCCTCCAGACTTCACCTTCTCCTTCTCCTTCTTCTGCTTCTTCTGATTCACCCTCCTGACTTCACCTTCTCCTTCTCCTTCTTCTACTTCTTCTGATTCACCCTCCTGACTTCACCTTCTCCTTCTCCTTCATCTACTTCTTCTGCTTCACCCTCCAGATTTCACCTTCTCCTTCTCCTTCTTCTACTTCTTCTGATTCACCCTCCAGACTTGACCTTCTCCTTCTCCTTCTTCTACTTCTTCTGATTCACCCTCCAGACTTCACCTTCTCCTTCTCCTTCTTCTGCTTCTTCTGCTTCACCGTCCTGACTTCACCTTCTCCTTCTCCTTCTTCTACTTCTTCTGCATCATCCCCCTGACATCACCTGCTCCTTCTCCTTCTTCTGCTTCTTCTGATTCACCCTCCTAACTTCACCTTCTCCTTCTCCTTCTTCTGCTTCTTCTGATTCACCCTCCAGACTTCACCTTCTCCTTCTCCTTCTTCTGATTCTTCTGATTCACCCTCCAGACTTCACCTTCTCCTTCTCCTTCTTCTGCTTCTTCTGATTCATCCTCCTGACTTCACCTTCTCCTTCTCCTTCTTCTACTTCTTCTGATTCACCCTCCTGACTTCACCTTCTCCTTCTCCTTCTTCTACTTCTTCTGCTTCACCCTCCAGACTTCACCTTCTTCTTCTCCTTCTTCTACTTCTTCTGATTCACCCTCCAGACTTGACCTTCTCCTTCTCCTTCTTCTACTTATTCTGATTCACCCTCCAGACTTCACCTTCTCCTTCTCCTTCTTCTGCTTCTTCTGCTTCACCGTCCTGACTTCACCTTCTCCTTCTCCTTCTTCTACTTCTTCTGCTTCATCCCGCTGACATCACCTGCTCCTTCTCCTTCTTCTGCTTCTTCTGATTCACCCTCCTAACTTCACCTTCTCCTTCTCCTTCTTCTGCTTCTTCTGATTCACCCTCCTGACTTCACCTTCTCCTTCTCCTTCTTCTGCTTCTTCTGATTCACCCTCCAGACTTCAGCTTCTCCTTCTCCTTCTTCTGCTTCTTCTGATTCACCCTCCAGACTTCACCTTCTCCTTCTCCTTCTTCTGATTCTTCTGATTCACCCTCCAGACTTCACCTTCTCCTTCTCCTTCTCCTGCTTCTTCTGATTCACCCTCCTGACCTCACCTTCTCCTTCTCCTTCTTCTACTTCTTCTGATTCACCCTCCTGACTTCACCTTCTCCTTCTCCTTCTTCTACTTCTTCTGCTTCACCCTCCAGACTTCACCTTCTCCTTCTCCTTCTTCTGCTTCTTCTGATTCACCCTCTAGACTTCACCTTCTCCTTCTCCTTCTTCTGCTTCTTCTGATTCACCCTCCAGACTTCACCTTCTCCTTCTCCTTCTTCTACTTCTTCTGATTCACCCTCCAGACTTCACCTTCTCCATTTCCTTCTTCTGCTTCTTCTGATTCACCCTCCAGACTTCACCTTCTCCTTCTCCTTCGTCTACTTCTTCTGATTGACCCTCCAGACTATACCTTCTCCTTCTCCTTCTTCTACTTCTTCTGATTCACCCTCCAGACTTCACCTTCTCCTTCTCCTTCTTCTGTTTCTTCTGATTCACCGTCCAGACTTCACCTTCTCCTTCTCCTTCTTCTACTACTTCTGATTCACCCTCCAGACTTCACCTTCCCCTTCTCCTTCTTCTACTTCTTCTGATTCACCCTCCAGTCTTCATCTTCTCCTTCTCCTTCTTCTGCTTCTTCTGATTCACCCTCCAGACTTCACCTTCTCCTTCTCCTTCTTCTGCTTCTTCTGATTCACCCTCCAGACTTCACCTTCTCCTTCTCCTTCTTCTACTTCTTCTGATTCACCCTCCAGACTTCACCTTCTCCTTCTCCTTCTTCTACTTCTTCTGATTCACCCTCCAGTCTTCACCTTCTCCTTCTCCTTCTTCTGTTTCTTCTGCTTCACCCTCCAGACTTCACCTTCTCCTTCTCTTTCTTCTGCTTCTTCTGATTCACCCTCCAGACTTCACCTTCTCCTTCTCCTTCTTCTGCTTCTTCTGATTCACCCTCCTGACTTCACCTTCTCCTTCTCCTTCTTCTACTTCTTCTGCTTCACCCTCCAGACTTCACCTTCTCCTTCTCCTTCTTCTACTTCTTCTGATTCACCCTCCAGACTTCATCTTCTCCTTCTCCTTCTTCTGCTTCTTCTGATTCACCCTCCAGACTTCACCTTCTCCTTCTCCTTATTCTGCTTCTTCTGATTCACCCTCCAGACTTCACCTTCTCCTTCTCCTTATTCTGCTTCTTCTGATTCACCCTCCAGACTTCACCTTCTCCTTCTCCTTCCTCTGCTTCTTCTGATTCACCCTACAGACTTCACCTTCTCCTTCTCCTTCTTCTGATTCTTCTGATTCACCCTCCAGACTTCACCTTCTCCTTCTCCTTCTTCTGCTTCTTCTGATTCATCCTCCTGACTTCACCTTCTCCTTCTCCTTCTTCTACTTCTTCTGATTCACCCTCCTAACTTCACCTTCTCCTTCTCCTACTTCTACTTCTTCTGCTTCACCCTCCAGACTTCACCTTCTCCTTCTCCTTCTTCTACTTCTTCTGATTCACCCTCCAGACTTCACCTTCTCCTTCTCCTTCTTCTGCTTCTTCTGATTCACCCTCCAGACTTCACCTTCTCCTTCTCCTTATTCTGCTTCTTCTGATTCACCCTCCAGACTTCACCTTCTCCTTCTCCTTCTTCTGCTTCTTCTGATTCACACTGCAGACTTCACCTTCTCCTTCTCCTTCTTCTACTTCTTCTGATTCACCCTCCAGACTTCACCTTCTCCTTCTCTTTCTTCTGCTTCATCTGATTCACCCTCCAGACTTCACCTTCTCCTTCTCCTTCTTCTGATTCTTCTGATTCACCCTCCTGACTTCACCTTCTTCTTCTCCTTCTTCTACTTCTTCTGATTCACCCTCCTGACTTCACCTTCTCCTTCTCCTTCTTCTACTACTTCTACTTCACCCTCCAGACTTCACCTTCTCCTTCTCCTTCTTCTCCTTCTTCTGATTCACCCTCCAGACTTGACCTTCTCCTTCTCCTTCTTCTACTTCTTCTGATTCACCCTCCAGACTTCACCTTCTCCTTCTCCTTCTTCTGCTTCTTCTGCTTCACCGTCCTGACTTCACCTTCTCCTTCTCCTTATTCTACTTCTTCTGCTTCATCCCCCTGACATCACCTGCTCCTTCTCCTTCTTCTGCTTCTTCTGATCCACCCTCCTAACTTCACCTTCTCCTTCTCCTTCTTCTGCTTCTTCTGATTCACCCTCCTAACTTCACCTTCTCCTTCTCCTTCTTCTGCTTCTTCTGATTCACCCTCCAGTCTTCACCTTCTCCTTCTCCTTCTTCTGCTTCTTCTGATTCACCCTCCAGACCTCACCTTCTCCTTCTCCTTCTTCTACTTCTTCTGATTCACCCTCCAGACTTCATCTGTTCCTTCTCCTTCTACTGCTTCTTCTGATTCACCCTCCAGACTTCACCTTCTCCTTCTCCTTCTTCTGCTTCTTCTGATTCACACTCCAGACTTCACCTTCTCCTTCTCCTTCTTCTACTTCTTCTGATTCACCCTCCAGACTTCACCTTCTCCTTCTCCTTCTTCTACTTCTTCTGATTCACCCTCCAGTCTTCACCTTCTCCTTCTCCTTCTTCTGTTTCTTCTGCTTCACCCTCCAGACTTCACCTTCTCCTTCTCTTTCTTCTGCTTCTTCTGATTCACCCTCCAGACTTCACCTTCTCCTTCTCCTTCTTCTGATTCTTCTGATTCACCCTCCAGACGTCACCTTCTCCTTCTCCTTCTTCTGCTTCTTCTGATTCACCCTCCTGACTTCACCTTCTCCTTCTCCTTCTTCTACGTCTTCTGCTTCACCCTCCAGACTTCACCTTCTCCTTCTCCTTCTTCTACTTCTTCTGATTCACCCTTCAGACTTCACCTTCTCCTTCTCCTTTTTCTGCTTCTTCTGATTCACCCTCCAGACTTCACCTTCTCCTTCTCCTTATTCTGCTTCTTCTGATTCACCCTCCAGACTTCACCTTCTCCTTCTCCTTCTTCTGCTTCTTCTGATTCACCCTCCAGACTTCACCTTCTCCTTCTCCTTCGTCTACTTCTTCTGATTCACCCTCCAGACAACACCTTCTCCTTCTCCTTCTTCTACTTCTTCTGATTCACCCTCCAGACTTCACCTTCTCCTTCTCCTTCTTCTGCTTCTTCTGATTCACGCTCCTGACTTCACCTTCTCCTTCTCCTTCTTCTACTTCTTCTGATTCACCCTCCTGACTTCAACTTCTCCTTCTCCTTCTTCTACTTCTTCTGCTTCACCCTCCAGACTTCACCTTCTCCTTCTCCTTCTTCTACTTCTTCTGATTCACCCTCCAGACTTGACCTTCTACTTCTCCTTCTTCTACTTATTCTGATTCACCCTCCAGACTTCACATTCTCCTTCTCCTTCTTCTGCTTCTTCTGCTTCACCGTCCTGACTTCACCTTCTCCTTCTCCTTCTTCTACTTCTTCTGCTTCATCCCGCTGACATCACCTGCTCCTTCTCCTTCTTCTGCTTCTTCTGATTCACCCTCCTAACTTCACCTTCTCCTTCTCCGTCTTCTGCTTCTTCTGATTCACCCTTCTGACTTCACCTTCTCCTTCTCCTTCTTCTGCTTCATCTGATTCACCCTCCAGACTCACCTTCTCCTTCTCCTTCTTCTGCTTCTTCTGATTCACCCTCCAGACTTCACCTTCTCCTTCTCCTTCTTCTGATTCTTCTGATTCACCCTCCAGACTTCACCATCTCCTTCTCCTTCTTCTGCTTCTTCTGATTCACCCTCCTGACTTCACCTTCTCCTTCTCCTTCTTCTACTTCTTCTGATTCACCCTCCTGACTTCACCTTCTCCTTCTCCTTCTTCTACTTCTTCTGCTTCACCCTCCAGAGTTCACCTTCCCCTTCTCCTTCTTCTGCTTCTTCTGATTCACCCTCCAGACTTCTCCTTCTCCTTCTCCTTCTTCTGCTTCTTCTGATTCACCCTCCAGACTTCACCTTCTCCTTCTCCTTCTTCTGCTTCTTCTGATTCACCCTCCAGACTTCACCTTCTCCTTCTCCTTCTTCTACTTCTTCTGATTCACCCTCCAGACTTCACCTTCTCCATTTCCTTCTTCTGCTTCTTCTGATTCACCCTCCAGACTTCAC
Organism: Somniosus microcephalus; assembly: GCF_052327205.1. Taxonomy (NCBI): domain Eukaryota; kingdom Metazoa; phylum Chordata; class Chondrichthyes; order Squaliformes; family Somniosidae; genus Somniosus; species Somniosus microcephalus. Next base: position 110,465 of record NW_028225368.1, read on the forward strand.
CTTCTCCTTCTCCTTCGTCTACTTCTTCTGATTCACCCTCCAGACTACACCTTCTCCTTCTCCTTCTTCTACTTCTTCTGATTCACCCTCCAGACTTCACCTTCTCCTTCTCCTTCTTCTGTTTCTTCTGATTCACCGTCCAGACTTCACCTTCTCCTTCTCCTTCTTCTACTACTTCTGATTCACCCTCCAGACTTCACCTTCTCCTTCTCCTTCTTCTACTTCTTCTGATTCACCCTCCAGAATTCATCTTCTCCTTCTCCTTCTTCTGCTTCTTCTGATTCACCCTCCAGACTTCACCTTCTCCTTCTCCTTCTTCTGTTTCTTCTGCTTCATCCTCCAGACTTCACCTTCTCCTTCTCTTTCTTCTGCTTCTTCTGATTCACCCTCCAGACTTCACCTTCTCCTTCTCCTTCTTCTCATTCTTCTGATTCACCCTCCAGACTTCACCTTCTCCTTTTCCTTCTTCTGCTTCTTCTGATTCACCCTCCTGACTTCACCTTCTCCTTCTTCTACTTCTTCTGATTCACCCTCCTGACTTCACCTTCTCCTTCTCCTTCTTCTACTTCTTCTGCTTCACCCTCCAGACTTCAGCTTCTCCTTCTCCTTCTTCTACTTCTTCTGCTTCACCCTCCAGACTTCATCTTCTCCTTCTCCTTCTTCTGCTTCTTCTGATTCACCCTCCAGACTTCACCTTCTCCTTCTCCTTATTCTGCTTCTTCTGATTCACCCTCCAGACTTCACCTTCTCCTTCTCCTTATTCTGCTTCTTCTGATTCACCCTCCAGACTTCACCTTCTCCTTCTCCTTCCTCCGCTTCTTCTGATTCACCCTCCAGACTTCACCTTCTCCTTCTCCTTCTTCTGATTCTTCTGATTCACCCTCCAGACTTCACCTTCTCCTTCTCCTTCTTCTGCTTCTTCTGATACACCCTCCTGACTTCACCTTCTCCTTCTCCTTCTTCTACTTCTTCTGATTCACCCTCCTGACTTCACCTTCTCCTTCTCCTTCTTCTACTTCTTCTGCTTCACCCTCCAGACTTCACCTTCTCCTTCTCCTTCTTCTACTTCTTCTGATTCACCCTCCAGACTTCACCTTCTCCTTCTCCTTCTTCTGCTTCTTCTGATTCACCCTCCAGACTTCACCTTCTCCTTCTCCTTCTTCTGCTTCTTCTGATTCACACTCCAGACTTCACCTTCTCCTTCTCCTTCTTCTACTTCTTCTGATTCACCCTCCAGACTTCACCTTCTCCTTCTCTTACTTCTGCTTCTTCTGATTCACCCTCCAGACTTCACCTTCTCCTTCTCCTTCTTCTGATTCTTCTGATTCACCCTCCAGACTTCACCTTCTTCTTCTCCTTCTTCTGCTTCTTCTGATTCACCCTCCTGACTTCACCTTCTCCTTCTCCTTCTTCTACTTCTTCTGATTCACCCTCCTGACTTCATCTTCTCCTTCTCCTTCTTCTACTTCTTCTGCTTCACCCTCCAGACTTCCCCTTCTCCTTCTCCTTCTTCTACTTCTTCTGATTCACCCTCCAGACTTGACCTTCTCCTTCTCCTTCTTCTACTTCTTCTGATTCACCCTCCAGACTTCACCTTCTCCTTCTCCTTCTTCTGCTTCTTCTGCTTCACCGTCCTGACTTCACCTTCTCCTTCTCCTTCTTCTACTTCTTCTGCTTCATCCCCCTGACATCACCTGCTCCTTCTCCTTCTTCTGCTTCTTCTGATTCACCCTCCTAACTTCACCTTCTCCTTCTCCTTCTTCTGCTTCTTCTGATTCACCCTCCTGACTTCACCTTCTCCTTCTCCTTCTTCTGCTTCTTCTGATTCACCCTCCAGACTTCACCTTCTCCTTCTCCTTCTTCTGCTTCTTCTGATTCACCCTCCAGACTTCACCTTCTCCTTCTCCTTCTTCTGCTTCTTCTGATTCACCCTCCAGACCTCACCTTCTCCTTCTCCTTCTTCTACTTCTTCTGATTCACCCTCCAGACTTCATCTTCTCCTTCTCCTTCTTCTGCTTCTTCTGATTCACCCTCCAGACTTCACCTTCTCCTTCTCCTTCTTCTGCTTCTTCTGATTCACCCTCCAGACTTCACCTTCTCCTTCTCCTTCTTCTACTTCTTCTGATTCACCCTCCAGACTTCACCTTCTCCTTCTCCTTCTTCTGCTTCTTCTGCTTCACCGTCCTGACTTCACCTTCTCCTTCTCCTTCTTCTACTTCTTCTGCTTCATCCCCCTTACATCACCTGCTCCTTCTCCTTCTTCTGCTTCTTCTGATTCACCCTCCTAACTTCACCTTCTCCTTCTCCTTCTTCTGCTTCTTCTGATTCACCCTCCTGACTTCACCTTCTCCTTCTCCTTCTTCTGCTTCTTCTGATTCACCCTCCAGACTTCACCTTCTCCTTCTCCTTCTTCTGCTTCTTCTGATTCACCCTCCAGACTTCACCTTCTCCTTCTCCTTCTTCTGCTTCTTCTGATTCACCCTCCAGACCTCACCCTCTCCTTCTCCTTCTTCTACTTCTTCTGATTCACCCTCCAGACTTCATCTTCTCCTTCTCCTTCTTCTGCTTCTTCTGATTCACCCTCCAGACTTCACCTTCTCCTTCTCCTTCTTCTGCTTCTTCTGATTCACCCTCCAGACTTCACCTTCTCCTTCTCCTTCTTCTACTTCTTCTGATTCACCCTCCAGATTTCACCTTCTCCTTCTCCTTCTTCTACTTCTTCTGATTCACCCTCCAGTCTTCACCTTCTCCTTCTCCTTCTTCTGTTTCTTCTGCTTCACCCTCCAGACTTCACCTTCTCCTTCTCTTTCTTCTGCTTCTTCTGATTCACCCTCCAGACTTCACCTTCTCCTTCTCCTTCTTCTGATTCTTCTGATTCACCCTCCAGACTTCACCTTCTCCTTCTCCTTCTTCTGCTTCTTATGATTCACCCTCCTGACTTCACCTTCTCCTTCTCCTTCTTCTACTTCTTCTGATTCACCCTCCTGACTTCACCTTCTCCTTCTCCTTCTTCTACTTCTTCTGCTTCACCCTCCAGACTTCACCTTCTCCTTCTCCTTCTTCTACTTCTTCTGATTCTCCCTTCAGACTTCACCTTCTCCTTCTCCTTTTTCTGCTTCTTCTGATTCACCCTCCAGACTTCACCTTCTCCTTCTCCTTATTCTGCTTCTTCTGATTCACCCTCCAGACTTCACCTTCTCCTTCTCCTTCTTCTGCTTCTTCTGATTCACCCTCCAGACTTCACCTTCTCCTTCTCCTTCTTCTGCTTCTTCTGATTCACCCTCCAGACTTCACCATCTCCTTCTCCTTCTTCTACTTCTTCTGATTCACCCTCCAGACTACACCTTCTCCTTCTCCTTCTTCTACTTCTTCTGATTCACCCTCCAGACTTCACCTTCTCCTTCTCCTTCTTCTGTTTCTTCTGATTCACCGTCCAGACTTCACCTTCTCCTTCTCCTTCTTCTACTACTTCTGATTCACCCTCCAGTATTCACCTTCTCCTTCTCCTTCTTCTACTTCTTCTGATTCACCCTCCAGACTTCATCTTCTCCTTCTCCTTCTTCTGCTTCTTCTGATTCACCCTCCAGACTTCACCTTCTCCTTCTCCTTCTTCTGCTTCTTCTGATTCACCCTCCAGACTTCTCCTTCTCCTTCTCCTTCTTCTACTTCTTCTGATTCACCCTCCAGACTTCACCTTCTTCTTCTCCTTCTACTTCTTCTGATTCACCCTCCAGTCTTCACCTTCTCCTTCTCCTTCTTCTGTTTCTTCTGCTTCACCCTCCAGACTTCACCTTCTCCTTCTCTTTCTTCTGCTTCTTCTGATTCACCCTCCAGACTTCACCTTCTCCTTCTCCTTCTTCTGATTCTTCTGATTCACCCTCCAGACTTCACCTTCTCCTTCTCCTTCTTCTGCTTCTTCTGATTCACCCTCCTGACTTCACCTTCTCCTTCTTCTTCTTCTACTTCTTCTGATTCACCCTCCTGACTTCACCTTCTCCTTCTCCTTCTTCTACTTCTTCTGCTTCACCCTCCAGACTTCACCTTCTCCTTCTCCTTCTTCTACTTCTTCTGATTCACCCTCCAGACTTCATCTTCTCCTTCTCCTTCTTCTGCTTCTTCTGATTCACCCTCCAGACTTCACCTTCTCCTTCTCCTTATTCTGCTTCTTCTGATTCACCCTCCAGACTTCACCTTCTCCTTCTCCTTCTTCTACTTCTTCTGATTCACCCTCCTGACTTCACCTTTTCCTTCTCCTTCTTCTACTTCTTCTGCTTCACCCTCCAGACTTCACCTTCTCCTTCTCCTTCTTCTACTTCTTCTGATTCACCCTCCAGACTTCACCTTCTCCTTCTCCTTCTTCTGCTTCTTCTGCTTCACCCTCCAGACTTCACCTTCTCCTTCTCCTTATTCTGCTTCTTCTGATTCACCCTCCAGACTTCACCTTCTCCTTCTCCTTCTTCTGCTTCTTCTGATTCACACTCCAGACTTCACCTTCTCCTTCTCCTTCTTCTGATTCTTCTGATACACCCTCCAGACTTCACCTTCTCCTTCTCCTTCTTCTGCTTCTTCTGATTCACCCTCCTGACTTCACCTTCTCCTTCTCCTTCTTCTACTTCTTCTGATTCACCCTCCTGACTTCACCTTCTCCTTCTCCTTCTTCTACTTCTTCTGCTTCACCCTTCAGACTTCACCTTCTCCTTCTCCTTATTCTACTTCTTCTGATTCACCCTCCAGACTTGACCTTCTCCTTCTCCTTCTTCTACTTCTTCTGATTCACCCTCCTGACTTCACCTTCTCCTTCTCCTTCTTCTACTTCTTCTGCTTCACCCTCCAGACTTCACCTTCTCCTTCTCCTTCTTCTACTTCTTTTGATTCACCCTTCAGACTTCACCTTCTCCTTCTCCTTTTTCTGCTTCTTCTGATTCACCCTCCAGACTTCACCTTCTCCTTCTCCTTATTCTGCTTCTTCTGATTCACCCTCCAGACTTCACCTTCTCCTTCTCCTTCTTCTGCTTCTTCTGATTCACCCTCCAGACTTCACCTTCTCCTTCTCCTTCGTCTACTTCTTCTGATTCACCCTCCAGACAACACCTTCTCCTTCTCCTTCTTCTACTTCTTCTGATTCACCCTCCAGACTTCACCTTCTCCTTCTTCTGCTTCTTCTGATTCATCCTCCTGACTTCACCTTCTCCTTCTCCTTCTTCTACTTCTTCTGATTCACCCTCCTGACATCAACTTCTCCTTCTCCTTCTTCTACTTCTTCTGATTCACCCTCCTGACTTCACCTTCTCCTTCTCCTTCTTCTACTTCTTCTGCTTCACCCTCCAGACTTCACCTTCTCCTTCTCCTTCTTCTACTTCTTCTGATTCACCCTCCATACTTCACCTTCTCCTTCTCCTTCTTCTGCTTCTTCTGATTCACACTCCAGACTTCACCTTCTCCTTCTCCTTCTTCTACTTCTTCTGATTCACCCTCCAGACTTCACCTTCTCCTTCTCTTTCTTCTGCTTCTTCTGATTCACCCTCCAGACTTCACCTTCTCCTTCTCCTTCTTCTGATTCTTCTGATTCACCCTCCAGACTTCACCTTCTTCTTCTCCTTCTTCTGCTTCTTCTGATTCACCCTCCTGACTTCACCTTCTCCTTCTCCTTCTTCTACTTCTTCTGATTCACCCTCCTGACTTCACCTTCTCCTTCTCCTTCTTCTACTTCTTCTGCTTCACCCTCCAGACTTCACCTTCTCCTTCTCCTTCTTCTACTTCTTCTGATTCACCCTCCAGACTTGACCTTCTCCTTCTCCTTCTTCTACTTCTTCTGATTCACCCTCCAGACTTCACCTTCTCCTTCTCCTTCTTCTGCTTCTTCTGCTTCACCGTCCTGACTTCACCTTCTCCTTCTCCTTCTTCTACTTCTTCTGCTTCATCCCCCTGACATCACCTGCTCCTTCTCCTTCTTCTGCTTCTTCTGATTCACCCTCCTAACTTCACCTTCTCCTTCTCCTTCTTCTGCTTCTTCTGATTCACCCTCCTGACTTCACCTTCTCCTTCTCCTTCTTCTGCTTCTTCTGATTCACCCTCCAGACTTCACCTTCTCCTTCTCCTTCTTCTGCTTCTTCTGATTCACCCTCCAGACTTCACCTTCTCCTTCTCCTTCTTCTACTTCTTCTGATTCACCCTCCAGACTTCATCTTCTCCTTCTCCTTCTTCTGCTTCTTCTGATTCACCCTCCTGACTTCACCTTCTCCTTCTCCTTCTTCTGCTTCTTCTGATTCACCCTCCAGACTTCACCTTCTCCTTCTCCTTCTTCTGCTTCTTCTGATTCACCCTCCAGACTTCACCTTCTCCTTCTCCTTCTTCTACTTCTTCTGATTCACCCTCCAGACTTCATCTTCTCCTTCTCCTTCTTCTGCTTCTTCTGATTCACCCTCCAGACTTCACCTTCTCCTTCTCCTTCTTCTGCTTCTTCTGATTCACCCTCCAGACTTCACCTTCTCCTTCTCCTTCTTCTACTTCTTCTGATTCACCCTCCAGACTTCACCTTCTCCTTCTCCTTCTTCTACTTCTTCTGATTCACCCTCCAGTCTTCACCTTCTCCTTCTCCTTCTTCTGTTTCTTCTGCTTCACCCTCCAGACTTCACCTTCTCCTTCTCTTTCTTCTGCTTCTTCTGATTCACCCTCCAGACTTCACCTTCTCCTTCTCCTTCTTCTGATTCTTCTGATTCACCCTCCAGACTTCACCTTCTCCTTCTCCTTCTTCTGCTTCTTATGATTCACCCTCCTGACTTCACCTTCTCCTTCTCCTTCTTCTACTTCTTCTGCTTCACCCTCCAGACTTCTCCTTCTCCTTCTCCTTCTTCTACTTCTTCTGATTCACCCTCCAGACTTGACCTTCTCCTTCTCCTTCTTCTACTTCTTCTGAGTCACCCTCCAGACTTCACCTTCTCCTTCTCCTTCTTCTGCTTCTTCTGCTTCACCGTCCTGACTTCACCTTCTCCTTCTCCTTCTTCTACTTCTTCTGCTTCATCCCCCTGACATCACCTGCTCCTTCTCCTACTTCTGCTTCTTCTGATTCACCCTCCTTACTTCACCTTCTCCTTCTCCTTCTTCTGCTTCTTCTGATTCACCCTCCTGACTTCACCTTCTCCTTCTCCTTCTTCTGCTTCTTCTGATTCACCCTCCAGACTTCACCTTCTCCTTCTCCTTCTTCTGCTTCTTCTGATTCACCCTCCAGACTTCACCTTCTCCTTCTCCTTCTTCTGCTTCTTCTGATTCACCCTCCAGACCTCACCCTCTCCTTCTCCTTCTTCTACTTCTTCTGATTCACCCTCCAGACTTCATCTTCTCCTTCTCCTTCTTCTGCTTCTTCTGATTCACCCTCCAGACTTCACCTTCTCCTTCTCCTTCTTCTGCTTCTTCTGATTCACCCTCCAGACTTCACCTTCTCCTTCTCCTTCTTCTACTTCTTCTGATTCACCCTCCAGACTTCACCTTCTCCTTCTCCTTCTTCTACTTCTTCTGATTCACCCTCCAGTCTTCACCTTCTCCTTCTCCTTTTTCTGTTTCTTCTGCTTCACCCTCCAGACTTCACCTTCTCCTTCTCTTTCTTCTGCTTCTTCTGATTCACCCTCCAGACTTCACCTTCTCCTTCTCCTTCTTCTGATTCTTCTGATTCACCCTCCAGACTTCACCTTCTCCTTCTCCTTCTTCTGCTTCTTATGTTTCACCCTCCTGACTTCACCTTCTCCTTCTCCTTCTTCTACTTCTTCTGATTCACCCTCCTGACTTCACCTTCGCCTTCTCCTTCTTCTACTTCTTCTGCTTCACCCTCCAGACTTCACCTTCTCCTTCTCCTTCTTCTACTTCTTCTGATTCACCCTTCAGACTTCACCTTCTCCTTCTCCTTTTTCTGCTTCTTCTGATTCACCCTCCAGACTTCACCTTCTCCTTCTCCTTATTCTGCTTCTTCTGATTCACCCTCCAGACTTCACCTTCTCCTTCTCCTTCTTCTGCTTCTTCTGATTCACCCTCCAGACTTCACCTTCTCCTTCTCCTTCTTCTGCTTCTTCTGATTCACCCTCCAGACTTCACCATCTCCTTCTCCTTCTTCTACTTCTTCTGATTCACCCTCCAGACTACACCTTCTCCTTCTCCTTCTTCTACTTCTTCTGATTCACCCTCCAGACTTCACCTTCTCCTTCTCCTTCTTCTGTTTCTTCTGATTCACCGTCCAGACTTCACCTTCTCCTTCTCCTTCTTCTACTACTTCTGATTCACCCTCCAGAATTCACCTTCTCCTTCTCCTTCTTCTACTTCTTCTGATTCACCCTCCAGACTTCATCTTCTCCTTCTCCTTCTTCTGCTTCTTCTGATTCACCCTCCAGACTTCACCTTCTCCTTCTCCTTCTTCTGCTTCTTCTGATTCACCCTCCAGACTTCACCTTCTCCTTCTCCTTCTTCTACTTCTTCTGATTCACCCTCCAGACTTCACCTTCTCCTTCTCCTTCTTCTACTTCTTCTGATTCACCCTCCAGTCTTCACCTTCTCCTTCTCCTTCTTCTGTTTCTTCTGCTTCACCCTCCAGACTTCACCTTCTCCTTCTCTTTCTTCTGCTTCTTCTGATTCACCCTCCAGACTTCACCTTCTCCTTCTCCTTCTTCTGATTCTTCTGATTCACCCTCCAGACTTCACCTTCTCCTTCTCCTTCTTCTGCTTCTTCTGATTCACCCTCCTGACTTCACCTTCTCCTTCTTCTTCTTCTACTTCTTCTGATTCACCCTCCTGACTTCACCTTCTCCTTCTCCTTCTTCTACTTCTTCTGCTTCACCCTCCAGACTTCACCTTCTCCTTCTCCTTCTTCTACTTCTTCTGCTTCACCCTCCAGACTTCATCTTCTCCTTCTCCTTCTTCTGCTTCTTCTGATTCACCCTCCAGACTTCACCTTCTCCTTCTCCTTATTCTGCTTCTTCTGATTCACCCTCCAGACTTCACCTTCTCCTTCTCCTTATTCTGCTTCTTCTGATTCACCCTCCAGACTTCACCTTCTCCTTCTCCTTCCTCTGCTTCTTCTGATTCACCCTCCAGACTTCACCTTCTCCTTCTCCTTCTTCTGATTCTTCTGATTCACCCTCCAGACTTCACCTTCTCCTTCTCCTTCTTCTGCTTCTTCTGATTCACCCTCCTGACTTCACCTTCTCCTTCTCCTTCTTCTACTTCTTCTGATTCACCCTCCTGACTTCACCTTCTCCTTCTCCTTCTTCTACTTCTTCTGCTTCACCCTCCAGACTTCACCTTCTCCTTCTCCTTCTTCTACTTCTTCTGATTCACCCTCCAGACTTCACCTTCTCCTTCTCCTTCTTCTGCTTCTTCTGATTCACCCTCCAGACTTCACCTTCTCCTTCTCCTTCTTCTGCTTCTTCTGATTCACACTCCAGACTTCACCTTCTCCTTCTCCTTCTTCTACTTCTTCTGATTCACCCTCCAGACTTCACCTTCTCCTTCTCTTTCTTCTGCTTCTTCTGATTCACCCTCCAGACTTCACCTTCTCCTTCTCCTTCTTCTGATTCTTCTGATTCACCCTCCAGACTTCACCTTCTTCTTCTCCTTCTTCTGCTTCTTCTGATTCACCCTCCTGACTTCACCTTCTCCTTCTCCTTCTTCTACTTCTTCTGATTCACCCTCCTGACTTCACCTTCTCCTTCTCCTTCTTCTACTTCTTCTGCTTCACCCTCCAGACTTCACCTTCTCATTCTCCTTCTTCTACTTCTTCTGATTCACCCTCCAGACTTCACCTTCTCCTTCTCCTTCTTCTGCTTCTTCTGCTTCACCGTCCTGACTTCACCTTCTCCTTCTCCTTCTTCTACTTCTTCTGCTTCATCCCCCTGACATCACCTGCTCCTTCTCCTTCTTCTGCTTCTTCTGATTCACCCTCCGAACTTCACCTTCTCCTTCTCCTTCTTCTGCTTCTTCTGATTCACCCTCCTGACTTCACCTTCTCCTTCTCCTTCTTCTGCTTCTTCTGATTCACCCTCCAGACTTCACCTTCTCCTTCTCCTTCTTCTGCTTCTTCTGATTCACCCTCCAGACCTCACCTTCTCCTTCTCCTTCTTCTACTTCTTCTGATTCACCCTCCAGACTTCATCTTCTCCTTCTCCTTCTTCTGCTTCTTCTGATTCACCCTCCAGACTTCACCTTCTCCTTCTCCTTCTTCTGCTTCTTCTGATTCACCCTCCAGACTTCACCTTCTCCTTCTCCTTCTTCTACTTCTTCTGATTCACCCTCCAGACTTCACCTTCTCCTTCTCCTTCTTCTACTTCTTCTGATTCACCCTCCAGTCTTCACCTTCTCCTTCTCCTTCTTCTGTTTCTTCTGCTTCACCCTCCAGACTTCACCTTCTCCTTCTCTTTCTTCTGCTTCTTCTGATTCACCCTCCAGACTTCACCTTCTCCTTCTCCTTCTTCTGATTCTTCTGATTCACCCTCCAGACTTCACCTTCTCCTTCTCCTTCTTCTGCTTCTTATGATTCACCCTCCTGACTTCACCTTCTCCTTCTCCTTCTTCTACTTCTTCTGCTTCACCCTCCAGACTTCACCTTCTCCTTCTCCTTCTTCTACTTCTTCTGATTCACCCTCCAGACTTGACCTTCTCCTTCTCCTTCTTCTACTTCTTCTGAGTCACCCTCCAGACTTCACCTTCTCCTTCTCCTTCTTCTGCTTCTTCTGCTTCACCGTCCTGACTTCACCTTCTCCTTCTCCTTCTTCTACTTCTTCTGCTTCATCCCCATGACATCACCTGCTCCTTCTCCTACTTCTGCTTCTTCTGATTCACCCTCCTAACTTCACCTTCTCCTTCTCCTTTTTCTGCTTCTTCTGATTCACCCTCCTGACTTCACCTTCTCCTTCTCCTTCTTCTGCTTCTTCTGATTCACCCTCCAGACTTCACCTTCTCCTTCTCCTTCTTCTGCTTCTTCTGATTCACCCTCCAGACTTCACCTTCTCCTTCTCCTTCTTCTGCTTCTTCTGATTCACCCTCCAGACCTCACCCTCTCCTTCTCCTTCTTCTACTTCTTCTGATTCACCCTCCAGACTTCATCTTCTCCTTCTCCTTCTTCTGCTTCTTCTGATTCACCCTCCAGACTTCACCTTCTCCTTCTCCTTCTTCTGCTTCTTCTGATTCACCCTCCAGACTTCACCTTCTCCTTCTCCTTCTTCTACTTCTTCTGATTCACCCTCCAGACTTCACCTTCTCCTTCTCCTTCTTCTACTTCTTCTGATTCACCCTCCAGTCTTCACCTTCTCCTTCTCCTTTTTCTGTTTCTTCTGCTTCACCCTCCAGACTTCACCTTCTCCTTCTCTTTCTTCTGCTTCTTCTGATTCACCCTCCAGACTTCACCTTCTCCTTCTCCTTCTTCTGATTCTTCTGATTCACCCTCCAGACTTCACCTTCTCCTTCTCCTTCTTCTGCTTCTTATGTTTCACCCTCCTGACTACACCTTCTCCTTCTCCTTCTTCTACTTCTTCTGATTCACCCTCCTGACTTCACCTTCTCCTTCTCCTTCTTCTACTTCTTCTGCTTCACCCTCCAGACTTCACCTTCTCCTTCTCCTTCTTCTACTTCTTCTGATTCACCCTTCAGACTTCACCTTCTCCTTCTCCTTTTTCTGCTTCTTCTGATTCACCCTCCAGACTTCACCTTCTCCTTCTCCTTATTCTGCTTCTTCTGATTCACCCTCCAGACTTCACCTTCTCCTTCTCCTTCTTCTGCTTCTTCTGATTCACCCTCCAGACTTCACCTTCTCCTTCTCCTTCTTCTGCTTCTTCTGATTCACCCTCCAGACTTCACCATCTCCTTCTCCTTCTTCTACTTCTTCTGATTCACCCTCCAGACTACACCTTCTCCTTCTCCTTCTTCTACTTCTTCTGATTCACCCTCCAAACTTCACCTTCTCCTTCTCCTTCTTCTGTTTCTTCTGATTCACCGTCCAGACTTCACCTTCTCCTTCTCCTTCTTCTACTACTTCTGATTCACCCTCCAGAATTCACCTTCTCCTTCTCCTTCTTCTACTTCTTCTGATTCACCCTCCAGACTTCATCTTCTCCTTCTCCTTCTTCTGCTTCTTCTGATTCACCCTCCAGACTTCACCTTCTCCTTCTCCTTCTTCTGCTTCTTCTGATTCACCCTCCAGACTTCACCTTCTCCTTCTCCTTCTTCTACTTCTTCTGATTCACCCTCCAGACTTCACCTTCTCCTTCTCCTACTTCTACTTCTTCTGATTCACCCTCCAGTCTTCACCTTCTCCTTCTCCTTCTTCTGTTTCTTCTGCTTCACCCTCCAGACTTCACCTTCTCCTTCTCTTTCTTCTGCTTCTTCTGATTCACCCTCCAGACTTCACCTTCTCCTTCTCCTTCTTCTGATTCTTCTGATTCACCCTCCAGACTTCACCTTCTCCTTCTCCTTCTTCTGCTTCTTCTGATTCACCCTCCTGACTTCACCTTCTCCTTCTTCTTCTTCTACTTCTTCTGATTCACCCTCCTGACTTCACCTTCTCCTTCTCCTTCTTCTACTTCTTCTGCTTCACCCTCCAGACTTCACCTTCTCCTTCTCCTTCTTCTACTTCTTCTGATTCACCCTCCAGACTTCATCTTCTCCTTCTCCTTCTTCTGCTTCTTCTGATTCACCCTCCAGACTTCACCTTCTCCTTCTCCTTATTCTGCTTCCTCTGATTCACCCTCCAGACTTCACCTTCTCCTTCTCCTTATTCTGCTTCTTCTGATTCACCCTCCAGACTTCACCTTCTCCTTCTCCTTCCTCTGCTTCTTCTGATTCACCCTCCAGACTTCACCTTCTCCTTCTCCTTCCTCTGATTCTTCTGATTCACCCTCCAGACTTCACCTTCTCTTTCTCCTTCTTCTGCTTCTTCTGATTCACCCTCCTGACTTCACCTTCTCCTTCTCCTTCTTCTACTTCTTCTGATTCACCCTCCAGACTTCACCTTCTCCTTCTCCTTCTTCTACTTCTTCTGATTCACCCTCCAGACTTCACCTTCTCCTTCTCCTTCTTCTGCTTCTTCTGCTTCACCCTCCAGACTTCACCTTCTCCTTCTCCTTATTCTGCTTCTTCTGATTCACCCTCCAGACTTCACCTTCTCCTTCTCCTTCTTCTGCTTCTTCTGATTCACACTCCAGACTTCACCTTCTCCTTCTCCTTCTTCTGCTTCTTCTGATTCACCCTCCTGACTTCACCTTCTCCTTCTCCTTCTTCTACTTCTTCTGAGTCACCCTCCAGACTTCACCTTCTCCTTCTCCTTCTTCTGCTTCTTCTGCTTCACCGTCCTGACTTCACCTTCTCCTTCTCCTTCTTCTACTTCTTCTGCTTCATCCCCATGACATCACCTGCTCCTTCTCCTACTTCTGCTTCTTCTGATTCACCCTCCTAACTTCACCTTCTCCTTCTCCTTCTTCTGCTTCTTCTGATTCACCCTCCTGACTTCACCTTCTCCTTCTCCTTCTTCTGCTTCTTCTGATTCACCCTCCAGACTTCACCTTCTCCTTCTCCTTCTTCTGCTTCTTCTGATTCACCCTCCAGACTTCACCTTCAACTTCTCCTTCTTCTGCTTCTTCTGATTCACCCTCCAGACCTCACCCTCTCCTTCTCCTTCTTCTACTTCTTCTGATTCACCCTCCAGACTTCATCTTCTCCTTCTCCTTCTTCTGCTTCTTCTGATTCACCCTCCAGACTTCACCTTCTCCTTCTCCTTCTTCTGCTTCTTCTGATTCACCCTCCAGACTTCACCTTCTCCTTCTCCTTCTTCTACTTCTTCTGATTCACCCTCCAGACTTCACCTTCTCCTTCTCCTTCTTCTACTTCTTCTGATTCACCCTCCAGTCTTCACCTTCTCCTTCTCCTTTTTCTGTTTCTTCTGCTTCACCCTCCAGACTTCACCTTCTCCTTCTCTTTCTTCTGCTTCTTCTGATTCACCCTCCAGACTTCACCTTCTCCTTCTCCTTCTTCTGATTCTTCTGATTCACCCTCCAGACTTCACCTTCTCCTTCTCCTTCTTCTGCTTCTTATGTTTCACCCTCCTGACTACACCTTCTCCTTCTCCTTCTTCTACTTCTTCTGATTCACCCTCCTGACTTCACCTTCTCCTTCTCCTTCTTCTACTTCTTCTGCTTCACCCTCCAGACTTCACCTTCTCCTTCTCCTTCTTCTACTTCTTCTGATTCACCCTTCAGACTTCACCTTCTCCTTCTCCTTTTTCTGCTTCTTCTGATTCACCCTCCAGACTTCACCTTCTCCTTCTCCTTATTCTGCTTCTTCTGATTCACCCTCCAGACTTCACCTTCTCCTTCTCCTTCTTCTGCTTCTTCTGATTCACCCTCCAGACTTCACCTTCTCCTTCTCCTTCTTCTGCTTCTTCTGATTCACCCTCCAGACTTCACCATCTCCTTCTCCTTCTTCTACTTCTTCTGATTCACCCTCCAGACTACACCTTCTCCTTCTCCTTCTTCTACTTCTTCTGATTCACCCTCCAAACTTCACCTTCTCCTTCTCCTTCTTCTGTTTCTTCTGATTCACCGTCCAGACTTCACCTTCTCCTTCTCCTTCTTCTACTACTTCTGATTCACCCTCCAGAATTCACCTTCTCCTTCTCCTTCTTCTACTTCTTCTGATTCACCCTCCAGACTTCATCTTCTCCTTCTCCTTCTTCTGCTTCTTCTGATTCAACCTCCAGACTTCACCTTCTCCTTCTCCTTCTTCTGCTTCTTCTGATTCACCCTCCAGACTTCACCTTCTCCTTCTCCTTCTTCTACTTCTTCTGATTCACCCTCCAGACTTCACCTTCTCCTTCTCCTACTTCTACTTCTTCTGATTCACCCTCCAGTCTTCACCTTCTCCTTCTCCTTCTTCTGTTTCTTCTGCTTCACCCTCCAGACTTCACCTTCTCCTTCTCTTTCTTCTGCTTCTTCTGATTCACCCTCCAGACTTGACCTTCTCCTTCTCCTTCTTCTGATTCTTCTGATTCACCCTCCAGACTTCACCTTCTCCTTCTCCTTCTTCTGCTTCTTCTGATTCACCCTCCTGACTTCACCTTCTCCTTCTTCTTCTTCTACTTCTTCTGATTCACCCTCCTGACTTCACCTTCTCCTTCTCCTTCTTCTACTTCTTCTGCTTCACCCTCCAGACTTCACCTTCTCCTTCTCCTTCTTCTACTTCTTCTGATTCACCCTCCAGACTTCATCTTCTCCTTCTCCTTCTTCTGCTTCTTCTGATTCACCCTCCAGACTTCACCTTCTCCTTCTCCTTATTCTGCTTCTTCTGATTCACCCTCCAGACTTCACCTTCTCCTTCTCCTTATTCTGCTTCTTCTGATTCACCCTCCAGACTTCACCTTCTCCTTCTCCTTCCTCTGCTTCTTCTGATTCACCCTCCAGACTTCACCTTCTCCTTCTCCTTCCTCTGATTCTTCTGATTCACCCTCCAGACTTCACCTTCTCTTTCTCCTTCTTCTGCTTCTTCTGATTCACCCTCCTGACTTCACCTTCTCCTTCTCCTTCTTCTACTTCTTCTGATTCACCCTCCAGACTTCACCTTCTCCTTCTCCTTCTTCTACTTCTTCTGATTCACCCTCCAGACTTCACCTTCTCCTTCTTCTGCTTCTTCTGCTTCACCCTCCAGACTTCACCTTCTCCTTCTCCTTATTCTGCTTCTTCTGATTCACCCTCCAGACTTCACCTTCTCCTTCTCCTTCTTCTGCTTCTTCTGATTCACACTCCAGACTTCACCTTCTCCTTCTCCTTCTTCTGCTTCTTCTGATTCACCCTCCTGACTTCACCTTCTCCTTCTCCTTCTTCTACTTCTTCTGATTCACCCTCCTGACTTCACCTTCTCCTTCTCCTTCTTCTACTTCTTCTGCTTCACCCTCCAGACTTCACCTTCTCCTTCTCCTTATTCTACTTCTTCTGATTCACCCTCCAGACTTGACCTTCTCCTTCTCCTTCTTCTACTTCTTCTGATTCACCCTCCTGACTTCACCTTCTCCTTCTCCTTCTTCTACTTCTTCTGCTTCACCCTCCAGACTTCACCTTCTCCTTCTCCTTCTTCTACTTCTTCTGATTCACCCTTCAGACTTCACCTTCTCCTTCTCCTTTTTCTGCTTCTTCTGATTCACCCTCCAGACTTCACCTTCTCCTTCTCCTTATACTGCTTCTTCTGATTCACCCTCCAGACTTCACCTTCTCCTTCTCCTTCTTCTGCTTCTTCTGATTCACCCTCCAGACTTCACCTTCTCCTTCTCCTTCGTCTACTTCTTCTGATTCACCCTCCAGACAACACCTTCTCCTTCTCCTTCTTCTACTTCTTCTGATTCACCCTCCAGACTTCACCTTCTCCTTCTCCTTCTTCTGCTTCTTCTGATTCATCCTCCTGACTTCACCTTCTCCTTCTCCTTCTTCTACTTCTTCTGATTCACCCTCCTGACTTCAACTTCTCCTTCTCCTTCTTCTACTTCTTCTGCTTCACCCTCCAGACTTCACCTTCTCCTTCTCCTTCTTCTACTTCTTCTGATTCACCCTCCAGACTTGACCTTCTCCTTCTCCTTCTTCTACTTATTCTGATTCACCCTCCAGACTTCACATTCTCCTTCTCCTTCTTCTGCTTCTTCTGCTTCACCGTCCTGACTTCACCTTCTCCTTCTCCTTCTTCTACTTCTTCTGCTTCATCCCGCTGACATCACCTGCTCCTTCTCCTTCTTCTGCTTCTTCTGATTCACCCTCCTAACTTCACCTTCTCCTTCTCCGTCTTCTGCTTCTTCTGATTCACCCTCCTGACTTCACCTTCTCCTTCTCCTTCTTCTGCTTCATCTGATTCACCCTCCAGACTTCACCTTCTCCTTCTCCTTCTTCTGCTTCTTCTGATTCACCCTCCAGACTTCACCTTCTCCTTCTCCTTCTTCTGATTCTTCTGATTCACCCTCCAGACTTCACCTTCTCCTTCTCCTTCTTCTGCTTCTTCTGATTCACCCTCCTGACTTCACCTTCTCCTTCTCCTTCTTCTACTTCTTCTGATTCACCCTCCTGACTTCACCTTCTCCTTCTCCTTCTTCTACTTCTTCTGCTTCACCCTCCAGACTTCACCTTCTCCTTCTCCTTCTTCTGCTTCTTCTGATACACCCTCCAGACTTCTCCTTCTCCTTCTCCTTCTTCTGCTTCTTCTGATTCACCCTCCAGACTTCACCTTCTCCTTCTCCTTCTTCTGCTTCTTCTGATTCACCCTCCAGACTTCACCTTCTCCTTCTCCTTCTTCTACTTCTTCTGATTCACCCTCCAGACTTCACCTTCTCCATTTCCTTCTTCTGCTTCTTCTGATTCACCCTCCAGACTTCACCTTCTCCTTCTCCTTCGTCTACTTCTTCTGATTCACCCTCCAGACTACACCTTCTCCTTCTCCTTCTTCTACTTCTTCTGATTCACCCTCCAGACTTCACCTTCTCCTTCTCCTTCTTCTGTTTCTTCTGATTCACCGTCCAGACTTCACCTTCTCCTTCTTCTATTACTTCTGATTCACCCTCCAGACTTCACCTTCTCCTTCTCCTTCTTCTACTTCTTCTGATTCACCCTCCAGAATTCATCTTCTCCTTCTCCTTCTTCTGCTTCTTCTGATTCACCCTCCAGACTTCACCTTCTCCTTCTCCTTCTTCTGTTTCTTCTGCTTCACCCTCCAGACTTCACCTTCTCCTTCTCTTTCTTCTGCTTCTTCTGATTCACCCTCCAGACTTCACCTTCTCCTTCTCATTCTTCTCATTCTTCTGATTCACCCTCCAGACTTCACCTTCTCCTTTTCCTTCTTCTGCTTCTTCTGATTCACCCTCCTGACTTCACCTTCTCCTTCTCCTTCTTCTACTTCTTCTGATTCACCCTCCTGACTTCACCTTCTCCTTCTCCTTCTTCTACTTCTTCTGCTTCACCCTCCAGACTTCAGCTTCTCCTTCTCCTTCTTCTACTTCTTCTGCTTCACCCTCCAGACTTCATCTTCTCCTTCTCCTTCTTCTGCTTCTTCTGATTCACCCTCCAGACTTCACCTTCTCCTTCTCCTTATTCTGCTTCTTCTGATTCACCCTCCAGACTTCACCTTCTCCTTCTCCTTATTCTGCTTCTTCTGATTCACCCTCCAGACTTCACCTTCTCCTTCTCCTTCCTCTGCTTCTTCTGATTCACCCTCCAGACTTCACCTTCTCCTTCTCCTTCTTCTGATTCTTCTGATTCACCCTCCAGACTTCACCTTCTCCTTCTCCTTCTTCTGCTTCTTCTGATTCACCCTCCTGACTTCACCTTCTCCTTCTCCTTCTTCTACTTCTTCTGATTCACCCTCCTGACTTCACCTTCTCGTTCTCCTTCTTCTACTTCTTCTGCTTCACCCTCCAGACTTCACCTTCTCCTTCTCCTTCTTCTACTTCTTCTGATTCACCCTCCAGACTTCACCTTCTCCTTCTCCTTCTTCTGCTTCTTCTGATTCACCCTCCAGACTTCACCTTCTCCTTCTCCTTCTTCTGCTTCTTCTGATTCACACTCCAGACTTCACCTTCTCCTTCTCCTTCTTCTACTTCTTCTGATTCACCCTCCAGACTTCACCTTCTCCTTCTCTTTCTTCTGCTTCTTCTGATTCACCCTCCAGACTTCACCTTCTCCTTCTCCTTCTTCTGATTCTTCTGAATCACCCTCCAGACTTCACCTTCTTCTTCTCCTTCTTCTGCTTCTTCTGATTCACCCTCCTGACTTCACCTTCTCCTTCTCCTTCTTCTACTTCTTCTGATTCACCCTCCTGACTTCACCTTCTCCTTCTCCTTCTTCTACTTCTTCTGCTTCACCCTCCAGACTTCACCTTCTCATTCTCCTTCTTCTACTTCTTCTGATTCACCCTCCAGACTTCACCTTCTCCTTCTCCTTCTTCTGCTTCTTCTGCTTCACCGTCCTGACTTCACCTTCTCCTTCTCCTTCTTCTACTTCTTCTGCTTCATCCCCCTGACATCACCTGCTCCTTCTCCTTCTTCTGCTTCTTCTGATTCACCCTCCTAACTTCACCTTCTCCTTCTCCTTCTTCTGCTTCTTCTGATTCACCCTCCTGACTTCACCTTCTCCTTCTCCTTCTTCTGCTTCTTCTGATTCACCCTCCAGACTTCACCTTCTCCTTCTCCTTCTTCTGCTTCTTCTGATTCACCCTCCAGACTTCACCTTCTCCTTCTCCTTCTTCTGCTTCTTCTGATTCACCCTCCAGACCTCACCTTCTCCTTCTCCTTCTTCTACTTCTTCTGATTCACCCTCCAGACTTCATCTTCTCCTTCTCCTTCTTCTGCTTCTTCTGATTCACCCTCCAGACTTCACCTTCTCCTTCTTCTGCTTCTTCTGATTCACCCTCCAGACTTCACCTTCTCCTTCTCCTTCTTCTACTTCTTCTGATTCACCCTCCAGACTTCACCTTCTCCTTCTCCTTCTTCTACTTCTTCTGCTTCACCCTCCAGTCTTCACCTTCTCCTTCTCCTTCTTCTGTTTCTTCTGCTTCACCCTCCAGACTTCACCTTCTCCTTCTCTTTCTTCTGCTTCTTCTGATTCACCCTCCAGACTTCACCTTCTCCTTCTCCTTCTTCTGATTCTTCTGATTCACCCTCCAGACTTCACCTTCTCCTTCTCCTTCTTCTGCTTCTTATGATTCACCCTCCTGACTTCACCTTCTCCTTCTCCTTCTTCTACTTCTTCTGCTTCACCCTCCAGACTTCACCTTCTCCTTCTCCTTCTTCTGCTTCTTCTGATTCACCCTCCAGACCTCAGCTTCTCCTTCTCCTTCTTCTACTTCTTCTGATTCACCCTCCAGACTTCATCTTCTCCTTCTCCTTCTTCTGCTTCTTCTGATTCACCCTCCAGACTTCACCTTCTCCTTCTCCTTCTTCTGCTTCTTCTGATTCACCCTCCAGACTTCACCTTCTCCTTCTCCTTCTTCTACTTCTTCTGATTCACCCTCCAGACTTCACCTTCTCCTTCTCCTTCTTCTACTTCTTCTGATTCACCCTCCAGTCTTCACCTTCTCCTTCTCCTTCTTCTGTTTCTTCTGCTTCACCCTCCAGACTTCACCTTCTCCTTCTCTTTCTTCTGCTTCTTCTGATTCACCCTCCAGACTTCACCTTCTCCTTCTCCTTCTTCTGATTCTTCTGATTCACCCTCCAGACTTCACCTTCTCCTTCTCCTTCTTCTGCTTCTTATGATTCACCCTCCTGACTTCACCTTCTCCTTCTCCTTCTTCTACTTCTTCTGATTCACCCTCCTGACTTCACCTTCTCCTTCTCCTTCTTCTACTTCTTCTGCTTCACCCTCCAGACTTCACCTTCTCCTTCTCCTTCTTCTACTTCTTCTGATTCACCCTTCAGACTTCACCTTCTCCTTCTCCTTTTTCTGCTTCTTCTGATTCACCCTCCAGACTTCACCTTCTCCTTCTCCTTATTCTGCTTCTTCTGATTCACCCTCCAGACTTCACCTTCTCCTTCTCCTTCTTCTGCTTCTTCTGATTCACCCTCCAGACTTCACCTTCTCCTTCTCCTTCTTCTGCTTCTTCTGATTCACCCTCCAGACTTCACCTTCTCCTTCTCCTTCTTCTACTTCTTCTGATTCACCCTCCAGACTTCACCTTCTCCTTCTCCTTCTTCTACTTCTTCTGATTCACCCTCCAGTCTTCACCTTCTCCTTCTCCTTCTTCTGTTTCTTCTGCTTCACCCTCCAGACTTCACCTTCTCCTTCTCTTTCTTCTGCTTCTTCTGATTCACCCTCCAGACTTCACCTTCTCCTTCTCCTTCTTCTGATTCTTCTGATTCACCCTCCAGACTTCACCTTCTCCTTCTCCTTCTTCTGCTTCTTATGATTCACCCTCCTGACTTCACCTTCTCCTTCTCCTTCTTCTACTTCTTCTGATTCACCCTCCTGACTTCACCTTCTCCTTCTCCTTCTTCTACTTCTTCTGCTTCACCCTCCAGACTTCACCTTCTCCTTCTCCTTCTTCTACTTCTTCTGATTCACCCTCCAGACTTCACCTTCTCCTTCTCCTTCTTCTGCTTCTTCTGCTTCACCCTCCAGACTTCACCTTCTCCTTCTCCTTATTCTGCTTCTTCTGATTCACCCTCCAGACTTCACCTTCTCCTTCTCCTTCTTCTACTTCTTCTGATTCACCCTCCAGACTTCACCTTCTCCTTCTCCTTCTTCTGCTTCTTCTGCTTCACCCTCCTGACTTCACCTTCTCCTTCTCCTTCTTCTACTTCTTCTGCTTCACCCTCCAGACTTCACCTTCTCCTTCTCCTTCCTCTGCTTCTTCTGATTCACCCTCCAGACTTCACCTTCTCCTTCTCCTTCCTCTGATTCTTCTGATTCACCCTCCAGACTTCACCTTCTCTTTCTCCTTCTTCTGCTTCTTCTGATTCACCCTCCTGACTTCACCTTCTCCTTCTCCTTCTTCTACTTCTTCTGATTCACCCTCCTGACTTCACCTTCTCCTTCTCCTTCTTCTACTTCTTCTGCTTCACCCTCCAGACTTCACCTTCTCCTTCTCCTTCTTCTACTTCTTCTGATTCACCCTCCAGACTTCACCTTCTCCTTCTCCTTCTTCTGCTTCTTCTGCTTCACCCTCCAGACTTCACCTTCTCCTTCTCCTTATTCTGCTTCTTCTGATTCACCCTCCAGACTTCACCTTCTCCTTCTCCTTCTTCTGCTTCTTCTGATTCACACTCCAGACTTCACCTTCTCCTTCTCCTTCTTCTACTTCTTCTGATTCACCCTCCAGACTTCACCTTCTCCTTCTCTTTCTTCTGCTTCTTCTGATTCACCCTCCAGACTTCACCTTCTCCTTCTCCTTCTTCTGATTCTTCTGATACACCCTCCAGACTTCACCTTCTCCTTCCCCTTCTTCTGCTTCTTCTGATTCACCCTCCTGACTACACCTTCTCCTTCTCCTTCTTCTACTTCTTCTGATTCACCCTCCTGACTTCACCTTCTCCTTCTCCTTCTTCTACTTCTTCTGCTTCACCCTCCAGACTTCACCTTCTCCTTCTCCTTATTCTACTTCTTCTGATTCACCCTCCAGACTTGACCTTCTCCTTCTCCTTCTTCTACTTCTTCTGATTCACCCTCCAGACTTCACCTTCTCCTTCTCCTTCTTCTGCTTCTTCTGCTTCACCGTCCTGACTTCACCTTCTCCTTCTCCTTCTTCTACTTCTTCTGCTTCATCCCCCTGTCATCACCTGCTCCTTCTCCTTCTTCTGCTTCTTCTGATTCACCCTCCTAACTTTACCTTCTCCTTCTCCTTCTTCTGCTTCTTCTGATTCACCCTCCTGACTTCACCTTCTCCTTCTCCTTCTTCTGCTTCTTCTGATTCACCCTGCGGACTTCACCTTCTCCTTCTCCTTCTTCTGCTTCTTCTGATTCACCCTCCAGACTTCACCTTCTCCTTCTCCTTCTTCTGCTTCTTCTGATCCACCCTCCAGACCTCACCTTCTCCTTCTCCTTCTTCTACTTCTTCTGATTCACCCTCCAGACTTCATCTTCTCCTTCTCCTTCTTCTGCTTCTTCTGATTCACCCTCCAGACTTCACCTTCTCCTTCTCCTTCTTCTGCTTCTTCTGATTCACCCTCCAGACTTCACCTTCTCCTTCTCCTTCTTCTATTTCTTCTGATTCACCCTCCAGACTTCACCTTCTCCTTCTCCTTCTTCTACTTCTTCTGATTCACCCTCCAGTCTTCACCTTCTCCTTCTCCTTCTTCTGCTTCTTCTGATTCACCCTCCAGACTTCACCTTCTCCTTCTCCTTCTTCTGCTTCTTCTGATTCACCCTCCAGACTTCACCTTCTCCTTCTCCTTCTTCTACTTCTTCTGATTCACCCTCCAGACTTCACCTTCTCCTTCTCCTTCTTCTACTTCTTCTGATTCACCCTCCAGTCTTCACCTTCTCCTTCTCCTTCTTCTGTTTCTTCTGCTTCACCCTCCAGACTTCACCTTCTCCTTCTCTTTCTTCTGCTTCTTCTGATTCACCCTCCAGACTTCACCTTCTCCTTCTCCTTCTTCTGATTCTTCTGATTCACCCTCCAGACTTCACCTTCTCCTTCTCCTTCTTCTGCTTCTTCTGATTCACCCTCCTGACTTCACCTTCTCCTTCTTCTTCTTCTACTTCTTCTGATTCACCCTCCTGACTTCACCTTCTCCTTCTCCTTCTTCTACTTCTTCTGCTTCACCCTCCAGACTTCACCTTCTCCTTCTCCTTCTTCTACTTCTTCTGATTCACCCTCCAGACTTCATCTTCTCCTTCTCCTTCTTCTGCTTCTTCTGATTCACCCTCCAGACTTCACCTTCTCCTTCTCCTTATTCTGCTTCTTCTGATTCACCCTCCAGACTTCACCTTCTCCTTCTCCTTATTCTGCTTCTTCTGATTCACCCTCCAGACTTCACCTTCTCCTTCTCCTTCCTCTGCTTCTTCTGATTCACCCTCCAGACTTCACCTTCTCCTTCTCCTTCCTCTGATTCTTCTGATTCACCCTCCAGACTTCACCTTCTCTTTCTCCTTCTTCTGCTTCTTCTGATTCACCCTCCTGACTTCACCTTCTCCTTTTCCTTCTTCTACTTCTTCTGATTCACCCTCCTGACTTCACCTTCTCCTTCTCCTTCTTCTACTTCTTCTGCTTCACCCTCCAGACTTCACCTTCTCCTTTTCCTTCTTCTACTTCTTCTGATTCACCCTCCAGACTTCACCTTCTCCTTCTCCTTCTTCTGCTTCTTCTGCTTCACCCTCCAGACTTCACCTTCTCCTTCTCCTTATTCTGCTTCTTCTGATTCACCCTCCAGACTTCACCTTCTCCTTCTCCTTCTTCTGCTTCTTCTGATTCACACTCCAGACTTCACCTTCTCCTTCTCCTTCTTCTACTTCTTCTGATTCACCCTCCAGACTTCACCTTCTCCTTCTCTTTCTTCTGCTTCTTCTGATTCCCCCTCCAGACTTCACCTTCTCCTTCTCCTTCTTCTGATTCTTCTGATTCACCCTCCAGACTTCACCTTCTTCTTCTCCTTCTTCTGCTTCTTCTGATTCACCCTCCTGACTTCACCTTCTCCTTCTCCTTCTTCTACTTCTTCTGATTCACCCTCCTGACTTCACCTTCTCCTTCTCCTTCTTCTACTTCTTCTGCTTCACCCTCCAGACTTCACCTTCTCATTCTCCTTCTTCTACTTCTTCTGATTCACCCTCCAGACTTCACCTTCTCCTTCTCCTTCTTCTGCTTCTTCTGCTTCACCGTCCTGACTTCACCTTCTCCTTCTCCTTCTTCTACTTCTTCTGCTTCAACCCCCTGACATCACCTGCTCCTTCTCCTTCTTCTGCTTCTTCTGATTCACCCTCTTAACTTCACCTTCTCCTTCTCCTTCTTCTGCTTCTTCTGATTCACCCTCCAAACTTCACCTTCTCCTTCTCCTTCTTCTGCTTCTTCTGATTCACCCTCCAGACTTCACCCTCTCCTTCTCCTTCTTCTGCTTCTTCTGATTCACCCTCCAGACTTCACCTTCTCCTTCTCCTTCTTCTGCTTCTTCTGATTCACCCTCCAGACCTCACCTTCTCCTTCTCCTTCTTCTACTTCTTCTGATTCACCCTCCAGACTTCATCTTCTCCTTCTCCTTCTTCTGCTTCTTCTGATTCACCCTCCAGACTTCACCTTCTCCTTCTTCTGCTTCTTCTGATTCACCCTCCAGACTTCACCTTCTCCTTCTCCTTCTTCTACTTCTTCTGATTCACCCTCCAGACTTCACCTTCTCCTTCTCCTTCTTCTACTTCTTCTGCTTCACCCTCCAGTCTTCACCATCTCCTTCTCCTTCTTCTGTTTCTTCTGCTTCACCCTCCAGACTTCACCTTCTCCTTCTCTTTCTTCTGCTTCTTCTGATTCACCCTCCAGACTTCACCTTCTCCTTCTCCTTCTTCTGATTCTTCTGATTCACCCTCCAGACTTCACCTTCTCCTTCTCCTTCTTCTGCTTCTTATGATTCACCCTCCTGACTTCACCTTCTCCTTCTCCTTCTTCTACTTCTTCTGCTTCACCCTCCAGACTTCACCTTCTCCTTCTCCTTCTTCTGCTTCTTCTGATTCACCCTCCAGACCTCAGCTTCTCCTTCTCCTTCTTCTACTTCTTCTGATTCACCCTCCAGACTTCATCTTCTCCTTCTCCTTCTTCTGCTTCTTCTGATTCACCCTCCAGACTTCACCTTCTCCTTCTCCTTCTTCTGCTTCTTCTGATTCACCCTCCAGACTTCACCTTCTCCTTCTCCTTCTTCTACTTCTTCTGATTCACCCTCCAGACTTCACCTTCTCCTTCTCCTTCTTCTACTTCTTCTGATTCACCCTCCAGTCTTCACCTTCTCCTTCTCCTTCTTCTGTTTCTTCTGCTTCACCCTCCAGACTTCACCTTCTCCTTCTCTTTCTTCTGCTTCTTCTGATTCACCCTCCAGACTTCACCTTCTCCTTCTCCTTCTTCTGATTCTTCTGATTCACCCTCCAGACTTCACCTTCTCCTTCTCCTTCTTCTGCTTCTTATGATTCACCCTCCTGACTTCACCTTCTCCTTCTCCTTCTTCTACTTCTTCTGATTCACCCTCCTGACTTCACCTTCTCCTTCTCCTTCTTCTACTTCTTCTGCTTCACCCTCCAGACTTCACCTTCTCCTTCTCCTTCTTCTACTTCTTCTGATTCACCCTTCAGACTTCACCTTCTCCTTCTCCTTTTTCTGCTTCTTCTGATTCACCCTCCAGACTTCACCTTCTCCTTCTCCTTATTCTGCTTCTTCTGATTCACCCTCCAGACTTCACCTTCTCCTTCTCCTTCTTCTGCTTCTTCTGATTCACCCTCCAGACTTCACCTTCTCCTTCTCCTTCTTCTGCTTCTTCTGATTCACCCTCCAGACTTCACCTTCTCCTTCTCCTTCTTCTACTTCTTCTGATTCACCCTCCAGACTTCACCTTCTCCTTCTCCTTCTTCTACTTCTTCTGATTCACCCTCCAGTCTTCACCTTCTCCTTCTCCTTCTTCTGTTTCTTCTGCTTCACCCTCCAGACTTCACCTTCTCCTTCTCTTTCTTCTGCTTCTTCTGATTCACCCTCCAGACTTCACCTTCTCCTTCTCCTTCTTCTGATTCTTCTGATTCACCCTCCAGACTTCACCTTCTCCTTCTCCTTCTTCTGCTTCTTATGATTCACCCTCCTGACTTCACCTTCTCCTTCTCCTTCTTCTACTTCTTCTGATTCACCCTCCTGACTTCACCTTCTCCTTCTCCTTCTTCTACTTCTTCTGCTTCACCCTCCAGACTTCACCTTCTCCTTCTCCTTCTTCTACTTCTTCTGATTCACCCTCCAGACTTCACCTTCTCCTTCTCCTTCTTCTGCTTCTTCTGCTTCACCCTCCAGACTTCACCTTCTCCTTCTCCTTATTCTGCTTCTTCTGATTCACCCTCCAGACTTCACCTTCTCCTTCTCCTTCTTCTACTTCTTCTGATTCACCCTCCAGACTTCACCTTCTCCTTCTCCTTCTTCTGCTTCTTCTGCTTCACCCTCCTGACTTCACCTTCTCCTTCTCCTTCTTCTACTTCTTCTGCTTCACCCTCCAGACTTCACCTTCTCCTTCTCCTTCCTCTGCTTCTTCTGATTCACCCTCCAGACTTCACCTTCTCCTTCTCCTTCCTCTGATTCTTCTGATTCACCCTCCAGACTTCACCTTCTCTTTCTCCTTCTTCTGCTTCTTCTGATTCACCCTCCTGACTTCACCTTCTCCTTCTCCTTCTTCTACTTCTTCTGATTCACCCTCCTGACTTCACCTTCTCCCTCTCCTTCTTCTACTTCTTCTGCTTCACCCTCCAGACTTCACCTTCTCCTTCTCCTTCTTCTACTTCTTCTGATTCACCCTCCAGACTTCACCTTCTCCTTCTCCTTCTTCTGCTTCTTCTGCTTCACCCTCCAGACTTCACCTTCTCCTTCTCCTTATTCTGCTTCTTCTGATTCACCCTCCAGACTCCACCTTCTCCTTCTCCTTCTTCTGCTTCTTCTGATTCACACTCCAGACTTCACCTTCTCCTTCTCCTTTTTCTACTTCTTCTGATTCACCCTCCAGACTTCACCTTCTCCTTCTCTTTCTTCTGCTTCTTCTGATTCACCCTCCAGACTTCACCTTCTCCTTCTCCTTCTTCTGATTCTTCTGATACACCCTCCAGACTTCACCTTCTCCTTCTCCTTCTTCTGCTTCTTCTGATTCACCCTCCTGACTTCACCTTCTCCTTCTCCTTCTTCTACTTCTTCTGATTCACCCTCCTGACTTCACCTTCTCCTTCTCCTTCTTCTACTTCTTCTGCTTCACCCTCCAGACTTCACCTTCTCCTTCTCCTTATTCTACTTCTTCTGATTCACCCTCCAGACTTGACCTTCTCCTTCTCCTTCTTCTACTTCTTCTGATTCACCCTCCAGACTTCACCTTCTCCTTCTCCTTCTTCTGCTTCTTCTGCTTCACCGTCCTGACTTCACCTTCTCCTTCTCCTTCTTCTACTTCTTCTGCTTCATCCCCCTGACATCACCTGCTCCTTCTCCTTCTTCTGCTTCTTCTGATTCACCCTCCTAACTTTACCTTCTCCTTCTCCTTCTTCTGCTTCTTCTGATTCACCCTCCTGACTTCACCTTCTCCTTCTCCTTCTTCTGCTTCTTCTGATTCACCCTGCAGACTTCACCTTCTCCTTCTCCTTCTTCTGCTTCTTCTGATTCACCCTCCAGACTTCACCTTCTCCTTCTCCTTCTTCTGCTTCTTCTGATTCACCCTCCAGACCTCACCTTCTCCTTCTCCTTCTTCTACTTCTTCTGATTCACCCTCCAGACTTCATCTTCTCCTTCTCCTTCTTCTGCTTCTTCTGATTCACCCTCCAGACTTCACCTTCTCCTTCTCCTTCTTCTGCTTCTTCTGATTCACCCTCCAGACTTCACCTTCTCCTTCTCCTTCTTCTATTTCTTCTGATTCACCCTCCAGACTTCACCTTCTCCTTCTCCTTCTTCTACTTCTTCTGATTCACCCTCCAGTCTTCACCTTCTCCTTCTCCTTCTTCTGTTTCTTCTGCTTCACCCTCCAGACTTCACCTTCTCCTTCTCTTTCTTCTGCTTCTTCTGATTCACCCTCCAGACTTCACCTTCTCCTTCTCCTTCTTCTGTTTCTTCTGATTCACCGTCCAGACTTCACCTTCTCCTTCTCCTTCTTCTACTACTTCTGATTCACCCTCCAGAATTCACCTTCTCCTTCTCCTTCTTCTACTTCTTCTGATTCACCCTCCAGACTTCATCTTCTCCTTCTCCTTCTTCTGATTCACCCTCCAGACTTCACCTTCTCCTTCTCCTTCTTCTGCTTCTTCTGATTCACCCTCCAGACTTCACCTTCTCCTTCTCCTTCTTCTACTTCTTCTGATTCACCCTCCAGACTTCACCTTCTCCTTCTCCTTCTTCTACTTCTTCTGATTCACCCTCCAGTCTTCACCTTCTCCTTCTCCTTCTTCTGTTTCTTCTGCTTCACCCTCCAGACTTCACCTTCTCCTTCTCTTTCTTCTGCTTCTTCTGATTCACCCTCCAGACTTCACCTTCTCCTTCTCCTTCTTCTGATTCTTCTGATTCACCCTCCAGACTTCACCTTCTCCTTCTCCTTCTTCTGCTTCTTCTGATTCACCCTCCTGACTTCACCTTCTCCTTCTTCTTCTTCTACTTCTGCTGATTCACCCTCCTGACTTCACCTTCTCCTTCTCCTTCTTCTACTTCTTCTGCTTCACCCTCCAGACTTCACCTTCTCCTTCTCCTTCTTCTACTTCTTCTGATTCACCCTCCAGACTTCATCTTCTCCTTCTCCTTCTTCTGCTTCTTCTGATTCACCCTCCAGACTTCACCTTCTCCTTCTCCTTATTCTGCTTCTTCTGATTCACCCTCCAGACTTCACCTTCTCCTTCTCCTTATTCTGCTTCTTGTGATTCACCCTCCAGACTTCACCTTCTCCTTCTCCTTCCTCTGCTTCTTCTGATTCACCCTCCAGACTTCACCTTCTCCTTCTCCTTCCTCTGATTCTTCTGATTCTCCCTCCAGACTTCACCTTCTCTTTCTCCTTCTTCTGCTTCTTCTGATTCACCCTCCTGACTTCACCTTCTCCTTCTCCTTCTTCTACTTCTTCTGATTCACCCTCCTGACTTCACCTTCTCCTTCTCCTTCTTCTACTTCTTCTGCTTCACCCTCCAGACTTCACCTTCTCCTTCTCCTTCTTCTACTTCTTCTGATTCACCCTCCAGACTTCACCTTCTCCTTCTCCTTCTTCTGCTTCTTCTGCTTCACCCTCCAGACTTCACCTTCTCCTTCTCCTTATTCTGCTTCTTCTGATTCACCCTCCAGACTTCACCTTCTCCTTCTCCTTCTTCTGCTTCTTCTGATTCACACTCCAGACTTCACCTTCTCCTTCTCCTCCTTCTACTTCTTCTGATTCACCCTCCAGACTTCACCTTCTCCTTCTCTTTCTTCTGCTTCTTCTGATTCACCCTCCAGACTTCACCTTCTCCTTCTCCTTCTTCTGATTCTTCTGATACACCCTCCAGACTTCACCTTCTCCTTCTCCTTCTTCTGCTTCTTCTGATTCACCCTCCTGACTTCACCTTCTCCTTCTCCTTCTTCTACTTCTTCTGATTCACCCTCCTGACTTCACCTTCTCCTTCTCCTTCTTCTACTTCTTCTGCTTCACCCTCCAGACTTCACCTTCTCCTTCTCCTTATTCTACTTCTTCTGATTCACCCTCCAGACTTGACCTTCTCCTTCTCCTTCTTCTACTTCTTCTGATTCACCCTCCAGACTTCACCTTCTCCTTCTCCTTCTTCTGCTTCTTCTGCTTCACCGTCCTGACTTCACCTTCTCCTTCTCCTTCTTCTACTTCTTCTGCTTCATCCCCCTGACCTCACCTGCTCCTTCTCCTTCTTCTGCTTCTTCTGATTCACCCTCCTAACTTTACCTTCTCCTTCTCCTTCTTCTGCTTCTTCTGATTCACCCTCCTGACTTCACCTTCTCCTTCTCCTTCTTCTGCTTCTTCTGATTCACCCTGCAGACTTCACCTTCTCCTTCTCCTTCTTCTGCTTCTTCTGATTCACCCTCCAGACTTCACCTTCTCCTTCTCCTTCTTCTGCTTCTTCTGATTCACCCTCCAGACCTCACCTTCTCCTTCTCCTTCTTCTACTTCTTCTGATTCACCCTCCAGACTTCATCTTCTCCTTCTCCTTCTTCTGCTTCTTCTGATTCACCCTCCAGACTTCACCTTCTCCTTCTCCTTCTTCTGCTTCTTCTGATTCACCCTCCAGACTTCACCTTCTCCTTCTCCTTCTTCTATTTCTTCTGATTCACCCTCCAGACTTCACCTTCTCCTTCTCCTTCTTCTACTTCTTCTGATTCACCCTCCAGTCTTCACCTTCTCCTTCTCCTTCTTCTGTTTCTTCTGCTTCACCCTCCAGACTTCACCTTCTCCTTCTCTTTCTTCTGCTTCTTCTGATTCACCCTCCAGACTTCACCTTCTCCTTCTCCTTCTTCTGCTTCTCTGATTCACCGTCCAGACTTCACCTTCTCCTTCTCCTTCTTCTACTACTTCTGATTCACCCTCCAGAATTCACCTTCTCCTTCTCCTTCTTCTACTTCTTCTGATTCACCCTCCAGACTTCATCTTCTCCTTCTCCTTCTTCTGCTTCTTCTGATTCACCCTCCAGACTTCACCTTCTCCTTCTCCTTCTTCTGCTTCTTCTGATTCACCCTCCAGACTTCACCTTCTCCTTCTCCTTCTTCTACTTCTTCTGATTCACCCTCCAGACTTCACCTTCTCCTTCTCCTTCTTCTACTTCTTCTGATTCACCCTCCAGTCTTCACCTTCTCCTTCTCCTTCTTCTGTTTCTTCTGCTTCACCCTCCAGACTTCACCTTCTCCTTCTCTTTCTTCTGCTTCTTCTGATTCACCCTCCAGACTTCACCTTCTCCTTCTCCTTCTTCTGATTCTTCTGATTCACCCTCCAGACTTCACCTTCTCCTTCTCCTTCTTCTGCTTCTTCTGATTCACCCTCCTGACTTCACCTTCTCCTTCTTCTTCTTCTACTTCTTCTGATTCACCCTCCTGACTTCACCTTCTCCTTCTCCTTCTTCTACTTCTTCTGCTTCACCCTCCAGACTTCACCTTCTCCTTCTCCTTCTTCTACTTCTTCTGATTCACCCTCCAGACTTCATCTTCTCCTTCTCCTTCTTCTGCTTCTTCTGATTCACCCTCCAGACTTCACCTTCTCCTTCTCCTTATTCTGCTTCTTCTGATTCACCCTCCAGACTTCACCTTCTCCTTCTCCTTATTCTGCTTCTTCTGATTCACCCTCCAGACTTCACCTTCTCCTTCTCCTTCCTCTGCTTCTTCTGATTCACCCTCCAGACTTCACCTTCTCCTTCTCCTTCCTCTGATTCTTCTGATTCACCCTCCAGACTTCACCTTCTATTTCTCCTTCTTCTGCTTCTTCTGATTCTCCCTCCTGACTTCACCTTCTCCTTCTCCTTCTTCTACTTCTTCTGATTCACCCTCCTGACTTCACCTTCTCCTTCTCCTTCTTCTACTTCTTCTGCTTCACCCTCCAGACTTCACCTTCTCCTTCTCCTTCTTCTACTTCTTCTGATTCACCCTCCAGACTTCACCTTCTCCTTCTCCTTCTTCTGCTTCTTCTGCTTCACCCTCCAGACTTCACCTTCTCCTTCTCCTTATTCTGCTTCTTCTGATTCACCCTCCAGACTTCACCTTCTCCTTCTCCTTCTTCTGCTTCTTCTGATTCACACTCCAGACTTCACCTTCTCCTTCTCCTTCTTCTACTTCTTCTGATTCACCCTCCAGACTTCACCTTCTCCTTCTCTTTCTTCTGCTTCTTCTGATTCACCCTCCAGACTTCACCTTCTCATTCTCCTTCTTCTGATTCTTCTGATACACCCTCCAGACTTCACCTTCTCCTTCTCCTTCTTCTGCTTCTTCTGATTCACCCTCCTGACTTCACCTTCTCCTTCTCCTTCTTCTACTTCTTCTGATTCACCCTCCTGACTTCACCTTCTCCTTCTCCTTCTTCTACTTCTTCTGCTTCACCCTCCATACTTCACCTTCTCCTTCTCCTTATTCTACTTCTTCTGATTCACCCTCCAGACTTGACCTTCTCCTTCTCCTTCTTCTACTTCTCCTGATTCACCCTCCAAACTACACCTTCTACTTCTCCTTCTTCTACTTCTTCTGATTCACCCTCCAGATTTCACCTTCTCCTTCTCCTTCTTCTGCTTCTTCTGATTCACCCTCCAGACTTCACCTTCTCCTTCTCCTTCTTCTACTTCTTCTGATTCACCCTCCAGACTTCACCTTCTCCTTCTCCTTCTTCTACTTCTTCTGATTCACCCTCCAGACTTCACCTTCTCCTTCTCCTTCTTCTACTTCTTCTGATTCACCCTCCTGACTTCACCTTCTCCTTCTCCTTCTTCTGCTTCTTCTGCTTCACCCTCCAGACTTCACCTTCTCCTTCTCCTTCTTCTGCTTCTTCTGCTTCACCCTCCAGACTTCACCTTCTCCGTCTCCTTCTTCTGCTTCTTCTGCTTCACCCTCCTGACTTCACCTTCTCCTTCTCCTTCTTCTACTTCTTCTGATTCACCCTCCAGACTTCACCTTCTCCTTCTCCTTCTTCTGCTTCTTCTGCTTCACCCTCCAGACTTCACCTTCACCTTCTCCTTCTTCTGCTTCTTCTGCTTCGCCCTCCAGACTTCACCTTATCCTTCTCCTTCTTCCGTTTCTTCTGCTTCACCCTCCAGACTTCACCTTCTCCTTCTCCTTCTTCTGCTTCTTCTGCTTCACCCTCCTGACTTCACCATCTCCTTCTCCTTCTTCTACTTCTTCTGCTTCACCCCCCTGACTTCACCTTCTCCTTCTCCTTCTTCTGCTTCTTCTGATTCACCCTCCTAACTTCACCTTCTCCTTCTCCTTCTTCTGCTTCTTCTGATTCACCCTCCTGACTTCACCTTCTCCTTCTCCTTCTTCTGCTTCTTCTGATTCACCCTCCAGACTTCACCTTCTCCTTCTCCTTCTTCTGCTTCTTCTGATTCACCCTCCAGACTTCATCTTCTCCTTCTCCTTCTTCTGCATCTTCTGATTCACCCTCCAGACCTCACCTTCTCCTTCTCCTTCTTCTACTTCTTCTGATTCACCCTCCTGACTTCACCTTCTCCTTCTCCTTCATCTACTTCTTCTGCTTCACCCTCCAGACTTCACCTTCTCCTTCTCCTTCTTCAACTTCTTCTGATTCACCCTCCAGACTTCACCTTCTCCTACTCCTTCTTCTACTTCTTCTGATTCACCCTCCAGACTTCACCTTCTCCTTCTCCTTCTTCTGCTTCTTCTGATTCACCCTCCAGACTTCACCTTCTCCTTCTCCTTATTCTGCTTCTTCTGATTCACCCTCCAGACTTCACCTTCTCCTTCTCCTTCTTCTGCTTCTTCTGATTCACCCTCCAGACTTCACCTTCTCCTTCTCCTTCTTCTGCTTCTTCTGATTCACCCTCCAGACTTCACCTTCTCCTTCTCCTTCTTCTACTTCTTCTGATTCACCCTCCAGACTTCACCTTCTCCTTCTCCTTCTTCTGCTTCTTCTGATTCACCCTCCAGACTTCACCTTCTCCTTCTCCTTCGTCTACTTCTTCTGATTCACCCTCCAAACTACACCTTCTCCTTCTCCTTCTTCTACTTCTTCTGATTCACCCTCCAGACTTCACCTTCTCCTTCTCCTTCTTCTCTTTCTTCTGATTCACCCTCCAGACTTCATCTTCTCCTTCTCCTTCTTCTACTTCTTCTGATTCACCCTCCAGACTTCACCTTCTCCTTCTCCTTCTTCTACTTCTTCTGATTCACCCTCCAGACTTCATCTTCTCCTTCTCCTTCTTCTGCTTCTTCTGATTCACCCTCCAGATTTCACCTTCTCCTTCTTCTGCTTCTTCTGATCCACCCTCCAGACTTCAACTTCTCCTTCTCCTTCTTCTACTTCTTCTGATTCACCCTCCAGACTTCACTTTCTCCTTCTCCTTCTTCTACTTCTTCTGATTCACCCTCCAGTCTTCACCTTCTCCTTCTCCTTCTTCTGTTTCTTCTGCTTCACCCTCCAGACTTCACCTTCTCCTTCTCCTTCTTCTGCTTCTTCTGCTTCACACTCCAGACTTCACCTTCTCCTTCTCCTTCTTCTGCGCCCTCCAGGCTTCACCTTCTCCTTCTCCTTCTTCTGCTTCTTCTGCTTCACCGTCCTGACTTCACCTTCTCCTTCTCCTTCTTCTACTTCTTCTGCTACACCCCCCTGACTTCACCTGCTCCTTCTCCTTCTTCTGCTTCTTCTGATTCACCCTCCTAAATTCACCTTCTCCTTCTCCTTCTTCTGCTTCTTCTGATTCACCCTCCTGACTTCTCCTTCTCCTTCTCCTTCTTCTGCTTCTTCTGATTCACCCTCCAGACTTCACCTTCTCCTTCTCCTTCTTCTGCTTCTTCTGATTCACCCTCCAGACTTCACCTTCTCCTTCTCCTTCTTCTGCTTCTTCTGCTTCACCCTCCAGACTTCACCTTCTCCTTCTCCTTCTTCTGCTTCTTCTGCTTCACCCTCCTGACTTCACCTTCTCCTTCTCCTTCTTCTACTTCTTCTGATTCACCCTCCAGACTTCACCTACTCCTTCTCCTTCTTCTGCTTCTTCTGCTTCACCCTCCAGACTTCACCTTCTCCTTCTCCTTCTTCTGCTTCTTCTGCTTCGCCCTCCAGACTTCACCTTCTCCTTCTCCTTCTTCTGCTTCTTCTGCTTCACTCTCCTGACTTCACCTTCTCCTTCTCCTTCTTCTACTTCTTCTGATTCACCCTCCTGACTTCACCCTCTCCTTCTCCTTCTTCTGCTTCTTCTGCTTCACCCTCCAGACTTCACCTTCTCCTTCTCCTTCTTCTGCTTCTTCTGCTTCACCCACCAGACTTCACCTTCTCCTTCTCCTTCTTCTGCTTCTTCTGCTTCACCCTCCTGACTTCACCTTATCCTTCTCCTTCTTCTACTTCTTCTGATTCACCCTCCAGACTTCACCTACTCCTTCTCCTTCTTCTGCTTCTTCTGCTTCACCCTCCAGACTTCACCTTCTCCTTCTCCTTCTTCTGCTTCTTCTGCTTCACCCTCCTGACTTCACCTTATCCTTCTCCTTCTTCTACTTCTTCTGATTCACCCTCCAGACTTCACCTACTCCTTCTCCTTCTTCTGCTTCTTCTGCTTCACCCTCCAGACTTCACCTTCTCCTTCTCCTTCTTCTGCTTCTTCTGCTTCGCCCTCCAGACTTCACCTTCTCCTTCTCCTTCTTCTGCTTCTTCTGCTTCACTCTCCTGACTTCACCTTCTCCTTCTCCTTCTTCTACTTCTTCTGATTCACCCTCCAGACTTCACCCACTCCTTCTCCTTCTTCTGCTTCTTCTGCTTCACCCTCCAGACTTCACCTTCTCCTTCTCCTTCTTCTGCTTCTTCTGCTTCACCGTCCTGACTTCACCTTCTCCTTCTCCTTCTTCTACTTCTTCTGCTTCACCCCCCTGACTTCACCTGCTCCTTCTCCTTCTTCTGCTTCTTCTGATTCACCCTCCTAACTTCACCTTCTCCTTCTCCTTCTTCTGCTTCTTCTGATTCACCCTCCAGACTTCACCTTCTCCTTCTCCTTCTTCTGCTTCTTCTGCTTCGCCCTCCAGACTTCACCTTCTCCTTCTCCTTCTTCTGCTTCTTCTGCTTCACTCTCCTGACTTCACCTTCTCCTTCTCCTTCTTCTACTTCTTCTGATTCACCCTCCTGACTTCACCCTCTCCTTCTCCTTCTTCTGCTTCTTCTGCTTCACCCTCCAGACTTCACCTTCTCCTTCTCCTTCTTCTGCTTCTTCTGCTTCACCCACCAGACTTCACCTTCTCCTTCTCCTTCTTCTGCTTCTTCTGCTTCACCCTCCTGACTTCACCTTATCCTTCTCCTTCTTCTACTTCTTCTGATTCACCCTCCAGACTTCACCTACTCCTTCTCCTTCTTCTGCTTCTTCTGCTTCACCCTCCAGACTTCACCTTCTCCTTCTCCTTCTTCTGCTTCTTCTGCTTCACCCTCCTGACTTCACCTTATCCTTCTCCTTCTTCTACTTCTTCTGATTCACCCTCCAGACTTCACCTACTCCTTCTCCTTCTTCTGCTTCTTCTGCTTCACCCTCCAGACTTCACCTTCTCCTTCTCCTTCTTCTGCTTCTTCTGCTTCGCCCTCCAGACTTCACCTTCTCCTTCTCCTTCTTCTGCTTCTTCTGCTTCACTCTCCTGACTTCACCTTCTCCTTCTCCTTCTTCTACTTCTTCTGATTCACCCTCCAGACTTCACCCACTCCTTCTCCTTCTTCTGCTTCTTCTGCTTCACCCTCCAGACTTCACCTTCTCCTTCTCCTTCTTCTGCTTCTTCTGCTTCACCGTCCTGACTTCACCTTCTCCTTCTCCTTCTTCTACTTCTTCTGCTTCACCCCCCTGACTTCACCTGCTCCTTCTCCTTCTTCTGCTTCTTCTGATTCACCCTCCTAACTTCACCTTCTCCTTCTCCTTCTTCTGCTTCTTCTGATTCACCCTCCAGACTTCACCTTCTCCTTCTCCTTCTTCTACTTCGTCTGATTCACCCTCCAGACTTCACCTTCTCCTTCTCCTTCTTCTACTTCTTCTGATTCACCCTCCAGTCTTCAGCTACTCCTTCTCCTTCTTCTGTTTCTTCTGCTTCACCCTCCAGACTTCACCTGCTCCTTCTCTTTCTTCTGCTTCTTCTGATTCACCCTCCAGACTTCATCTTCTCCTTCTCCTTCTTCTGATTCTTCTGATTCACCCTCCAGACTTCACCTTCTCCTTCTCCTTCTTCTGCTTCTTCTGATTCACCCTCCTGACTTCACCTTCTCCTTCTCCTTCTTCTACTTCTTCTGCTTCACCCTCCAGACTTCACCTTCTCCTTCTCCTTCTTCTACTTCTTCTGATTCACCCTCCAGACTTCACCTTCTCCTTCTCCTTCTTCTGCTTCTTCTGATTCACCCTCCAGACTTCACCTTCTCCTTCTCCTTATTCTGCTTCTTCTGATTCACCCTCCAGACTTCACCTTCTCCTTCTCCTTCTTCTGCTTCTTCTGATTCACCATCCAGACTTCACCTTTTCCTTCTCCTTCTTCTGCTTCTTCTGATTCACCCTCCAGACTTCACCTTCTCCTTCTCCTTCTTCTGCTTCTTCTGATTCACCCTCCAGACTTCACCTTCTCCTTCTCCTTCTTCTACTTCTTCTGATTCACCCTCCAGACTTCACCTTCTCCTTCTCTTTCTTCTGCTTCTTCTGATTCACCCTCCAGACTTCACCTTCTCCTTCTCCTTCTTCTGCTTCTTCTGCTTCACCCTCCAGACTTCACCTTCTCCTTCTCCTACTTCTGCTTCTTCTGCTTCACCCTCCTGACTTCACCTTCTCCTTCTCCTTCTTCTACTTCTTCTGATTCACCCTCCTGACTTCACCTTCTCCTTCTCCTTCTTCTACTTCTTCTGCTTCACCCTCCAGACTTCACCTTCTCCTTCTCCTTCTTCTACTTCTACTGATTCACCCTCCAGACTTCACCTTCTCCTTCTCCTTCTTCTACTTCTTCTGATTCACCCTCCAGACTTCACCTTCTCCTTCTCCTTCTTCTACTTCTTCTGATTCATCCTCCAGACTTCACCTTCTCCTTCTCCTTCTTCTGCTTCTTCTGATTCACCCTCCACACTTCACCTTCTCCTTCTCCTTATTCTGCTTCTTCTGATTCACCCTCCAGACTTCACCTTCTCCTTCTCCTTCTTCTGCTTCTTCTGATTCACCCTCCAGACTTCACCTTCTCCTTCTCCTTCTTCTGCTTCTTCTGATTCACCCTCCAGACTTCACCTTCTCCTTCTCCTTCTTCTACTTCTTCTGATTCACCCTCCAGACTTCATCTTCTCCTTCTCCTTCTTCTACTTCTTCTGATTCACCCTCCAGACTTCACCTTCTCCTTCTCCTTCGTCTACTTCTTCTGATTCACCCTCCAGACTACACCTTCTCCTTCTCCTTCTTCTACTTCTTCTGATTCACCCTCCAGACTTCACCTTCTCCTTCTCCTTCTTCTGTTTCTTCTGATTCACCCTCCAGACTTCACCTTCTCCTTCTCCTTCTTCTACTTCTTCTGATTCACTCTCCAGACTTCACCTTCTCCTTCTCCTTCTTCTACTTCTTCTGCTTCACTCTCCTGACTTCACCTTCTCCTTCTCCTTCTTCTACTTCTTCTGATTCACCCTCCTGACTTCACCCTCTCCTTCTCCTTCTTCTGCTTCTTCTGCTTCACCCTCCAGACTTCACCTTCTCCTTCTCCTTCTTCTGCTTCTTCTGCTTCACCCACCAGACTTCACCTTCTCCTTCTCCTTCTTCTGCTTCTTCTGCTTCACCCTCCTGACTTCACCTTATCCTTCTCCTTCTTCTACTTCTTCTGATTCACCCTCCAGACTTCACCTACTCCTTCTCCTTCTTCTGCTTCTTCTGCTTCACCCTCCAGACTTCACCTTCTCCTTCTCCTTCTTCTGCTTCTTCTGCTTCACCCTCCTGACTTCACCTTATCCTTCTCCTTCTTCTACTTCTTCTGATTCACCCTCCAGACTTCACCTACTCCTTCTCCTTCTTCTGCTTCTTCTGCTTCACCCTCCAGACTTCACCTTCTCCTTCTCCTTCTTCTGCTTCTTCTGCTTCGCCCTCCAGACTTCACCTTCTCCTTCTCCTTCTTCTGCTTCTTCTGCTTCACTCTCCTGACTTCACCTTCTCCTTCTCCTTCTTCTACTTCTTCTGATTCACCCTCCAGACTTCACCCACTCCTTCTCCTTCTTCTGCTTCTTCTGCTTCACCCTCCAGACTTCACCTTCTCCTTCTCCTTCTTCTGCTTCTTCTGCTTCACCGTCCTGACTTCACCTTCTCCTTCTCCTTCTTCTACTTCTTCTGCTTCACCCCCCTGACTTCACCTGCTCCTTCTCCTTCTTCTGCTTCTTCTGATTCACCCTCCTAACTTCACCTTCTCCTTCTCCTTCTTCTGCTTCTTCTGATTCACCCTCCAGACTTCACCTTCTCCTTCTCCTTCTTCTGCTTCTTCTGCTTCGCCCTCCAGACTTCACCTTCTCCTTCTCCTTCTTCTGCTTCTTCTGCTTCACTCTCCTGACTTCACCTTCTCCTTCTCCTTCTTCTACTTCTTCTGATTCACCCTCCTGACTTCACCCTCTCCTTCTCCTTCTTCTGCTTCTTCTGCTTCACCCTCCAGACTTCACCTTCTCCTTCTCCTTCTTCTGCTTCTTCTGCTTCACCCACCAGACTTCACCTTCTCCTTCTCCTTCTTCTGCTTCTTCTGCTTCACCCTCCTGACTTCACCTTATCCTTCTCCTTCTTCTACTTCTTCTGATTCACCCTCCAGACTTCACCTACTCCTTCTCCTTCTTCTGCTTCTTCTGCTTCACCCTCCAGACTTCACCTTCTCCTTCTCCTTCTTCTGCTTCTTCTGCTTCACCCTCCTGACTTCACCTTATCCTTCTCCTTCTTCTACTTCTTCTGATTCACCCTCCAGACTTCACCTACTCCTTCTCCTTCTTCTGCTTCTTCTGCTTCACCCTCCAGACTTCACCTTCTCCTTCTCCTTCTTCTGCTTCTTCTGCTTCGCCCTCCAGACTTCACCTTCTCCTTCTCCTTCTTCTGCTTCTTCTGCTTCACTCTCCTGACTTCACCTTCTCCTTCTCCTTCTTCTACTTCTTCTGATTCACCCTCCAGACTTCACCCACTCCTTCTCCTTCTTCTGCTTCTTCTGCTTCACCCTCCAGACTTCACCTTCTCCTTCTCCTTCTTCTGCTTCTTCTGCTTCACCGTCCTGACTTCACCTTCTCCTTCTCCTTCTTCTACTTCTTCTGCTTCACCCCCCTGACTTCACCTGCTCCTTCTCCTTCTTCTGCTTCTTCTGATTCACCCTCCTAACTTCACCTTCTCCTTCTCCTTCTTCTGCTTCTTCTGATTCACCCTCCAGACTTCACCTTCTCCTTCTCCTTCTTCTACTTCGTCTGATTCACCCTCCAGACTTCACCTTCTCCTTCTCCTTCTTCTACTTCTTCTGATTCACCCTCCAGTCTTCAGCTACTCCTTCTCCTTCTTCTGTTTCTTCTGCTTCACCCTCCAGACTTCACCTGCTCCTTCTCTTTCTTCTGCTTCTTCTGATTCACCCTCCAGACTTCATCTTCTCCTTCTCCTTCTTCTGATTCTTCTGATTCACCCTCCAGACTTCACCTTCTCCTTCTCCTTCTTCTGCTTCTTCTGATTCACCCTCCTGACTTCACCTTCTCCTTCTCCTTCTTCTACTTCTTCTGCTTCACCCTCCAGACTTCACCTTCTCCTTCTCCTTCTTCTACTTCTTCTGATTCACCCTCCAGACTTCACCTTCTCCTTCTCCTTCTTCTGCTTCTTCTGATTCACCCTCCAGACTTCACCTTCTCCTTCTCCTTATTCTGCTTCTTCTGATTCACCCTCCAGACTTCACCTTCTCCTTCTCCTTCTTCTGCTTCTTCTGATTCACCATCCAGACTTCACCTTTTCCTTCTCCTTCTTCTGCTTCTTCTGATTCACCCTCCAGACTTCACCTTCTCCTTCTCCTTCTTCTGCTTCTTCTGATTCACCCTCCAGACTTCACCTTCTCCTTCTCCTTCTTCTACTTCTTCTGATTCACCCTCCAGACTTCACCTTCTCCTTCTCTTTCTTCTGCTTCTTCTGATTCACCCTCCAGACTTCACCTTCTCCTTCTCCTTCTTCTGCTTCTTCTGCTTCACCCTCCAGACTTCACCTTCTCCTTCTCCTACTTCTGCTTCTTCTGCTTCACCCTCCTGACTTCACCTTCTCCTTCTCCTTCTTCTACTTCTTCTGATTCACCCTCCTGACTTCACCTTCTCCTTCTCCTTCTTCTACTTCTTCTGCTTCACCCTCCAGACTTCACCTTCTCCTTCTCCTTCTTCTACTTCTACTGATTCACCCTCCAGACTTCACCTTCTCCTTCTCCTTCTTCTACTTCTTCTGATTCACCCTCCAGACTTCACCTTCTCCTTCTCCTTCTTCTACTTCTTCTGATTCATCCTCCAGACTTCACCTTCTCCCTCTCCTTCTTCTGCTTCTTCTGATTCACCCTCCACACTTCACCTTCTCCTTCTCCTTATTCTGCTTCTTCTGATTCACCCTCCAGACTTCACCTTCTCCTTCTCCTTCTTCTGCTTCTTCTGATTCACCCTCCAGACTTCACCTTCTCCTTCTCCTTCTTCTGCTTCTTCTGATTCACCCTCCAGACTTCACCTTCTCCTTCTCCTTCTTCTACTTCTTCTGATTCACCCTCCAGACTTCATCTTCTCCTTCTCCTTCTTCTACTTCTTCTGATTCACCCTCCAGACTTCACCTTCTCCTTCTCCTTCGTCTACTTCTTCTGATTCACCCTCCAGACTACACCTTCTCCTTCTCCTTCTTCTACTTCTTCTGATTCACCCTCCAGACTTCACCTTCTCCTTCTCCTTCTTCTGTTTCTTCTGATTCACCCTCCAGACTTCACCTTCTCCTTCTCCTTCTTCTACTTCTTCTGATTCACTCTCCAGACTTCACCTTCTCCTTCTCCTTCTTCTACTTCTTCTGATTCACCCTCCAGACTTCATCTTCTCCTTCTCCTTCTTCTGCATCTTCTGATTCACCCTCCAGACTTCAGCTTCTCCTTCTCCTTCTTCTGCTTCTTCTGATTCACCCTCCAGACTTCACCTTCCCCTTCTCCTTCTTCTGCTTCTTCTGATTCACCCTCCAGACTTCAACTTCTCCTTCTCCTTCTTCTACTTCTTCTGATTCACCCTCCAGTCTTCACATTCTCCTTCTCCTTCTTCTGTTTCTTCTGCTTCAGCCTCCAGACTTCACCTTCTCCTTCTCTTTCTTCTGATTCTTCTGATTCACCCTCCAGACTTCACCTTCTCCTTCTACTTCTTCTGATTCTTCTGATTCACCCTCCAGACTTCACCTTCTCCTTCTCCTTCTACTGCTTCTTCTGATTCACCCTCCTGGCTTCACCTTCTCCTTCTCCTTCTTCTACTTCTTCTGATTCACCCTCCTGACTTCACCTTCTCCTTCTCCTTCTTCTCCTTCTTCTGCTTCACCCTCCAGACTTCACCTTCTCCTTCTCCTTCTTCTACCTCTTCTGATTCACCCTCCAGACTTCACCTTCTCCTTCTCCTTCTTCTGCTTCTTCTGATTCACCCTCCAGACTTCACCTTCTCCTTCTCCTTATTCTGCTTCTTCTGATTCACCCTCCAGACTTCACCTTCTCCTTCTCGTTATTCTGCTTCTTCTGATTCAACCTCCAGACTTCACCTTCTCCTTCTCCTTCTTCTGCTTCTTCTGATTCACCCTCCAGACTTCACCTTCTCCTTCTCCTTCTTCTGTTTCTTCTGATTCGCCCTCCAGACTTCACCTTCTCCTTCTCCTTCTTCTGCTTCTTCTGATTCACCCTCCTGACTTCACCTTCTCCTTCTCCTTCTTCTACTTCTTCTAATTCACCCTCCTGACTTCACCTTCTCCTTCTCCTTCTTCTCCTTCTTCTGATTCACCCTCCAGACTTCACCTTCTCCTTCTCCTTCTTCTGCTTCTTCTGATTCACCCTCCAGACTTCACCTTCTCATTCTCCTTCTTCTGCTTCTTCTGCCGCGCCCTCCAGACTTCACCTTCTCCTTCTCCTTCTTCTGCTTCTTCTGCTTCACACTCCAGACTTCACCTTCTCCTTCTCCTTCTTCTGCTTCTTCTGCTGCGCCCTCCAGGCTTCACCTTCTCCTTCTCCTTCTTCTGCTTCTTCTGCTTCACCGTCCTGACTTCACCTTCTCCTTCTCCTTCTTCTACTTCTTCTGCTACACCCCCCTGACTTCACCTGCTCCTTCTCCTTCTTCTGCTTCTTCTGATTCACCCTCCTAAATTCACCTTCTCCTTCTCCTTCTTCTGCTTCTTCTGATTCACCCTCCTGACTTCACCTTCTCCTTCTCCTTCTTCTGCTTCTTCTGATTCACCCTCCAGACTTAACCTTCTCCTTCTCCTTCTTGTGCTTCTTCTGATTCACCCTCCAGACTTCACCTTCTCCTTCTCCTTCTTCTGCTTCTTCTGCTTCACCCTCCGGACTTCACCTTCTCCTTCTCCTTCTTTTGCTTCTTCTGCTTCACCCTCCTGACTTCACCTTCTCCTTCTCCTTCTTCTACTTCTTCTGATTCACCCTCCAGACTTCACCTACTCCTTCTCCTTCTTCTGCTTCTTCTGCTTCACCCTCCAGACTTCACCTTCTCCTTCTCCTTCTTCTGCTTCTTCTGCTTCGCCCTCCAGACTTCACCTTCTCCTTCTCCTTCTTCTGCTTCTTCTGCTTCACTCTCCTGACTTCACCTTCTCCTTCTCCTTCTTCTACTTCTTCTGATTCACCCTCCAGATTTCACCCTCTCCTTCTCCTTCTTCTGCTTCTTCTGATTCACCCTCCAGACTTCACCTTCTCCTTCTCCTTCTTCTACTTCTTCTGATCCACCCTCCTGACTTCACCTTCTCCTTCTCCTTCTTCTGCTTCTTCTGCTTCACCCTCCAGACTTCACCTTCTCCTTCTCCTTCTTCTGCTTCTTCTGCTTCACCCACCAGACTTCACCTTCTCCTTCTCCTTCTTCTGCTTCTTCTGCTTCACCCTCCTGACTTCACCTTCTCCTTCTCCTTCTTCTACCTCTTCTGATTCACCCTCCAGACTTCACCTTCTCCTTCTCCTTCTTCTGCTTCTTCTGATTCA
Organism: Somniosus microcephalus; assembly: GCF_052327205.1. Lineage (NCBI taxonomy): Eukaryota > Metazoa > Chordata > Chondrichthyes > Squaliformes > Somniosidae > Somniosus > Somniosus microcephalus. The sequence continues at coordinate 154,433 of NW_028225368.1, forward strand.
CCCTCCAGACTTCACCTTCTCCTTCTCCTTATTCTGCTTCTTCTGATTCACCCTCCAGACTTCACCTTCTCCTTCTCGTTATTCTGCTTCTTCTGATTCAACCTCCAGACTTCATCTTCTCCTTCTCCTTCTTCTGCTTCTTCTGATTCACCCTCCAGACTGCACCTTCTCCTTCTCCTTCTTCTACTTCTTCTGATCCACCCTCCTGACTTCACCTTCTCCTTCTCCTTCTTCTGCTTCTTCTGATTCACCCTCCTGGCTTCACCTTCTCCTTCTCCTTCTTCTACTTCTTCTGATTCACCCTCCTGACTTCACCTTCTCCTTCTCCTTCTTCTCCTTCTTCTGCTTCACCCTCCAGACTTCACCTTCTCCTGCTCCTTCTTCTACCTCTTCTGATTCACCCTCCAGAATTCACCTTCCCCTTCTCCTTCTTCTGCTTCTTCTGATTCACCCTCCAGACTTCACCTTCTCCTTCTCCTTATTCTGCTTCTTCTGATTCACCCTCCAGACTTCACCTTCTCCTTCTCGTTATTCTGCTTCTTCTGATTCAACCTCCAGACTTCACCTTCTCCTTCTCCTTCTTCTGCTTCTTCTGATTCACCCTCCAGACTTCACCTTCTCCTTCTCCTTCTTCTGTTTCTTCTGATTCGCCCTCCAGACTTCACCTTCTCCTTCTCCTTCTTCTGCTTCTTCTGATTCACCCTCCTGACTTCACCTTCTCCTTCTCCTACTTCTACTTCTTCTGATTCACCCTCCTGACTTCACCTTCTCCTTCTCCTTGTTCTACTTCTTCTGATTCACCCTCCAGACTTCACCTTCTCCTTCTCCTTCTTCTTCTTCATCTGATTCACCCTCCAGACTTCACCTTCTCATTCTCCTTCTTCTGCTTCTTCTGCTGCGCCCTCCAGACTTCACCTTCTCCTTCTCCTTCTTCTGCTTCTTCTGCTTCACACTCCAGACTTCACCTTCTCCTTCTCCTTCTTCTGCTTCTTCTGCTGTGCCCTCCAGGCTTCTCCTTCTCCTTCTCCTTCTTCTGCTTCTTCTGCTTCACCGTCCTGACTTCACCTTCTCCTTCTCCTTCTTCTACTTCTTCTGCTACACCCCCCTGACTTCACCTGCTCCTTCTCCTTCTTCTGCTTCTTCGGATTCACCCTCCTAAATTCACCTTCTCCTTCTCCTTCTTCTGCTTCTTCTGATTCACCCTCCTGACTTCACCTTCTCCTTCTCCTTCTTCTGCTTCTTCTGATTCACCCTCCAGACTTCACCTTCTCCTTCTCCTTCTTCTGCTTCTTCTGATTCACCCTCCAGACTTCACCTTCTCCTTCTCCTTCTTCTGCTTCTTCTGCTTCACCCTCCAGACTTCACCTTCTCCTTCTCCTTATTCTACTTCTTCTGATTCACCCTCCAGACTTGACCTTCTCCTTCTCCTTCTTCTACTTCTTCTGATTCACCCTCCAGACTTCACCTTCTCCTTCTCCTTCTTCTGCTTCTTCTGCTTCACCGTCCTGACTTCACCTTCTCCTTCTCCTTCTTCTACTTCTTCTGCTTCATCCCCCTGACCTCACCTGCTCCTTCTCCTTCTTCTGCTTCTTCTGATTCACCCTCCTAACTTTACCTTCTCCTTCTCCTTCTTCTGCTTCTTCTGATTCACCCTCCTGACTTCACCTTCTCCTTCTCCTTCTTCTGCTTCTTCTGATTCACCCTGCAGACTTCACCTTCTCCTTCTCCTTCTTCTGCTTCTTCTGATTCACCCTCCAGACTTCACCTTCTCCTTCTCCTTCTTCTGCTTCTTCTGATTCACCCTCCAGACCTCACCTTCTCCTTCTCCTTCTTCTACTTCTTCTGATTCACCCTCCAGACTTCATCTTCTCCTTCTCCTTCTTCTGCTTCTTCTGATTCACCCTCCAGACTTCACCTTCTCCTTCTCCTTCTTCTGCTTCTTCTGATTCACCCTCCAGACTTCACCTTCTCCTTCTCCTTCTTCTATTTCTTCTGATTCACCCTCCAGACTTCACCTTCTCCTTCTCCTTCTTCTACTTCTTCTGATTCACCCTCCAGTCTTCACCTTCTCCTTCTCCTTCTTCTGTTTCTTCTGCTTCACCCTCCAGACTTCACCTTCTCCTTCTCTTTCTTCTGCTTCTTCTGATTCACCCTCCAGACTTCACCTTCTCCTTCTCCTTCTTCTGCTTCTTCTGATTCACCGTCCAGACTTCACCTTCTCCTTCTCCTTCTTCTACTACTTCTGATTCACCCTCCAGAATTCACCTTCTCCTTCTCCTTCTTCTACTTCTTCTGATTCACCCTCCAGACTTCATCTTCTCCTTCTCCTTCTTCTGCTTCTTCTGATGCTCCCTCCAGACTTCACCTTCTCCTTCTCCTTCTTCTGCTTCTTCTGATTCACCCTCCAGACTTCACCTTCTCCTTCTCCTTCTTCTACTTCTTCTGATTCACCCTCCAGACTTCACCTTCTCCTTCTCCTTCTTCTACTTCTTCTGATTCACCCTCCAGTCTTCACCTTCTCCTTCTCCTTCTTCTGTTTCTTCTGCTTCACCCTCCAGACTTCATCTTCTCCTTCTCCTTCTTCTGCATCTTCTGATTCACCCTCCAGACTTCAGCTTCTCCTTCTCCTTCTTCTGCTTCTTCTGATTCACCCTCCAGACTTCACCTTCTCCTTCTCTTTCTTCTGCTTCTTCTGATTCACCCTCCAGACTTCACCTTCTCCTTCTCCTTCTTCTGATTCTTCTGATACACCCTCCAGACTTCACCTTCTCCTTCTCCTTCTTCTGCTTCTTCTGATTCAACCTCCAGACTTCATCTTCTCCTTCTCCTTCTTCTGCTTCTTCTGATTCACCCTCCAGACTGCACCTTCTCCTTCTCCTTCTTCTACTTCTTCTGATCCACCCTCCTGACTTCACCTTCTCCTTCTCCTTCTTCTGCTTCTTCTGATTCACCCTCCTGGCTTCACCTTCTCCTTCTCCTTCTTCTACTTCTTCTGATTCACCCTCCTGACTTCACCTTCTCCTTCTCCTTCTTCTCCTTCTTCTGCTTCACCCTCCAGACTTCACCTTCTCCTGCTCCTTCTTCTACCTCTTCTGATTCACCCTCCAGACTTCACCTTCCCCTTCTCCTTCTTCTGCTTCTTCTGATTCACCCTCCAGACTTCACCTTCTCCTTCTCCTTATTCTGCTTCTTCTGATTCACCCTCCAGACCTCACCTTCTCCTTCTCCTTCTTCTACTTCTTCTGATTCACCCTCCAGACTTCATCTTCTCCTTCTCTTTCTTCTGATTCTTCTGATTCACCCTCCAGACTTCACCTTCTCCTTCTACTTCTTCTGATTCTTCTGATTCACCCTCCAGACTTCACCTTCTCCTTCTCCTTCTACTGCTTCTTCTGATTCACCCTCCTGGCTTCACCTTCTCCTTCTCCTTCTTCTACTTCTTCTGATTCACCCTCCTGACTTCACCTTCTCCTTCTCCTTCTTCTCCTTCTTCTGCTTCACCCTCCAGACTTCACCTTCTCCTTCTCCTTCTTCTACCTCTTCTGATTCACCCTCCAGACTTCACCTTCTCCTTCTCCTTCTTCTGCTTCTTCTGATTCACCCTCCAGACTTCACCTTCTCCTTCTCCTTATTCTGCTTCTTCTGATTCACCCTCCAGACTTCACCTTCTCCTTCTCGTTATTCTGCTTCTTCTGATTCAACCTCCAGACTTCACCTTCTCCTTCTCCTTCTTCTGCTTCTTCTGATTCACCCTCCAGACTTCACCTTCTCCTTCTCCTTCTTCTGTTTCTTCTGATTCGCCCTCCAGACTTCACCTTCTCCTTCTCCTTCTTCTGCTTCTTCTGATTCACCCTCCTGACTTCACCTTCTCCTTCTCCTTCTACTTCTTCTAATTCACCCTCCTGACTTCACCTTCTCCTTCTCCTTCTTCTCCTTCTTCTGATTCACCCTCCAGACTTCACCTTCTCCTTCTCCTTCTTCTGCTTCTTCTGATTCACCCTCCAGACTTCACCTTCTCATTCTCCTTCTTCTGCTTCTTCTGCCGCGCCCTCCAGACTTCACCTTCTCCTTCTCCTTCTTCTGCTTCTTCTGCTTCACACTCCAGACTTCACCTTCTCCTTCTCCTTCTTCTGCTTCTTCTGCTGCGCCCTCCAGGCTTCACCTTCTCCTTCTCCTTCTTCTGCTTCTTCTGCTTCACCGTCCTGACTTCACCTTCTCCTTCTCCTTCTTCTACTTCTTCTGCTACACCCCCCTGACTTCACCTGCTCCTTCTCCTTCTTCTGCTTCTTCTGATTCACCCTCCTAAATTCACCTTCTCCTTCTCCTTCTTCTGCTTCTTCTGATTCACCCTCCTGACTTCACCTTCTCCTTCTCCTTCTTCTGCTTCTTCTGATTCACCCTCCAGACTTCACCTTCTCCTTCTCCTTCTTGTGCTTCTTCTGATTCACCCTCCAGACTTCACCTTCTCCTTCTCCTTCTTCTGCTTCTTCTGCTTCACCCTCCGGACTTCACCTTCTCCTTCTCCTTCTTTTGCTTCTTCTGCTTCACCCTCCTGACTTCACCTTCTCCTTCTCCTTCTTCTACTTCTTCTGATTCACCCTCCAGACTTCACCTACTCCTTCTCCTTCTTCTGCTTCTTCTGCTTCACCCTCCAGACTTCACCTTCTCCTTCTCCTTCTTCTGCTTCTTCTGCTTCGCCCTCCAGACTTCACCTTCTCCTTCTCCTTCTTCTGCTTCTTCTGCTTCACTCTCCTGACTTCACCTTCTCCTTCTCCTTCTTCTACTTCTTCTGATTCACCCTCCAGATTTCACCCTCTCCTTCTCCTTCTTCTGCTTCTTCTGATTCACCCTCCAGACTTCACCTTCTCCTTCTCCTTCTTCTACTTCTTCTGATCCACCCTCCTGACTTCACCTTCTCCTTCTCCTTCTTCTGCTTCTTCTGCTTCACCCTCCAGACTTCACCTTCTCCTTCTCCTTCTTCTGCTTCTTCTGCTTCACCCACCAGACTTCACCTTCTCCTTCTCCTTCTTCTGCTTCTTCTGCTTCACCCTCCTGACTTCACCTTCTCCTTCTCCTTCTTCTACCTCTTCTGATTCACCCTCCAGACTTCACCTTCTCCTTCTCCTTCTTCTGCTTCTTCTGATTCACCCTCCAGACTTCACCTTCTCCTTCTCCTTATTCTGCTTCTTCTGATTCACCCTCCAGACTTCACCTTCTCCTTCTCGTTATTCTGCTTCTTCTGATTCAACCTCCAGACTTCATCTTCTCCTTCTCCTTCTTCTGCTTCTTCTGATTCACCCTCCAGACTGCACCTTCTCCTTCTCCTTCTTCTACTTCTTCTGATCCACCCTCCTGACTTCACCTTCTCCTTCTCCTTCTTCTGCTTCTTCTGATTCACCCTCCTGGCTTCACCTTCTCCTTCTCCTTCTTCTACTTCTTCTGATTCACCCTCCTGACTTCACCTTCTCCTTCTCCTTCTTCTCCTTCTTCTGCTTCACCCTCCAGACTTCACCTTCTCCTGCTCCTTCTTCTACCTCTTCTGATTCACCCTCCAGACTTCACCTTCCCCTTCTCCTTCTTCTGCTTCTTCTGATTCACCCTCCAGACTTCACCTTCTCCTTCTCCTTATTCTGCTTCTTCTGATTCACCCTCCAGACTTCACCTTCTCCTTCTCGTTATTCTGCTTCTTCTGATTCAACCTCCAGACTTCACCTTCTCCTTCTCCTTCTTCTGCTTCTTCTGATTCACCCTCCAGACTTCACCTTCTCCTTCTCCTTCTTCTGTTTCTTCTGATTCGCCCTCCAGACTTCACCTTCTCCTTCTCCTTCTTCTGCTTCTTCTGATTCACCCTCCTGACTTCACCTTCTCCTTCTCCTTCTTCTACTTCTTCTGATTCACCCTCCTGACTTCACCTTCTCCTTCTCCTTGTTCTACTTCTTCTGATTCACCCTCCAGACTTCACCTTCTCCTTCTCCTTCTTCTTCTTCATCTGATTCACCCTCCAGACTTCACCTTCTCATTCTCCTTCTTCTGCTTCTTCTGCTGCGCCCTCCAGACTTCACCTTCTCCTTCTCCTTCTTCTGCTTCTTCTGCTTCACACTCCAGACTTCACCTTCTCCTTCTCCTTCTTCTGCTTCTTCTGCTGCGCCCTCCAGGCTTCTCCTTCTCCTTCTCCTTCTTCTGCTTCTTCTGCTTCACCGTCCTGACTTCACCTTCTCCTTCTCCTTCTTCTACTTCTTCTGCTACACCCCCCTGACTTCACCTGCTCCTTCTCCTTCTTCTGCTTCTTCGGATTCACCCTCCTAAATTCACCTTCTCCTTCTCCTTCTTCTGCTTCTTCTGATTCACCCTCCTGACTTCACCTTCTCCTTCTCCTTCTTCTGCTTCTTCTGATTCACCCTCCAGACTTCACCTTCTCCTTCTCCTTCTTCTGCTTCTTCTGATTCACCCTCCAGACTTCACCTTCTCCTTCTCCTTCTTCTGCTTCTTCTGCTTCACCCTCCAGACTTCACCTTCTCCTTCTCCTTCTTCTGCTTCTTCTGCTTCACCCTCCTGACTTCACCTTCTCCTTCTCCTTCTTCTACTTCTTCTGATTCACCCTCCAGACTTCACCTACTCCTTCTCCTTCTTCTGCTTCTTCTGCTTCACCCTCCAGACTTAACCTTCTCCTTCTCCTTCTTCTGCTTCTTCTGCTTCGCCCTCCAGACTTCACCTTCTCCTTCTCCTTCTTCTGCTTCTTCTGCTTCACTCTCCTGACTTCACCTTCTCCTTCTCCTTCTTCTACTTCTTCTGATTCACCCTCCAGACTTCACCCTCTCCTTCTCCTTCTTCTGCTTCTTCTGCTTCACCCTCCAGACTTCACCTTCTCTTTCTCCTTCTTCTGCTTCTTCTGCTGCGCCTTCCAGACTTCACCTTCTCCTTCTCCTTCTTCTGCTTCTTCTGATTCACCCTCCAGACTTCACCTTCTCCTTCTCCTTCTTCTACTTCTTCTGATCCACCCTCCTGACTTCACCTTCTCCTTCTCCTTCTTCTGCTTCTTCTGCTTCACCCTCCAGACTTCACCTTCTCCTTCTCCTTCTTCTGCTTCTTCTGCTTCACCCACCAGACTTCACCTTCTCCTTCTCCTTCTTCTGCTTCTTCTGCTTCACCCTCCTGACTTCACCTTCTCCTTCTCCTTCTTCTACCTCTTCTGATTCACCCTCCAGACTTCACCTTCTCCTTCTCCTTCTTCTGCTTCTTCTGATTCACCCTCCAGACTTCACCTTCTCCTTCTCCTTATTCTGCTTCTTCTGATTCACCCTCCAGACTTCACCTTCTCCTTCTCGTTATTCTGCTTCTTCTGATTCAACCTCCAGACTTCACCTTCTCCTTCTCCTTCTTCTGCTTCTTCTGATTCACCCTCCTGACTTCACCTTCTCCTTCTCCTTCTTCTCCTTCTTCTGCTTCACCCTCCAGACTTCACCTTCTCCTTCTCCTTCTTCTACCTCTTCTGATTCACCCTCCAGACTTCACCTTCTCCTTCTCCTTCTTCTACTTTTTCTGATTCACCCTCCAGACTTCACCTTCTCCTTCTCCTTCTTCTACTTCTTCTGATTCACCCTCCAGACTTCATCATCTCCTTCTCCTTCTTCTGCATCTTCTGATTCACCCTCCAGACTTCACCTTCTCCTTCTCCTTCTTCTGCTTCTTCTGATTCACCCTCCAGACTTCACCTTCTCCTTCTCCTTCTTCTACTTCTTCTGATTCACCCTCCAGACTTCACCTTCTCCTTCTCCTTCTTCTACTTCTTCTGATTCACCCTCCAGTCTTCACATTCTCCTTCTCCTTCTTCTGTTTCTTCTGCTTCAGCCTCCAGACTTCACCTTCTCCTTCTCTTTCTTCTGATTCTTCTGATTCACCCTCCAGACTTCACCTTCTCCTTCTCCTTCTTCTGATTCTTCTGATTCACCCTCCAGACTTCACCTTCTCCTTCTCCTTCTTCTGCTTCTTCTGATTCACCCTCCTGGCTTCACCTTCTCCTTCTCCTTCTTCTACTTCTTCTGATTCACCCTCCTGACTTCACCTTCTCCTTCTCCTTCTTCTCCTTCTTCTGCTTCACCCTCCAGACTTCACCTTCTCCTTCTCCTTCTTCTACCTCTTCTGATTCACCCTCCAGACTTCACCTTCTCCTTCTCCTTCTTCTGCTTCTTCTGATTCACCCTCCAGACTTCACCTTCTCCTTCTCCTTATTCTGCTTCTTCTGATTCACCCTCCAGACTTCACCTTCTCCTTCTCGTTATTCTGCTTCTTCTGATTCAACCTCCAGACTTCACCTTCTCCTTCTCCTTCTTCTGCTTCTTCTGATTCACCCTCCAGACTTCACCTTCTCCTTCTCCTTCTTCTGTTTCTTCTGATTCGCCCTCCAGACTTCACCTTCTCCTTCTCCTTCTTCTGCTTCTTCTGATTCACCCTCCTGACTTCATCTTCTCCTTCTCCTTCTTCTACTTCTTCTTATTCACCCTCCTGACTTCACCTTCTCCTTCTCTTTCTTCTACTTCTTCTGATTCACCCTCCAGACTTCACCTTCTCCTTCTCCTTCTTCTGCTTCTTCTGCTTCACCCTCCAGACTTAACCTTCTCTGTCTCCTTCTTCTGCTTCTTCTGCTTCGCCCTCCAGACTTCACCTTCTCCTTCTCCTTCTTCTGCTTCTTCTGCTTCACTCTCCTGACTTCACCTTCTCCTTCTCCTTCTTCTACTTCTTCTGATTCACCCTCCAGACTTCACCCTCTCCTTCTCCTTCTTCTGCTTCTTCTGCTTCACCCTCCAGACTTCACCTTCTCTTTCTCCTTCTTCTGCTTCTTCTGCTGTGCCTTCCAGACTTCACCTTCTCCTTCTCCTTCTTCTGCTTCTTCTGATTCACCCTCCAGACTTCACCTTCTCCTTCTCCTTCTTCTACTTCTTCTGATCCACCCTCCTGACTTCACCTTCTCCATCTCCTTCTTCTGCTTCTTCTGCTTCACCCTCAAGACTTCACCTTCTCCTTCTCCTTCTTCTGCTTCTTCTGCTTCACCCACCAGACTTCACCTTCTCCTTCTCCTTCTTCTGCTTCTTCTGCTTCACCTTCTCCTTCTCCTTCTTCTACCTCTTCTGATTCACCCTCCAGACTTCACCTTCTCCTTCTCCTTCTTCTGCTTCTTCTGATTCACCCTCCAGACTTCACTTCTCCTTCTCCTTATTCTGCTTCTTCTGATTCACCCTCCAGACTTCACCTTCTCCTTCTCGTTATTCTGCTTCTTCTGATTCAACCTCCAGACTTCACCTTCTCCTTCTCCTTCTTCTGCTTCTTCTGATTCACCCTCCTGACTTCACCTTCTCCTTCTCCTTCTTCTCCTTCTTCTGCTTCACCCTCCAGACTTCACCTTCTCCTTCTCCTTCTTCTACCTCTTCTGATTCACCCTCCAGACTTCACCTTCTACTTCTCCTTCTTCTACTTCTTCTGATTCACCCTCCAGACTTCACCTTCTCCTTCTCCTTCTTCTACTTCTTCTGATTCACCCTCCAGACTTCATCATCTCCTTCTCCTTCTTCTGCATCTTCTGATTCACCCTCCAGACTTCACCTTCTCCTTCTCCTTCTTCTGCTTCTTCTGATTCACCCTCCAGACTTCACCTTCTCCTTCTCCTTCTTCTACTTCTTCTGATTCACCCTCCAGACTTCACCTTCTCCTTCTCCTTCTTCTACTTCTTCTGATTCACCCTCCAGTCTTCACATTCTCCTTCTCCTTTTTCTGTTTCTTCTGCTTCAGCCTCCAGACTTCACCTTCTCCTTCTCTTTCTTCTGATTCTTCTGATTCACCCTCCAGACTTCACCTTCTCCTTCTCCTTCTTCTGATTCTTCTGATTCACCCTCCAGACTTCACCTTCTCCTTCTCCTTCTTCTGCTTCTTCTGATTCACCCTCCTGGCTTCACCTTCTCCTTCTCCTTCTTCTACTTCTTCTGATTCACCCTTCTGACTTCACCTTCTCCTTCTCCTTCTTCTCCTTCTTCTGCTTCACCCTCCAGACTTCACCTTCTCCTTCTCCTTCTTCTACCTCTTCTGATTCACCCTCCAGACTTCACCTTCTCCTTCTCCTTCTTCTGCTTCTTCTGATTCACCCTCCAGACTTCACCTTCTCCTTCTCCTTATTCTGCTTCTTCTGATTCACCCTCCAGACTTCACCTTCTCGTTCTCGTTATTCTGCTTCTTCTGATTCAACCTCCAGACTTCACCTTCTCCTTCTCCTTCTTCTGCTTCTTCTGATTCACCCTCCTGACTTCACCTTCTCCTTCTCCTTCTTCTGCTTCTTCTGATTCACCCTCCAGACTTCACCTTTTCCTTCTCCTTCTTCTGCTTCTTCTGATTCACCCTCCAGACTTCACCTTCTCCTTCTCCTTCTTCTGCTTCTTCTGATTCACCCTCCAGACTTCACCTTCTCCTTCTCCTTCTTCTACTTCTTCTGATTCACCCTCCAGACTTCACCTTCTCCTTCTCTTTCTTCTGCTTCTTCTGATTCACCCTCCAGACTTCACCTTCTCCTTCTCCTTCTTCTGCTTCTTCTGCTTCACCCTCCAGACTTCACCTTCTCCCTCTCCTTCTTCTGCTTCTTCTGCTTCACCCTCCTGACTTCACCTTCTCCTTCTCCTTCTTCTACTTCTTCTGATTCACCCTCCTGACTTCACCTTCTCCTTCTCCTTCTTCTACTTCTTCTGCTTCACCCTCCAGACTTCACCTTCTCCTTCTCCTTCTTCTACTTCTTCTGATTCACCCTCCAGACTTCACCTTCTCCTTCTCCTTCTTCTACTTCTTCTGATTCACCCTCCAGACTTCACCTTCTCCTTCTCCTTCTTCTACTTCTTCTGATTCACCCTCCAGACTACACCTTCTCCTTCTCCTTCTTCTACTTCTTCTGATTCACCCTCCAGACTTCACCATCTCCTTCTCCTTCTTCTGTTTCTTCTGATTCACCCTTCAGACTTCACCTTCTCCTTCTCCTTCTTCTACTTCTTCTGATTCACCCTCCAGACTTCACCTTCTCCTTCTCCTTCTTCTACTTCTTCTGATTCACCCTCCAGACATCATCTTCTCCTTCTCCTTCTTCTGCATCTTCTGATTCACCCTCCAGACTTCACCTTCTCCTTCTCCTTCTTCTGCTTCTTCTGATTCACCCTCCAGACTTCACCTTCTCCTTCTCCTTCTTCTACTTCTTCTGATTCACCCTCCAGACTTCACCTTCTCCTTCTCCTTCTTCTACTTCTTCTGATTCACCCTCCAGTCTTCACATTCTCCTTCTCCTTCTTCTGTTTCTTCTGCTTCAGCCTCCAGACTTCACCTTCTCCTTCTCTTTCTTCTGATTCTTCTGATTCACCCTCCAGACTTCACCTTCTCCTTCTCCTTCTTCTGATTCTTCTGATTCACCCTCCAGACTTCACCTTCTCCTTCTCCTTCTTCTGCTTCTTCTGATTCACCCTCCTGGCTTCACCTTCTCCTTCTCCTTCTTCTACTTCTTCTGATTCACCCTCCTGACTTCACCTTCTCCTTCTCCTTCTTCTCCTTCTTCTGCTTCACCCTCCAGACTTCACCTTCTCCTTCTCCTTCTTCTACCTCTTCTGATTCACCCTCCAGACTTCACCTTCTCCTTCTCCTTCTTCTGCTTCTTCTGATTCACCCTCCAGACTTCACCTTCTCCTTCTCCTTATTCTGCTTCTTCTGATTCACCCTCCAGACTTCACCTTCTCCTTCTCGTTATTCTGCTTCTTCTGATTCAACCTCCAGACTTCACCTTCTCCTTCTCCTTCTTCTGCTTCTTCTGATTCACCCTCCAGACTTCACCTTCTCCTTCTCCTTCTTCTGTTTCTTCTGATTCACCCTCCTGACTTCACCTTCTCCTTCTCCTTCTTCTACTTCTTCTGCTTCACCCTCCAGACTTCACCTTCTCCTTCTCCTTCTTCTACTTCTTCTGATTCACCCTCCAGACTTCACCTTCTCCTTCTCCTTCTTCTGCTTCTTCTGATTCACCCTCCAGACTTCACCTTCTCCTTCTCCTTATTCTGCTTCTTCTGATTCACCCTCCAGACTTCACCTTCTCCTTCTCCTTCTTCTGCTTCTTCTGATTCACCCTCCAGACTTCACCTTTTCCTTCTCCTTCTTCTGCTTCTTCTGATTCACCCTCCAGACTTCACCTTCTCCTTCTCCTTCTTCTGCTTCTTCTGATTCACCCTCCAGACTTCACCTTCTCCTTCTCCTTCTTCTACTTCTTCTGATTCACCCTCCAGACTTCACCTTCTCCTTCTCTTTCTTCTGCTTCTTCTGATTCACCCTCCAGACTTCACCTTCTCCTTCTCCTTCTTCTGCTTCTTCTGCTTCACCCTCCAGACTTCACCTTCTCCCTCTCCTTCTTCTGCTTCTTCTGCTTCACCCTCCTGACTTCACCTTCTCCTTCTCCTTCTTCTACTTCTTCTGATTCACCCTCCTGACTTCACCTTCTCCTTCTCCTTCTTCTACTTCTTCTGCTTCACCCTCCAGACTTCACCTTCTCCTTCTCCTTCTTCTACTTCTTCTGATTCACCCTCCAGACTTCACCTTCTCCTTCTCCTTCTTCTACTTCTTCTGATTCACCCTCCAGACTTCACCTTCTCCTTCTCCTTCTTCTACTTCTTCTGATTCACCCTCCAGACTACACCTTCTCCTTCTCCTTCTTCTACTTCTTCTGATTCACCCTCCAGACTTCACCATCTCCTTCTCCTTCTTCTGTTTCTTCTGATTCACCCTTCAGACTTCACCTTCTCCTTCTCCTTCTTCTACTTCTTCTGATTCACCCTCCAGACTTCACCTTCTCCTTCTCCTTCTTCTACTTCTTCTGATTCACCCTCCAGACATCATCTTCTCCTTCTCCTTCTTCTGCATCTTCTGATTCACCCTCCAGACTTCACCTTCTCCTTCTCCTTCTTCTGCTTCTTCTGATTCACCCTCCAGACTTCACCTTCTCCTTCTCCTTCTTCTACTTCTTCTGATTCACCCTCCAGACTTCACCTTCTCCTTCTCCTTCTTCTACTTCTTCTGATTCACCCTCCAGTCTTCACATTCTCCTTCTCCTTCTTCTGTTTCTTCTGCTTCAGCCTCCAGACTTCACCTTCTCCTTCTCTTTCTTCTGATTCTTCTGATTCACCCTCCAGACTTCACCTTCTCCTTCTCCTTCTTCTGATTCTTCTGATTCACCCTCCAGACTTCACCTTCTCCTTCTCCTTCTTCTGCTTCTTCTGATTCACCCTCCTGGCTTCACCTTCTCCTTCTCCTTCTTCTACTTCTTCTGATTCACCCTCCTGACTTCACCTTCTCCTTCTCCTTCTTCTCCTTCTTCTGCTTCACCCTCCAGACTTCACCTTCTCCTTCTCCTTCTTCTACCTCTTCTGATTCACCCTCCAGACTTCACCTTCTCCTTCTCCTTCTTCTGCTTCTTCTGATTCACCCTCCAGACTTCACCTTCTCCTTCTCCTTATTCTGCTTCTTCTGATTCACCCTCCAGACTTCACCTTCTCCTTCTCGTTATTCTGCTTCTTCTGATTCAACCTCCAGACTTCACCTTCTCCTTCTCCTTCTTCTGCTTCTTCTGATTCACCCTCCAGACTTCACCTTCTCCTTCTCCTTCTTCTGTTTCTTCTGATTCGCCCTCCAGACTTCACCTTCTCCTTCTCCTTCTTCTGCTTCTTCTGATTCACCCTCCTGACTTCACCTTCTCCTTCTCCTTCTTCTACTTCTTCTGATTCACCCTCCTGACTTCACCTTCTCCTTCTCCTTCTTCTCCTTCTTCTGATTCACCCTCCAGACTTCACCTTCTCCTTCTCCTTCTTCTGCTTCTTCTGATTCACCCTCCAGACTTCACCTTCTCATTCTCCTTCTTCTGCTTCTTCTGCTGCGCCCTCCAGACTTCACCTTCTCCTTCTCCTTCTTCTGCTTCGTCTGCTTCACACTCCAGACTTCACCTTCTCCTTCTTCTGCTTCTTCTGCTGCGCCCTCCAGGCTTCACCTTCTCCTTCTCCTTCTTCTGCTTCTTCTGCTTCACCGTCCTGACTTCACCTTCTCCTTCTCCTTCTTCTACATCTTCTGCTACACCCCCCTGACTTCACCTGCTCCTTCTCCTTCTTCTGCTTCTTCTGATTCACCCTCCTAAATTCACCTTCTCCTTCTCCTTCTTCTGCTTCTTCTGATTCACCCTCCTGACTTCACCTTCTCCTTCTCCTTCTTCTGCTTCTTCTGATTCACCCTCCAGACTTCACCTTCTCCTTCTCCTTCTTCTGCTTCTTCTGATTCACCCTCCAGACTTCACCTTCTCCTTCTCCTTCTTCTGCTTCTTCTGCTTCACCCTCCAGACTTCACCTTCTCCTTCTCCTTCTTCTGCTTCTTCTGCTTCACCCTCCTGACTTCACCTTCTCCTTCTCCTTCTTCTACTTCTTCTGATTCACCCTCCAGACTTCACCTACTCCTTCTCCTTCTTCTGCTTCTTCTGCTTCACCCTCCAGACTTCACCTTCTCCTTCTCCTTCTTCTGCTTCTTCTGCTTCGCCCTCCAGACTTCACCTTCTCCTTCTCCTTCTTCTGCTTCTTCTGCTTCACTCTCCTGACTTCACCTTCTCCTTCTCCTTCTTCTACTTCTTCTGATTCACCCTCCAGACTTCACCCTCTCCTTCTCCTTCTTCTGCTTCTTCTGCTTCACCCTCCAGACTTCACCTTCTCTTTCTCCTTCTTCTGCTTCTTCTGCTGCGCCCTCCAGACTTCACCTTCTCCTTCTCCTTCTTCTGCTTCTTCTGATTCACCCTCCAGACTTCACCTTCTCCTTCTCCTTCTTCTACTTCTTCTGATCCACCCTCCTGACTTCACCTTCTCCTTCTCCTTCTTCTGCTTCTTCTGCTTCACCCTACAGACTTCACCTTCTCCTTCTCCTTCTTCTGCTTCTTCTGCTTCACCCACCAGACTTCACCTTCTCCTTCTCCTTCTTCTGCTTCTTCTGCTTCACCCTCCTGACTTCACCTTCTCCTTCTCCTTCTTCTCCCTCTTCTGATTCACCCTCCAGACTTCACCTTCTCCTTCTCCTTCTTCTGCTTCTTCTGATTCACCCTCCAGACTTCACCTTCTCCTTCTCCTTATTCTGCTTCTTCTGATTCACCCTCCAGACTTCACCTTCTCCTTCTCGTTATTCTGCTTCTTCTGATTCAACCTCCAGACTTCACCTTCTCCTTCTCCTTCTTCTGCTTCTTCTGATTCACCCTCCAGACTGCACCTTCTCCTTCTCCTTCTTCTACTTCTTCTGATCCACCCTCCTGACTTCACCTTCTCCTTCTCCTTCTTCTGCTTCTTCTGATTCACCCTCCTGGCTTCACCTTCTCCTTCTCCTTCTTCTACTTCTTCCGATTCACCCTCCTGACTTCACCTTCTCCTTCTCCTTCTTCTCCTTCTTCTGCTTCACCCTCCAGACTTCACCTTCTCCTGCTCCTTCTTCTACCTCTTCTGATTCACCCTCCAGACTTCACCTTCTCCTTCTCCTTCTTCTGCTTCTTCTGATTCACCCTCCAGACTTCACCTTCTCCTTCTCCTTATTCTGCTTCTTCTGATTCACCCTCCAGACTTCACCTTCTCCTTCTCGTTATTCTGCTTCTTCTGATTCAACCTCCAGACTTCACCTTCTCCTTCTCCTTCTTCTGCTTCTTCTGATTCACCCTCCAGACTTCACCTTCTCCTTCTCCTTCTTCTGTTTCTTCTGGTTCGCCCTCCAGACTTCACCTTCTCCTTCTCCTTCTTCTGCTTCTTCTGATTCACCCTCCTGACTTCACCTTCTCCTTCTCCTTCATTTACTTCTTCTGATTCACCCTCCTGACTTCACCTTCTCCTTCTCCTTCTTCTACTTCTTCTGATTCACCCTCCAGACTTCACCTTCTCCTTCTCCTTCTTCTTCTTCTTCTGATTCACCCTCCAGACTTCACCTTCTCATTCTCCTTCTTCTGCTTCTTCTGCTGCGCCCTCCAGACTTCACCTTCTCCTTCTCCTTCTTCTGCTTCTTCTGCTTCACACTCCAGACTTCACCTTCTCCTTCTCCTTCTTCTGCTTCTTCTGCTGCGCCCTCCAGGCTTCACCTTCTCCTTCTCCTTCTTCTGCTTCTTCTGCTTCACCGTCCTGACTTCACCTTCTCCTTCTCCTTCTTCTACTTCTTCTGCTACACCCCCCTGACTTCACCTGCTCCTTCTCCTTCTTCTGCTTCTTCGGATTCACCCTCCTAAATTCACCTTCTCCTTCTCCTTCTTCTGCTTCTTCTGATTCAACCTCCTGACTTCACCTTCTCCTTCTCCATCTTCTGCTTCTTCTGATTCACCCTCCAGACTTCACCTTCTCCTTCTCCTTCTTCTGCTTCTTCTGATTCACCCTCCAGACTTCACCTTCTCCTTCTCCTTCTTCTGCTTCTTCTGCTTCACCCTCCAGACTTCACCTTCTCCTTCTCCTTCTTCTGCTTCTTCTGCTTCACCCTCCTGACTTCACCTTCTCCTTCTCCTTCTTCTACTTCTTCTGATTCACCCTCCAGACTTCACCTACTCCTTCTCCTTCTTCTGCTTCTTCTGCTTCACCCTCCAGACTTAACCTTCTCATTCTCCTTCTTCTGCTTCTTCTGCTTCGCCCTCCAGACTTCACCTTCTCCTTCTCCTTCTTCTGCTTCTTCTGCTTCACTCTCCTGACTTCACCTTCTCCTTCTCCTTCTTCTACTTCTTCTGATTCACCCTCCAGACTTCACCCTCTCCTTCTCCTTCTTCTGCTTCTTCTGCTTCACCCTCCAGACTTCACCTTCTCTTTCTCCTTCTTCTGCTTCTTCTGCTGCGCCTTCCAGACTTCACCTTCTCCTTCTCCTTCTTCTGCTTCTTCTGATTCACCCTCCAGACTTCACCTTCTCCTTCTCCTTCTTCTACTTCTTCTGATCCACCCTCCTGACTTCACCTTCTCCTTCTCCTTCTTCTGCTTCTTCTGCTTCACCCTCCAGACTTCACCTTCTCCTTCTCCTTCTTCTGCTTCTTCTGCTTCACCCACCAGACTTCACCTTCTCCTTCTCCTTCTTCTGCTTCTTCTGCTTCACCTTCCTGACTTCACCTTCTCCTTCTCCTTCTTCTACCTCTTCTGATTCACCCTCCAGACTTCACCTTCTCCTTCTCCTTCTTCTGCTTCTTCTGATTCACCCTCCAGACTTCACCTTCTCCGTCTCCTTATTCTGCTTCTTCTGATTCACCCTCCAGACTTCACCTTCTCCTTCTCGTTATTCTGCTTCTTCTGATTCAACCTCCAGACTTCACCTTCTCCTTCTCCTTCTTCTGCTTCTTCTGATTCACCCTCCTGACTTCACCTTCTCCTTCTCCTTCTTCTCCTTCTTCTGCTTCACCCTCCAGACTTCACCTTCTCCTTCTCCTTCTTCTACCTCTTCTGATTCACCCTCCAGACTTCACCTTCTCCTTCTCCTTCTTCTACTTCTTCTGATTCACCCTCCAGACTTCACCTTCTCCTTCTCCTTCTTCTACTTCTTCTGATTCACCCTCCAGACTTCATCATCTCCTTCTCCTTCTTCTGCATCTTCTGATTCACCCTCCAGACTTCACCTTCTCCTTCTCCTTCTTCTGCTTCTTCTGATTCACCCTCCAGACTTCACCTTCTCCTTCTCCTTCTTCTACTTCTTCTGATTCACCCTCCAGACTTCACCTTCTCCTTCTCCTTCTTCTACTTCTTCTGATTCACCCTCCAGTCTTCACATTCTCCTTCTCCTTCTTCTGTTTCTTCTGCTTCAGCCTCCAGACTTCACCTTCTCCTTCTCTTTCTTCTGATTCTTCTGATTCACCCTCCAGACTTCACCTTCTCCTTCTCCTTCTTCTGATTCTTCTGATTCACCCTCCAGACTTCACCTTCTCCTTCGCCTTCTTCTGCTTCTTCTGATTCACCCTCCTGGCTTCACCTTCTCCTTCTCCTTCTTCTACTTCTTCTGATTCACCCTCCTGACTTCACCTTCTCCTTCTCCTTCTTCTCCTTCTTCTGCTTCACCCTCCAGACTTCACCTTCTCCTTCTCCTTCTTCTACCTCTTCTGATTCACCCTCCAGACTTCACCTTCTCCTTCTCCTTCTTCTGCTTCTTCTGATTCACCCTCCAGACTTCACCTTCTCCTTCTCCTTATTCTGCTTCTTCTGATTCACCCTCCAGACTTCACCTTCTCCTTCTCGTTATTCTGCTTCTTCTGATTCAACCTCCAGACCTCACCTTCTCCTTCTCCTTCTTCTGCTTCTTCTGATTCACCCTCCAGACTTCACCTTCTCCTTCTCCTTCTTCTGTTTCTTCTGATTCGCCCTCCAGACTTCACCTTCTCCTTCTCCTTCTTCTGCTTCTTCTGATTCACCCTCCTGACTTCACCTTCTCCTTCTCCTTCTTCTACTTCTTCTGATTCACCCTCCTGACTTCACCTTCTCCTTCTCCTTCTTCTACTTCTTCTGATTCACCCTCCAGACTTGACCTTCTCCTTCTCCTTCTTCTGCTTCTTCTGCTTCACCCTCCAGACTTAACCTTCTCCTTCTCCTTCTTCTGCTTCTTCTGCTTCGCCCTCCAGACTTCACCTTCTCCTTCTCCTTCTTCTGCTTCTTCTGCTTCACTCTCCTGACTTCACCTTCTCCTTCTCCTTCTTCTACTTCTTCTGATTCACCCTCCAGACTTCACCCTCTCCTTCTCCTTCTTCTGCTTCTTCTGCTTCACCCTCCAGACTTCACCTTCTCTTTCTCCATCTTCTGCTTCTTCTGCTGCGCCTTCCAGACTTCACCTTCTCCTTCTCCTTCTTCTGCTTCTTCTGATTCACCCTCCAGACTTCACCTTCTCCTTCTCCTTCTTCTACTGCTTCTGATCCACCCTCCTGACTTCACCTTCTCCTTCTCCTTCTTCTGCTTCTTCTGCTTCACCCTCCAGACTTCACCTTCTCCTTCTCCTTCTTCTGCTTCTTCTGCTTCACCCACCAGACTTCACCTTCTCCTTCTCCTTCTTCTGCTTCTTCTGCTTCACCCTCCTGACTTCACCTTCTCCTTCTCCTTCTTCTACCTCTTCTGATTCACCCTCCAGACTTCACCTTCTCCTTCTCCTTCTTCTGCTTCTTCTGATTCACCCTCCAGACTTCACCTTCTCCTTCTCCTTATTCTGCTTCTTCTGATTCACCCTCCAGACTTCACCTTCTCCTTCTCGTTATTCTGCTTCTTCTGATTCAACCTCCAGACTTCACCTTCTCCTTCTCCTTCTTCTGCTTCTTCTGATTCACCCTCCTGACTTCACCTTCTCCTTCTCCTTCTTCTCCTTCTTCTGCTTCACCCTCCAGGCTTCACCTTCTCCTTCTCCTTCTTCTACCTCTTCTGAATCACCCTCCAGACTTCACCTTCTCCTTCTCCTTCTTCTACTTCTTCTGATTCACCCTCCAGACTTCACCTTCTCCTTCTCCTTCTTCTACTTCTTCTGATTCACCCTCCAGACTTCATCATCTCCTTCTCCTTCTTCTGCTTCTTCTGCTTCACCCTCCTGACTTCACCTTCTCCTTCTCCTTCTTCTACTTCTTCTGATTCACCCTCCAGACTTCACCTACTCCTTCTCCTTCTTCTGCTTCTTCTGCTTCACCCTCCAGACTTAACCTTCTCCTTCTCCTTCTTCTGCTTCTTCTGCTTCGCCCTCCAGACTTCACCTTCTCCTTCTCCTTCTTCTGCTTCTTCTGCTTCACTCTCCTGACTTCACCTTCTCCTTCTCCTTCTTCTACTTCTTCTGATTCACCCTCCAGGCTTCACCCTCTCCTTCTCCTTCTTCTGCTTCTTCTGCTTCACCCTCCAGACTTCACCTTCTCTTTCTCCTTCTTCTGCTTCTTCTGCTGCGCCTTCCAGACTTCACCTTCTCCTTCTCCTTCTTCTGCTTCTTCTGATTCACCCTCCAGACTTCACCTTCTCCTTCTCCTTCTTCTACTTCTTCTGATCCACCCTCCTGACTTCACCTTCTCCTTCTCCTTCTTCTGCTTCTTCTGCTTCACCCTCCAGACTTCACCTTCTCCTTCTCCTTCTTCTGCTTCTTCTGATTCACCCTCCAGACTTCACCTTCTCCTTCTCCTTATTCTGCTTCTTCTGATTCACCCTCCAGACTTCACCTTCTCCTTCTCGTTATTCTGCTTCTTCTGATTCAACCTCCAGACTTCACCTTCTCCTTCTCCTTCTTCTGCTTCTTCTGATTCACCCTCCTGACTTCACCTTCTCCTTCTCCTTCTTCTCCTTCTTCTGCTTCACCCTCCAGGCTTCACCTTCTCCTTCTCCTTCTTCTACCTCTTCTGATTCACCCTCCAGACTTCACCTTCTCCTTCTCCTTCTTCTACTTCTTCTGATTCACCCTCCAGACTTCACCTTCTCCTTCTCCTTCTTCTACTTCTTCTGATTCACCCTCCAGACTTCATCATCTCCTTCTCCTTCTTCTGCTTCTTCTGCTTCACCCTCCTGACTTCACCTTCTCCTTCTCCTTCTTCTACTTCTTCTGATTCACCCTCCAGACTTCACCTACTCCTTCTCCTTCTTCTGCTTTTTCTGCTTCACCCTCCAGACTTAACCTTCTCCTTCTCCTTCTTCTGCTTCTTCTGCTTCGCCCTCCAGACTTCACCTTCTCCTTCTCCTTCTTCTGCTTCTTCTGCTTCACTCTCCTGACTTCACCTTCTCCTTCTCCTTCTTCTACTTCTTCTGATTCACCCTCCAGGCTTCACCCTCTCCTTCTCCTTCTTCTGCTTCTTCTGCTTCACCCTCCAGACTTCACCTTCTCTTTCTCCTTCTTCTGCTTCTTCTGCTGCGCCTTCCAGACTTCACCTTCTCCTTCTCCTTCTTCTGCTTCTTCTGATTCACCCTCCAGACTTCACCTTCTCCTTCTCCTTCTTCTACTTCTTCTGATCCACCCTCCTGACTTCACCTTCTCCTTCTCCTTCTTCTGCTTCTTCTGCTTCACCCTCCAGACTTCACCTTCTCCTTCTCCTTCTTCTGCTTCTTCTGCTTCACCCACCAGACTTCACCTTCTCCTTCTCCTTCTTCTGCTTCTTCTGCTTCACCCTCCTGACTTCACCTTCTCCTTCTCCTTCTTCTACCTCTTCTGATTCACCCTCCAGACTTCACCTTCTCCTTCTCCTTCTTCTGCTTCTTCTGATTCACCCTCCAGACTTCACCTTCTCCTTCTCCTTATTCTGCTTCTTCTGATTCACCCTCCAGACTTCACCTTCTCCTTCTCGTTATTCTGCTTCTTCTGATTCTACCTCCAGACTTCACCTTCTCCTTCTCCTTCTTCTGCTTCTTCTGATTCACCCTCCTGACTTCACCTTCTCCTTCTCCTTCTTCTCCTTCTTCTGTTTACCCTCCAGACTTCACCTTCTCCTTCTCCTTCTTCTACCTCTTCTGATTCACCCTCCAGACTTCACCTTCTCCTTCTCCTTCTTCTACTTCTTCTGATTCACCCTCCAGACTTCACCTTCTCCTTCTCCTTCTTCTACTTCTTCTGATTCACCCTCCAGACTTCATCATCTCCTTCTCCTTCTTCTGCATCTTCTGATTCACCCTCCAGACTTCACCTTCTCCTTCTCCTTCTTCTGCTTCTTCTGATTCACCCTCCAGACTTCACCTTCTCCTTCTCCTTCTTCTACTTCTTCTGATTCACCCTCCAGACTTCACCTTCTCCTTCTCCTTCTTCTACTTCTTCTGATTCACCCTCCAGACTTCATCATCTCCTTCTCCTTCTTCTGCATCTTCTGATTCACCCTCCAGACTTCACCTTCTCCTTCTCCTTCTTCTGCTTCTTCTGATTCACCCTCCAGACTTCACCTTCTCCTTCTCCTTCTTCTACTTCTTCTGATTCACCCTCCAGACTTCACCTTCTCCTTCTCCTTCTTCTACTTCTTCTGATTCACCCTCCAGTCTTCACATTCTCCTTCTCCTTCTTCTGTTTCTTCTGCTTCAGCCTCCAGACTTCACCTTCTCCTTCTCTTTCTTCTGATTCTTCTGATTCACCCTCCAGACTTCACCTTCTCCTTCTCCTTCTTCTGATTCTTCTGATTCACCCTCCAGACTTCACCTTCTCCTTCTCCTTCTTCTGTTTCTTCTGATTCGCCCTCCAGACTTCACCTTCTCCTTCTCCTTCTTCTGCTTCTTCTGATTCACCCTCCAGACTTCACCTTCTCCTTCTCCTTCTTCTACTTCTTCTGATTCACCCTCCAGACTTCATCATCTCCTTCTCCTTCTTCTGCATCTTCTGATTCACCCTCCAGACTTCACCTTCTCCTTCTCCTTCTTCTGCTTCTTCTGATTCACCCTCCAGACTTCACCTTCTCCTTCTCCTTCTTCTACCTCTTCTGATTCACCCTCCAGACTTCACCTTCTCCTTCTCCTTCTTCTGCTTCTTCTGATTCACCCTCCAGACTTCACCTTCTCCTTCTCCTTATTCTGCTTCTTCTGATTCACCCTCCAGACTTCACCTTCTCCTTCTCGTTATTCTGCTTCTTCTGATTCAACCTCCAGACTTCCATTTCTCCTTCTCCTTCTTCTGCTTCTTCTGATTCACCCTCCAGACTTCACCTTCTCCTTCTCCTTCTTCTGTTTCTTCTGATTCGCCCTCCAGACTTCACCTTCTCCTTCTCCTTCTTCTGCTTCTTCTGATTCACCCTCCTGACTTCACCTTCTCCTTCTCCTTCTTCTACTTCTTCTGATTCACCCTCCTGACTTCACCTTCTCCTTCTCCTTCTTCTACTTCTTCTGATTCACCCTCCAGACTTGACCTTCTCCTTCTCCTTCTTCTGCTTCTTCTGCTTCACCCTCCAGACTTAACCTTCTCCTTCTCCTTCTTCTGCTTCTTCTGCTTCGCCCTCCAGACTTCACCTTCTCCTTCTCCTTCTTCTGCTTCTTCTGCTTCACTCTCCTGACTTCACCTTCTCCTTCTCCTTCTTCTACTTCTTCTGATTCACCCTCCAGACTTCACCCTCTCCTTCTCCTTCTTCTGCTTCTTCTGCTTCACCCTCCAGACTTCACCTTCTCTTTCTCCTTCTTCTGCTTCTTCTGCTGCGCCTTCCAGACTTCACCTTCTCCTTCTCCTTCTTCTGCTTCTTCTGATTCACCCTCCAGACTTCACCTTCTCCTTCTCCTTCTTCTACTGCTTCTGATCCACCCTCCTGACTTCACCTTCTCCTTCTCCTTCTTCTGCTTCTTCTGCTTCACCCTCCAGACTTCACCTTCTCCTTCTCCTTCTTCTGCTTCTTCTGCTTCACCCACCAGACTTCACCTTCTCCTTCTCCTTCTTCTGCTTCTTCTGCTTCACCCTCCTGACTTCACCTTCTCCTTCTCCTTCTTCTACCTCTTCTGATTCACCCTCCAGACATCACCTTCTCCTTCTCCTTCTTCTGCTTCTTCTGATTCACCCTCCAGACTTCACCTTCTCCTTCTCCTTATTCTGCTTCTTCTGATTCACCCTCCAGACTTCACCTTCTCCTTCTCGTTATTCTGCTTCTTCTGATTCAAACTCCAGACTTCACCTTCTCCTTCTCCTTCTTCTGCTTCTTCTGATTCACCCTCCTGACTTCACCTTCTCCTTCTCCTTCTTCTCCTTCTTCTGCTTCACCCTCCAGGCTTCACCTTCTCATTCTCCTTCTTCTACCTCTTCTGATTCACCCTCCAGACTTCACCTTCTCCTTCTCCTTCTTCTACTTCTTCTGATTCACCCTCCAGACTTCACCTTCTCCTTCTCCTTCTTCTACTTCTTCTGATTCACCCTCCAGACTTCATCATCTCCTTCTCCTTCTTCTGCTTCTTCTGCTTCACCCTCCTGACTTCACCTTCTCCTTCTCCTTCTTCTACTTCTTCTGATTCACCCTCCAGACTTCACCTACTCCTTCTCCTTCTTCTGCTTCTTCTGCTTCACCCTCCAAACTTAACCTTCTCCTTCTCCTTCTTCTGCTTCTTCTGCTTCGCCCTCCAGACTTCACCTTCTCCTTCTCCTTCTTCTGCTTCTTCTGCTTCACTCTCCTGACTTCACCTTCTCCTTCTCCTTCTTCTACTTCTTCTGATTCACCCTCCAGACTTCACCCTCTCCTTCTCCTTCTTCTGCTTCTTCTGCTTCACCCTCCAGACTTCACCTTCTCTTTCTCCTTCTTCTGCTTCTTCTGCTGCGCCTTCCAGACTTCACCTTCTCCTTCTCCTTCTTCTGCTTCTTCTGATTCATCCTCCAGACTTCACCTTCTACTTCTCCTTCTTCTACTTCTTCTGATCCACCCTCCTGACTTCACCTTCTCCTTCTCCTTCTTCTGCTTCTTCTGCTTCACCCTCCAGACTTCACCTTCTCCTTCTCCTTCTTCTGCTTCTTCTGCTTCACCCACCAGACTTCACCTTCTCCTTCTCCTTCTTCTGCTTCTTCTGCTTCACCCTCCTGACTTCACCTTCTCCTTCTCCTTCTTCTACCTCTTCTGATTCACCCTCCAGACTTCACCTTCTCCTTCTCCTTCTCCTTCTTCTGCTTCTTCTGATTCACCCTCCAGACTTCACCTTCTCCTTCTCCTTATTCTGCTTCTTCTGATTCACCCTCCAGACTTCACCTTCTCCTTCTCGTTATTCTGCTTCTTCTGATTCAACCTCCAGACTTCACCTTCTCCTTCTCCTTCTTCTGCTTCTTCTGATTCACCCTCCTGACTTCACCTTCTCCTTCTCCTTCTTCTCCTTCTTCTGCTTCACCCTCCAGACTTCACCTTCTCCTTCTCCTTCTTCTACCTCTTCTGATTCACCCTCCAGACTTCACCTTCTCCTTCTCCTTCTTCTACTTCTTCTGATTCACCCTCCAGACTTCACCTTCTCCTTCTCCTTCTTCTACTTCTTCTGATTCACCCTCCAGACTTCATCATCTCCTTCTCCTTCTTCTGCATCTTCTGATTCACCCTCCAGACTTCACCTTCTCCTTCTCCTTCTTCTGCTTCTTCTGATTCACCCTCCAGACTTCACCTTCTCCTTCTCCTTCTTCTACTTCTTCTGATTCACCCTCCAGACTTCACCTTCTCCTTCTCCTTCTTCTACTTCTTCTGATTCACCCTCCAGTCTTCACATTCTCCTTCTCCTTCTTCTGTTTCTTCTGCTTCAGCCTCCAGACTTCACCTTCTCCTTCTCTTTCTTCTGATTCTTCTGATTCACCCTCCAGACTTCACCTTCTCCTTCTCCTTCTTCTGATTCTTCTGATTCACCCTCCAGACTTCACCTTCTCCTTCGCCTTCTTCTGCTTCTTCTGATTCACCCTCCTGGCTTCACCTTCTCCTTCTCCTTCTTCGACTTCTTCTGATTCACCCTCCTGACTTCACCTTCTCCTTCTCCTTCTTCTCCTTCTTCTTCTTCACCCTCCAGACTTCACCTTCTCCTTCTCCTTCTTCTACCTCTTCTGATTCACCCTCCAGACTTCACCTTCTCCTTCTCCTTCTTCTGCTTCTTCTGATTCACCCTCCAGACTTCACCTTCTCCTTCTCCTTATTCTGCTTCTTCTGATTCACCCTCCAGACTTCACCTTCTCCTTCTCGTTATTCTGCTTCTTCTGATTCAACCTCCAGACTTCACCTTCTCCTTCTCCTTCTTCTGCTTCTTCTGATTCACCCTCCAGACTTCACCTTCTCCTTCTCCTTCTTCTGTTTCTTCTGATTCGCCCTCCAGACTTCACCTTCTCCTTCTCCTTCTTCTGCTTCTTCTGATTCACCCTCCTGACTTCACCTTCTCCTTCTCCTTCTTCTACTTCTTCTGATTCACCCTCCTGACTTCACCTTCTCCTTCTCCTTCTTCTACGTCTTCTGATTCACCCTCCAGACTTGACCTTCTCCTTCTCCTTCTTCTGCTTCTTCTGCTTCACCCTCCAGACTTAACCTTCTCCTTCTCCTTCTTCTGCTTCTTCTGCTTCGCCCTCCAGACTTCACCTTCTCCTTCTCCTTCTTCTGCTTCTTCTGCTTCACTCTCCTGACTTCACCTTCTCCTTCTCCTTCTTCTACTTCTTCTGATTCACCCTCCAGACTTCACCCTCTCCTTCTCCTTCTTCTGCTTCTTCTGCTTCACCCTCCAGACTTCACCTTCTCTTTCTCCTTCTTCTGCTTCTTCTGCTGCGCCTTCCAGACTTCACCTTCTCCTTCTCCTTCTTCTGCTTCTTCTGATTCACCCTCCAGACTTCACCTTCTCCTTCTCCTTCTTCTACTGCTTCTGATCCACCCTCCTGACTTCACCTTCTCCTTCTCCTTCTTCTGCTTCTTCTGCTTCACCCTCCAGACTTCACCTTCTCCTTCTCCTTCTTCTGCTTCTTCTGCTTCACCCACCAGACTTCACCTTCTCCTTCTCCTTCTTCTGCTTCTTCTGCTTCACCCTCCTGACTTCACCTTCTCCTTCTCCTTCTTCTACCTCTTCTGATTCACCCTCCAGACTTCACCTTCTCCTTCTCCTTCTTCTGCTTCTTCTGATTCACCCTCCAGACTTCACCTTCTCCTTCTCCTTATTCTGCTTCTTCTGATTCACCCTCCAGACTTCACCTTCTCCTTCTCGTTATTCTGCTTCTTCTGATTCAACCTCCAGACTTCACCTTCTCCTTCTCCTTCTTCTGCTTCTTCT
This sequence comes from Somniosus microcephalus, assembly GCF_052327205.1. Taxonomy (NCBI): domain Eukaryota; kingdom Metazoa; phylum Chordata; class Chondrichthyes; order Squaliformes; family Somniosidae; genus Somniosus; species Somniosus microcephalus. The sequence goes on from NW_028225368.1 coordinate 181,108, forward strand.
GATTCACCCTCCTGACTTCACCTTCTCCTTCTCCTTCTTCTCCTTCTTCTGCTTCACCCTCCAGGCTTCACATTCTCCTTCTCCTTCTTCTACCTCTTCTGATTCACCCTCCAGACTTCACCTTCTCCTTCTCCTTCTTCTACTTCTTCTGATTCACCCTCCAGACTTCACCTTCTCCTTCTCCTTCTTCTACTTCTTCTGATTCACCCTCCAGACTTCATCATCTCCTTCTCCTTCTTCTGCATCTTCTGATTCACCCTCCAGACTTCACCTTCTCCTTCTCCTTCTTCTGCTTCTTCTGATTCACCCTCCAGACTTCACCTTCTCCTTCTCCTTCTTCTACTACTTCTGATTCACCCTCCAGACTTCACCTTCTCCTTCTCCTTCTTCTACTTCTTCTGATTCACCCTCCAGTCTTCACATTCTCCTTCTCCTTCTTCTGTTTCTTCTGCTTCAGCCTCCAGACTTCACCTTCTCCTTCTCTTTCTTCTGATTCTTCTGATTCACCCTCCAGACTTCACCTTCTCCTTCTCCTTCTTCTGATTCTTCTGATTCACCCTCCAGACTTCACCTTCTCCTTCTCCTTCTTCTGCTTCTTCTGATTCACCCTCCTGGCTTCACCTTCTCCTTCTCCTTCTTCTACTTCTTCTGATTCACCCTCCTGACTTCACCTTCTCCTTCTCCTTCTTCTCCTTCTTCTGCTTCACCCTCCAGACTTCACCTTCTCCTTCTCCTTCTTCTACCTCTTCTGATTCACCCTCCAGACTTCACCTTCTCCTTCTCCTTCTTCTGCTTCTTCTGATTCACCCTCCAGACTTCACCTTCTCCTTCTCCTTATTCTGCTTCTTCTGATACACCCTCCAGACTTCACCTTCTCGTTCTCGTTATTCTGCTTCTTCTGATTCAACCTCCAGACTTCACCTTCTCCTTCTCCTTCTTCTGCTTCTTCTGATTCACCCTCCTGTCTTCACCTTCTCCTTCTCCTTCTTCTACTTCTTCTGCTTCACCCTCCAGACTTCACCTTCTCCTTCTCCTTCTTCTACTTCTTCTGATTCCCCCTCCAGACTTCACCTTCTCCTTCTCCTTCTTCTGCTTCTTCTGATTCACCCTCCAGACTTCACCTTCTCCTTCTCCTTATTCTGCTTCTTCTGATTCACCCTCCAGACTTCACCTTTTCCTTCTCCTTCTTCTGCTTCTTCTGATTCACCCTCCAGACTTCATCATCTCCTTCTCCTTCTTCTGCTTCTTCTGCTTCACCCTCCTGACTTCACCTTCTCCTTCTCCTTCTTCTACTTCTTCTGATTCACCCTCCAGACTTCACCTACTCCTTCTCCTTCTTCTGCTTCTTCTGCTTCACCCTCCAGACTTAACCTTCTCCTTCTCCTTCTTCTGCTTCTTCTGCTTCGCCCTCCAGACTTCACCTTCTCCTTCTCCTTCTTCTGCTTCTTCTGCTTCACTCTCCTGACTTCACCTTCTCCTTCTTCTACTTCTTCTGATTCACCCTCCAGACTTCACCCTCTCCTTCTCCTTCTTCTGCTTCTTCTGCTTCACCCTCCAGACTTCACCTTCTCTTTCTCCTTCTTCTGCTTCTTCTGCTGCGCCTTCCAGACTTCACCTTCTCCTTCTCCTTCTTCTGCTTCTTCTGATTCACCCTCCAGACTTCACCTTCTACTTCTCCTTCTTCTACTTCTTCTGATCCACCCTCCTGACTTCACCTTCTCCTTCTCCTTCTTCTGCTTCTTCTGCTTCACCCTCCAGACTTCACCTTCTCCTTCTCCTTCTTCTGCTTCTTCTGCTTCACCCACCAGACTTCACCTTCTCCTTCTCCTTCTTCTGCTTCTTCTGCTTCACCCTCCTGACTTCACCTTCTCCTTCTCCTTCTTCTACCTCTTCTGATTCACCCTCCAGACTTCACCTCGTCCTTCTCCTTCTTCTGCTTCTTCTGATTCACCCTCCAGACTTCACCTTCTCCTTCTCCTTATTCTGCTTCTTCTGATTCACCCTCCAGACTTCACCTTCTCCTTCTCGTTATTCTGCTTCTTCTGATTCAACCTCCAGACTTCACCTTCTCCTTCTCCTTCATCTGCTTCTTCTGATTCACCCTCCTGACTTCACCTTCTCCTTCTCCTTCTTCTCCTTCTTCTGCTTCACCCTCCAGACTTCACCTTCTCCTTCTCCTTCTTCTACCTCTTCTGATTCACCCTCCAGACTTCACCTTCTCCTTCTCCTTCTTCTACTTCTTCTGATTCACCCTCCAGACTTCACCTTCTCCTTCTCCTTCTTCTACTTCTTCTGATTCACCCTCCAGACTTCATCATCTCCTTCTCCTTCTTCTGCATCTTCTGATTCACCCTCCAGACTTCACCTTCTCCTTCTCCTTCTTCTGCTTCTTCTGATTCACCCTCCAGACTTCACCTTCTCCTTCTCCTTCTTCTACTTCTTCTGATTCACCCTCCAGACTTCACCTTCTCCTTCTCCTTCTTCTACTTCTTCTGATTCACCCTCCAGTCTTCACATTCTCCTTCTCCTTCTTCTGTTTCTTCTGCTTCAGCCTCCAGACTTCACCTTCTCCTTCTCTTTCTTCTGATTCTTCTGATTCACCCTCCAGACTTCACCTTCTCCTTCTCCTTCTTCTACTTCTTCTGATCCACCCTCCTGACTTCACCTTCTCCTTCTCCTTCTTCTGCTTCTTCTGCTTCACCCTCCAGACTTCACCTTCTCCATCTCCTTCTTCTGCTTCTTCTGCTTCACCCACCAGACTTCACCTACTACTTCTCCTTCTTCTGCTTCTTCTGCTTCACCCTCCAGACTTCACCTTCTCCTTCTCCTTCTTCTACCTCTTCTGATTCACCCTCCAGACTTCACCTTCTCCTTCTCCTTCTTCTGCTTCTTCTGATTCACCCTCCAGACTTCACCTTCTCCTTCTCCTTATTCTGCTTCTTCTGATTCACCCTCCAGACTTCACCTTCTCCTTCTCGTTATTCTGCTTCTTCTGATTCAACCTCCAGACTTCACCTTCTCCTTCTCCTTCTTCTGCTTCTTCTGATTCACCCTCCTGACTTCACCTTCTCCTTCTCCTTCTTCTCCTTCTTCTGCTTCACCCTCCAGACTTCACCTTCTCCTTCTCCTTCTTCTACCTCTTCTGATTCACCCTCCAGACTTCACCTTCTCCTTCTCCTTCTTCTACTTCTTCTGATTCACCCTCCAGACTTCACCTTCTCCTTCTCCTTCTTCTACTTCTTCTGATTCACCCTCCAGACTTCATCATCTCCTTCTCCTTCTTCTGCATCTTCTGATTCACCCTCCAGACTTCACCTTCTCCTTCTCCTTCTTCTGCTTCTTCTGATTCACCCTCCAGACTTCACCTTCTCCTTCTCCTTCTTCTACTTCTTCTGATTCACCCTCCAGACTTCACCTTCTCCTTCTCCTTCTTCTACTTCTTCTGATTCACCCTCCAGTCTTCACATTCTCCTTCTCCTTCTTCTGTTTCTTCTGCTTCAGCCTCCAGACTTCACCTTCTCCTTCTCTTTCTTCTGATTCTTCTGATTCACCCTCCAGACTTCACCTTCTCCTTCTCCTTCTTCTGATTCTTCTGATTCACCCTCCAGACTTCACCTTCTCCTTCGCCTTCTTCTGCTTCTTCTGATTCACCCTCCTGGCTTCACCTTCTCCTTCTCCTTCTTCTACTTCTTCTGATTCACCCTCCTGACTTCACCTTCTCCTTCTCCTTCTTCTCCTTCTTCTGCTTCACCCTCCAGACTTCACCTTCTCCTTCTCCTTCTTCTACCTCTTCTGATTCACCCTCCAGACTTCACCTTCTCCTTCTCCTTCTTCTGCTTCTTCTGATTCACCCTCCAGACTTCACCTTCTCCTTCTCCTTATTCTGCTTCTTCTGATTCACCCTCCAGACTTCACCTTCTCCTTCTCGTTATTCTGCTTCTTCTGATTCAACCTCCAGACTTCACCTTCTCCTTCTCCTTCTTCTGCTTCTTCTGATTCACCCTCCAGACTTCACCTTCTCCTTCTCCTTCTTCTGTTTCTTCTGATTCGCCCTCCAGACTTCACCTTCTCCTTCTCCTTCTTCTGCTTCTTCTGATTCACCCTCCTGACTTCACCTTCTCCTTCTCCTTCTTCTACTTCTTCTGATTCACCCTCCTGACTTCACCTTCTCCTTCTCCTTCTTCTACGTCTTCTGATTCACCCTCCAGACTTGACCTTCTCCTTCTCCTTCTTCTGCTTCTCTGCTTCACCCTCCAGACTTAACCTTCTCCTTCTCCTTCTTCTGCTTCTTCTGCTTCGCCCTCCAGACTTCACCTTCTCCTTCTCCTTCTTCTGCTTCATCTGCTTCACTCTCCTGACTTCACCTTCTCCTTCTCCTTCTTCTACTTCTTCTGATTCACCCTCCAGACTTCACCCTCTCCTTCTCCTTCTTCTGCTTCTTCTGCTTCACCTCCAGACTTCACCTTCTCTTTCTCCTTCTTCTGCTTCTTCTGCTGCGCCTTCCAGACTTCACCTTCTCCTTCTCCTTCTTCTGCTTCTTCTGATTCACCCTCCAGACTTCACCTTCTCCTTCTCCTTCTTCTACTGCTTCTGATCCACCCTCCTGACTTCACCTTCTCCTTCTCCTTCTTCTGCTTCTTCTGCTTCACCCTCCAGACTTCACCTTCTCCTTCTCCTTCTTCTGCTTCTTCTGCTTCACCCACCAGACTTCACCTTCTCCTTCTCCTTCTTCTGCTTCTTCTGCTTCACCCTCCTGACTTCACCTTCTCCTTCTCCTTCTTCTACCTCTTCTGATTCACCCTCCAGACTTCACCTTCTCCTTCTCCTTCTTCTGCTTCTTCTGATTCACCCTCCAGACTTCACCTTCTCCTTCTCCTTATTCTGCTTCTTCTTATTCACCCTCCAGACTTCACCTTCTCCTTCTCGTTATTCTGCTTCTTCTGATTCAACCTCCAGACTTCACCTTCTCCTTTTCCTTCTTCTGCTTCTTCTGATTCACCCTCCTGACTTCACCTTCTCCTTCTCCTTCTTCTCCTTCTTCTGCTTCACCCTCCAGGCTTCACATTCTCCTTCTCCTTCTTCTACCTCTTCTGATTCACCCTCCAGACTTCACCTTCTCCTTCTCCTTCTTCTACTTCTTCTGATCCACCCTCCAGACTTCACCTTCTCCTTCTCCTTCTTCTACTTCTTCTGATTCACCCTCCAGACTTCATCATCTCCTTCTCCTTCTTCTGCATCTTCTGATTCACCCTCCAGACTTCACCTTCTCCTTCTCCTTCTTCTGCTTCTTCTGATTCACCCTCCAGACTTCACCTTCTCCTTCTCCTTCTTCTACTACTTCTGATTCACCCTCCAGACTTCACCTTCTCCTTCTCCTTCTTCTACTTCTTCTGATTCACCCTCCAGTCTTCACATTCTCCTTCTCCTTCTTCTGTTTCTTCTGCTTCAGCCTCCAGACTTCACCTTCTCCTTCTCTTTCTTCTGATTCTTCTGATTCACCCTCCAGACTTCACCTTCTCCTTCTCCTTCTTCTGATTCTTCTGATTCACCCTGCAGACTTCACCTTCTCCTTCTCCTTCTTCTGCTTCTTCTGATTCACCCTCCTGGCTTCACCTTCTCCTTCTCCTTCTTCTACTTCTTCTGATTCACCCTCCTGACTTCACCTTCTCCTTCTCCTTCTTCTCCTTCTTCTGCTTCACCCTCCAGACTTCACCTTCTCCTTCTCCTTCTTCTACCTCTTCTGATTCACCCTCCAGACTTCACCTTCTCCTTCTCCTTCTTCTGCTTCTTCTGATTCACCCTCCAGACTTCACCTTCTCCTTCTCCTTATTCTACTTCTTCTGATACACCCTCCAGACTTCACCTTCTCGTTCTCGTTATTCTGCTTCTTCTGATTCAACCTCCAGACTTCACCTTCTCCTTCTCCTTCTTCTGCTTCTTCTGATTCACCCTCCTGACTTCACCTTCTCCTTCTCCTTCTTCTACTTCTTCTGCTTCACCCTCCAGACTTCACCTTCTCCTTCTCCTTCTTCTACTTCTTCTGATTCACCCTCCAGACTTCACCTTCTCCTTCTCCTTCTTCTGCTTCTTCTGATTCACCCTCCAGACTTCACCTTCTCCTTCTCCTTATTCTGCTTCTTCTGATTCACCCTCCAGACTTCACCTTTTCCTTCTCCTTCTTCTGCTTCTTCTGATTCACCCTCCAGACTTCACCTCCTCCTTCTCCTTCTTCTGCTTCTTCTGATTCACCCTCCAGACTTCACCTTCTCCTTCTCCTTCTTCTACTTCTTCTGATTCACCCTCCAGACTTCACCTTCTCCTTCTCTTTCTTCTGCTTCTTCTGATTCACCCTCCAGTCTTCACCTTCTCCTTCTCCTTCTTCTGCTTCTTCTGCTTCACCCTCCAGACTTCACCTTCTCCTTCTCCTTCTTCTGCTTCTTCTGCTTCACCCTCCTGACTTCACCTTCTCCTTCTCCTTCTTCTACTTCTTCTGATTCACCCTCCTGACTTCACCTTCTCCTTCTCCTTCTTCTACTTCTTCTGCTTCACCCTCCAGACTTCACCTTCTCCTTCTCCTTCTTCTACTTCTTCTGATTCACCCTCCAGACTTCACCTTCTCCTTCTCCTTCTTCTACTTCTTCTGATTCACCCTCCAGACTTCACCTTCTCCTTCTCCTTCTTCTACTTCTTCTGATTCATCCTCCAGACTTCACCTTCTCCTTCTCCTTCTTCTGCTTCTTCTGATTCACCCTCCAGACTTCACCTTCTCCTTCTCCTTATTCTGCTTCTTCTGATTCACCCTCCAGACTTCACCTTCTCCTTCTCCTTCTTCTGCTTCTTCTGATTCACCCTCCAGACTTCACCTTCTCCTTCTCCTTCTTCTGCTTCTTCTGATTCACCCTCCAGACTTCACCTTCTCCTTCTCCTTCTTCTACTTCTTCTGATTCACCCTCCAGACTTCATCTTCTCTTCTCCTTCTTCTGCTTCTTCTGATTCACCCTCCAGACTTCACCTTCTCCTTCTCCTTCGTCTACTTCTTCTGATTCACCCTCCAGACTACACCTTCTCCTTCTCCTTCTTCTACTTCTTCTGATTCACCCTCCAGACTTCACCTTCTCCTTCTCCTTCTTCTGTTTCTTCTGATTCACTCTTCAGACTTCACCTTCTCCTTCTCCTTCTTCTACTTCTTCTGATTCACCCTCCAGACTTCACCTTCTCCTTCTCCTTCTTCTACTTCTTCTGATTCACCCTCCAGACTTCATCTTCTCCTTCTCCTTCTTCTGCATCTTCTGATTCACCCTCCAGACTTCACCTTCTCCTTCTCCTTCTTTTGCTTCTTCTGATTCACCCTCCAGACTTCACCTTCTCCTTCTCCTTCTTCTACTTCTTCTGATTCACCCTCCAGACTTCACCTTCTCCTTCTCCTTCTTCTACTTCTTCTGATTCACCCTCCAGTCTTCACATTCTCCTTCTCCTTCTTCTGTTTCTTCTGCTTCAGCCTCCAGACTTCACCTTCTCCTTCTCTTTCTTCTGATTCTTCTGATTCACCCTCCAGACTTCACCTTCTCCTTCTCCTTCTTCTGATTCTTCTGATTCACCCTCCAGACTTCACCTTCTCCTTCTCCTTCTTCTGCTTCTTCTGATTCACCCTCCTGGCTTCACCTTCTCCTTCTCCTTCTTCTACTTCTTCTGATTCACCCTCCTGACTTCACCTTCTCCTTCTCCTTCTTCTCCTTCTTCTGCTTCACCCTCCAGACTTCACCTTCTCCTTCTCCTTCTTCTACCTCTTCTGATTCACCCTCCAGACTTCACCTTCTCCTTCTCCTTCTTCTGCTTCTTCTGATTCACCCTCCAGACTTCACCTTCTCCTTCTCCTTATTCTGCTTCTTCTGATTCACCCTCCAGACTTCACCTTCTCCTTCTCGTTATTCTGCTTCTTCTGATTCAACCTTCTGACTTCACCTTCTCCTTCTCCTTCTTCTGCTTCTTCTGATTCACCCTCCAGACTTCACCTTCTCCTTCTCCTTCTTCTGTTTCTTCTGATTCGCCCTCCAGACTTCACCTTCTCCTTCTCCTTCTTCTGCTTCTTCTGATTCACCCTCCTGACTTCACCTTCTCCTTCTCCTTCTACTTCTTCTGATTCACCCTCCTGACTTCACCTTCTCCTTCTCCTTCTTCTCCTTCTTCTGATTCACCCTCCAGACTTCACCTTCTCCTTCTCCTTCTTCTGCTTCTTCTGATTCACCCTCCAGACTTCACCTTCTCATTCTCCTTCTTCTGCTTCTTCTGCTGCGCCCTCCAGACTTCACCTTCTCCTTCTCCTTCTTCTGCTTCGTCTGCTTCACACTCCAGACTTCTCCTTCTCCTTCTCCTTCTTCTGCTTCTTCTGCTGCGCCCTCCAGGCTTCACCTTCTCCTTCTCCTTCTTCTGCTTCTTCTGCTTCACCGTCCTGACTTCACCTTCTCCTTCTCCTTCTTCTACTTCTTCTGCTACACCCCCCTGATTTCACCTGCTCCTTCTCCTTCTTCTGCTTCTTCTGATTCACCCTCCTAAATTCACCTTCTCCTTCTCCTTCTTCTGCTTCTTCTGATTCACCCTCCTGACTTCACCTTCTCCTTCTCCTTCTTCTGCTTCTTCTGATTCACCCTCCAGACTTCACCTTCTCCTTCTCCTTCTTCTGCTTCTTCTGATTCACCCTCCAGACTTCACCTTCTCCTTCTCCTTCTTCTGCTTCTTCTGCTTCACCCTCCAGACTTCACCTTCTCCTTCTCCTTCTTCTGCTTCTTCTGCTTCACCCTCCTGACTTCACCTTCTCCTTCTCCTTCTTCTACTTCTTCTGATTCACCCTCCAGACTTCACCTACTCCTTCTCCTTCTTCTGCTTCTCTTGCTTCACCCTCCAGACTTCACCTTCTCCTTCTCCTTCTTCTACCTCTTCTGATTCACCCTCCAGACTTCACCTTCTCTTTCTCCTTCTTCTGCTTCTTCTGATTCACCCTCCAGACTTCACCTTCTCCTTCTCCTTATTCTGCTTCTTCTGATTCACCCTCCAGACTTCACCTTCTCCTTCTCGTTATTCTTCTGCTTCTTCTGATTCAACCTCCAGACTTCACCTTCTCCTTCTCCTTCTTCTGCTTCTTCTGATTCACCCTCCAGACTTCACCTTCTCCTTCTCCTTCTTCTGTTTCTTCTGATTCGCCCTCCAGACTTCACCTTCTCCTTCTCCTTCTTCTGCTTCTTCTGATTCACCCTCCTGACTTCACCTTCTCCTTCTCCTTCTTCTACTTCTTCTGATTCACCCTCCTGACTTCACCTTCTCCTTCTCCTTCTTCTCCTTCTTCTGATTCACCCTCCAGACTTCACCTTCTCCTTCTCCTTCTTCTGCTTCTTCTGATTCACCCTCCAGACTTCACCTTCTCATTCTCCTTCTTCTGCTTCTTCTGCTGCGCCCTCCAGACTTCACCTTCTCCTTCTCCTTCTTCTGCTTCGTCTGCTTCACACTCCAGACTTCACCTTCTCCTTCTCCTTCTTCTGCTTCTTCTGCTGCGCCCTCCAGGCTTCACCTTCTCCTTCTCCTTCTTCTGCTTCTTCTGCTTCACCGTCCTGACTTCACCTTCTCCTTCTCCTTCTTCTACTTCTTCTGCTACACCTCCCTGACTTCACCTGCTCCTTCTCCTTCTTCTGCTTCTTCTGATTCACCCTCCAAATTCACCTTCTCCTTCTCCTTCTTCTGCTTCTTCTGATTCACCCTCCTGACTTCACCTTCTCCTTCTCCTTCTTCTACCTCTTCTGATTCACCCTCCAGACTTCACCTTCTCCTTCTCCTTCTTCTGCTTCTTCTGATTCACCCTCCAGACTTCACCTTCTCCTTCTCCTTATTCTGCTTCTTCTGATTCACCCTCCAGACTTCACCTTCTCCTTCTCGTTATTCTGCTTCTTCTGATTCAACCTTCTGACTTCACCTTCTCCTTCTCCTTCTTCTGCTTCTTCTGATTCACCCTCCAGACTTCACCTTCTCCTTCTCCTTCTTCTGTTTCTTCTGATTCGCCCTCCAGACTTCACCTTCTCCTTCTCCTTCTTCTGCTTCTTCTGATTCACCCTCCTGACTTCACCTTCTCCTTCTCCTTCTACTTCTTCTGATTCACCCTCCTGACTTCACCTTCTCCTTCTCCTTCTTCTCCTTCTTCTGATTCACCCTCCAGACTTCACCTTCTCCTTCTCCTTCTTCTGCTTCTTCTGATTCACCCTCCAGACTTCACCTTCTCATTCTCCTTCTTCTGCTTCTTCTGCTGCGCCCTCCAGACTTCACCTTCTCCTTCTCCTTCTTCTGCTTCGTCTGCTTCACACTCCAGACTTCTCCTTCTCCTTCTCCTTCTTCTGCTTCTTCTGCTGCGCCCTCCAGGCTTCACCTTCTCCTTCTCCTTCTTCTGCTTCTTCTGCTTCACCGTCCTGACTTCACCTTCTCCTTCTCCTTCTTCTACTTCTTCTGCTACACCCCCCTGATTTCACCTGCTCCTTCTCCTTCTTCTGCTTCTTCTGATTCACCCTCCTAAATTCACCTTCTCCTTCTCCTTCTTCTGCTTCTTCTGATTCACCCTCCTGACTTCACCTTCTCCTTCTCCTTCTTCTGCTTCTTCTGATTCACCCTCCAGACTTCACCTTCTCCTTCTCCTTCTTCTGCTTCTTCTGATTCACCCTCCAGACTTCACCTTCTCCTTCTCCTTCTTCTGCTTCTTCTGCTTCACCCTCCAGACTTCACCTTCTCCTTCTCCTTCTTCTGCTTCTTCTGCTTCACCCTCCTGACTTCACCTTCTCCTTCTCCTTCTTCTACTTCTTCTGATTCACCCTCCAGACTTCACCTACTCCTTCTCCTTCTTCTGCTTCTCTTGCTTCACCCTCCAGACTTCACCTTCTCCTTCTCCTTCTTCTACCTCTTCTGATTCACCCTCCAGACTTCACCTTCTCTTTCTCCTTCTTCTGCTTCTTCTGATTCACCCTCCAGACTTCACCTTCTCCTTCTCCTTATTCTGCTTCTTCTGATTCACCCTCCAGACTTCACCTTCTCCTTCTCGTTATTCTTCTGCTTCTTCTGATTCAACCTCCAGACTTCACCTTCTCCTTCTCCTTCTTCTGCTTCTTCTGATTCACCCTCCAGACTTCACCTTCTCCTTCTCCTTCTTCTGTTTCTTCTGATTCGCCCTCCAGACTTCACCTTCTCCTTCTCCTTCTTCTGCTTCTTCTGATTCACCCTCCTGACTTCACCTTCTCCTTCTCCTTCTTCTACTTCTTCTGATTCACCCTCCTGACTTCACCTTCTCCTTCTCCTTCTTCTCCTTCTTCTGATTCACCCTCCAGACTTCACCTTCTCCTTCTCCTTCTTCTGCTTCTTCTGATTCACCCTCCAGACTTCACCTTCTCATTCTCCTTCTTCTGCTTCTTCTGCTGCGCCCTCCAGACTTCACCTTCTCCTTCTCCTTCTTCTGCTTCGTCTGCTTCACACTCCAGACTTCACCTTCTCCTTCTCCTTCTTCTGCTTCTTCTGCTGCGCCCTCCAGGCTTCACCTTCTCCTTCTCCTTCTTCTGCTTCTTCTGCTTCACCGTCCTGACTTCACCTTCTCCTTCTCCTTCTTCTACTTCTTCTGCTACACCTCCCTGACTTCACCTGCTCCTTCTCCTTCTTCTGCTTCTTCTGATTCACCCTCCAAATTCACCTTCTCCTTCTCCTTCTTCTGCTTCTTCTGATTCACCCTCCTGACTTCACCTTCTCCTTCTCCTTCTTCTGCTTCTTCTGATTCACCCTCCAGACTTCACCTTCTCCTTCTCCTTCTTCTGCTTCTTCTGATTCACCCTCCAGACTTCACCTTCTCCTTCTCCTTCTTCTGCTTCTTCTGCTTCACCCTCCAGACTTCACCTTCTCCTTCTCCTTCTTCTGCTTCTTCTGCTTCACCCTCCTGACTTCACCTTCTCCTTCTCCTTCTTCTACTTCTTCTGATTCACCCTCCAGACTTCACCTACTCCTTCTCCTTCTTCTGCTTCTTCTGCTTCACCCTCCAGACTTCACCTTCTCCTTCTCCTTCTTCTGCTTCTTCTGCTTCGCCCTCCAGACTTCACCTTCTCCTTCTCCTTCTTCTGCTTCTTCTGCTTCACTCTCCTGACTTCACCTTCTCCTTCTCCTTCTTCTACTTCTTCTGATTCACCCTCCAGACTTCACCCTCTCCTTCTCCTTCTTCTGCTTCTTCTGCTTCACCCTCCAGACTTCAACTTCTCTTTCTCCTTCTTCTGCTTCTTCTGCTGCGCCCTCCAGACTTCACCTTCTCCTTCTCCTTCTTCTGCTTCTTCTGATTCACCCTCCAGACTTCACCTTCTCCTTCTCCTTCTTCTACTTCTTCTGATCCACCCTCCTGACTTCACCTTCTCCTTCTCCTTCTTCTGCTTCTTCTGCTTCACCCTCCAGACTTCACCTTCTCCTTCTCCTTCTTCTGCTTCTTCTGCTTCACCCACCAGACTTCACCTTCTCCTTCTCCTTCTTCTGCTTCTTCTGCTTCACCCTCCTGACTTCACCTTCTCCTTCTCCTTCTTCCACCTCTTCTGATTCACCCTCCAGACTTCACCTTCTCCTTCTCCTTCTTCTGCTTCTTCTGATTCACCCTTCAGACTTCACCTTCTCCTTCTCCTTATTCTGCTTCTTCTGATTCACCCTCCAGACTTCACCTTCTCCTTCTCGTTATTCTGCTTCTTCTGATTCAACCTCCAGACTTCACCTTCTCCTTCTCCTTCTTCTGCTTCTTCTGATTCACCCTCCAGACTGCACCTTCTCCTTCTCCTTCTTCTACTTCTTCTGATCCACCCTCCTGACTTCACCTTCTCCTTCTCCTTCTTCTGCTTCTTCTGATTCACCCTCCTGGCTTCACCTTCTCCTTCTCCTTCTTCTACTTCTTCTGATTCACCCTCCTGACTTCACCTTCTCCTTCTCCTTCTTCTCCTTCTTCTGCTTCACCCTCCAGACTTCACCTTCTCCTGCTCCTTCTTCTACCTCTTCTGATTCACCCTCCAGACTTCACCTTCTCCTTCTCCTTCTTCTGCTTCTTCTGATTCACCCTCCAGACATCACCTTCTCCTTCTCCTTATTCTGCTTCTTCTGATTCACCCTCCAGACTTCACCTTCTCCTTCTCGTTATTCTGCTTCTTCTGATTCAACCTCCAGACTTCACCTTCTCCTTCTCCTTCTTCTGCTTCTTCTGATTCACCCTCCAGACTTCACCTTCTCCTTCTCCTTCTTCTGTTTCTTCTGATTCGCCCTCCAGACTTCACCTTCTCCTTCTCCTTCTTCTGCTTCTTCTGATTCACCCTCCTGACTTCACCTTCTCCTTCTCCTTCTTCTACTTCTTCTGATTCACCCTCCTGACTTCACCTTCTCCTTCTCCTTCTTCTTCTTCTTCTGATTCACCCTCCAGACTTCACCTTCTCATTCTCCTTCTTCTGCTTCTTCTGCTGCGCCCTCCAGGCTTCACCTTCTCCTTCTCCTTCTTCTGCTTCTTCTGCTTCACACTCCAGACTTCACCTTCTCCTTCTCCTTCTTCTGCTTCTTCTGCTGCGCCCTCCAGGCTTCACCTTCTCCTTCTCCTTCTTCTGCTTCTTCTGCTTCACCGTCCTGACTTCACCTTCTCCTTCTCCTTCTTCTACTTCTTCTGCTACACCCCCCTGACTTCACCTGCTCCTTCTCCTTCTTCTGCTTCTTCGATTCACCCTCCTAAATTCACCTTCTCCTTCTCCTTCTTCTGCTTCTTCTGATTCACCCTCCTGACTTCACCTTCTCCTTCTCCTTCTTCTGCTTCTTCTGATTCACCCTCCAGACTTCACCTTCTCCTTCTCCTTCTTCTGCTTCTTCTGATTCACCCTCCAGACTTCACCTTCTCCTTCTCCTTCTTCTGCTTCTTCTGCTTCACCCTCCAGACTTCACCTTCTCCTTCTCCTTCTTCTGCTTCTTCTGCTTCACCCTCCTGACTTCACCTTCTCCTTCTACTTCTTCTACTTCTTCTGATTCACCCTCCAGACTTCACCTACTCCTTCTCCTTCTTCTGCTTCTTCTGCTTCACCCTCCAGACTTAACCTTCTCCTTCTCCATCTTCTGCTTCTTCTGCTTCGCCCTCCAGACTTCACCTTCTCCTTCTCCTTCTTCTGCTTCTTCTGCTTCACTCTCCTGACTTCACCTTCTCCTTCTCCTTCTTCTACTTCTTCTGATTCACCTCCAGACTTCACCCTCTCCTTCTCCTTCTTCTGCTTCTTCTGCTTCACCCTCCAGACTTCACCTTCTCTTTCTCCTTCTTCTGCTTCTTCTGCTGCGCCTTCCAGACTTCACCTTCTCCTTCTCCTTCTTCTGCTTCTTCTGATTCACCCTCCAGACTTCACCTTCTCCTTCTCCTTCTTCTACTTCTTCTGATCCACCCTCCTGACTTCACCTTCTCCTTCTCCTTCTTCTGCTTCTTCTGCTTCACCCTCCAGACTTCACCTTCTCCTTCTCCTTCTTCTGCTTCTTCTGCTTCACCCACCAGACTTCACCTTCTGCTTCTCCTTCTTCTGCTTCTTCTGCTTCACCCTCCTGACTTCACCTTCTCCTTCTCCTTCTTCTACCTCTTCTGATTCACCCTCCAGACTTCACCTTCTCCTTCTCCTTCTTCTGCTTCTTCTGATTCACCCTCCAGACTTCACCTTCTCCTTCTCCTTATTCTGCTTCTTCTGATTCACCCTCCAGACTTCACCTTCTCCTTCTCGTTATTCTGCTTCTTCTGATTCAACCTCCAGACTTCACCTTCTCCTTCTCCTTCTTCTGCTTCTTCTGATTCACCCTCCTGACTTCACCTTCTCCTTCTCCTTCTTCTCCTTCTTCTGCTTCACCCTCCAGACTTCACCTTCTCCTTCTCCTTCTTCTACCTCTTCTGATTCACCCTCCAGACTTCACCTTCTCCTTCTCCTTCTTCTACTTCTTCTGATTCACCCTCCAGACTTCACCTTCTCCTTCTCCTTCTTCTACTTCTTCTGATGCACCCTCCAGACTTCATCATCTCCTTCTCCTTCTTCTGCATCTTCTGATTCACCCTCCAGACTTCACCTTCTCCTTCTCCTTCTTCTGCTTCTTCTGATTCACCCTCCAGACTTCACCTTCTCCTTCTCCTTCTTCTACTTCTTCTGATTCACCCTCCAGACTTCACCTTCTCCTTCTCCTTCTTCTACTTCTTCTGATTCACCCTCCAGTCTTCACATTCTCCTTCTCCTTCTTCTGTTTCTTCTGCTTCAGCCTCCAGACTTCACCTTCTCCTTCTCTTTCTTCTGATTCTTCTGATTCACCCTCCAGACTTCACCTTCTCCTTCTCCTTCTTCTGATTCTTCTGATTCACCCTCCAGACTTCACCTTCTCCTTCTCCTTCTTCTGCTTCTTCTGATTCACCCTCCTGGCTTCACCTTCTCCTTCTCCTTCTTCTACTTCTTCTGATTCACCCTCCTGACTTCACCTTCTCCTTCTCCTTCTTCTCCTTCTTCTGCTTCACCCTCCAGACTTCACCTTCTCCTTCTCCTTCTTCTACCTCTTCTGATTCACCCTCCAGACTTCACCTTCTCCTTCTCCTTCTTCTGCTTCTTCTGATTCACCCTCCAGACTTCACCTTCTCCTTCTCCTTATTCTGCTTCTTCTGATTCACCCTCCAGACTTCACCTTCTCCTTCTCGTTATTCTGCTTCTTCTGATTCAACCTCCAGACTTCACCTTCTCCTTCTCCTTCTTCTGCTTCTTCTGATTCACCCTCCAGACTTCACCTTCTCCTTCTCCTTCTTCTGTTTCTTCTGATTCGCCCTCCAGACTTCACCTTCTCCTTCTCCTTCTTCTGCTTCTTCTGATTCACCCTCCTGACTTCACCTTCTCCTTCTCCTTCTTCTACTTCTTCTGATTCACCCTCCTGACTTCACCTTCTCCTTCTCCTTCTTCTACTTCTTCTGATTCACCCTCCAGACTTCACCTTCTCCTTCTCCTTCTTCTGCTTCTTCTGCTTCACCCTCCAGACTTAACCTTCTCCTTCTCCTTCTTCTGCTTCTTCTGCTTCGCCCTCCAGACTTCACCTTCTCCTTCTCCTTCTTCTGCTTCTTCTGCTTCACTCTCCTGACTTCACCTTCTCCTTCTCCTTCTTCTACTTCTTCTGATTCACCCTCCAGACTTCACCCTCTCCTTCTCCTTCTTCTGCTTCTTCTGCTTCACCCTCCAGACTTCACCTTCTCTTTCTCCTTCTTCTGCTTCTTCTGCTGCGCCTTCCAAACTTCACCTTCTCCTTCTCCTTCTTCTGCTTCTTCTGATTCACCCTCCAGACTTCACCTTCTCCTTCTCCTTCTTCTACTTCTTCTGATCCACCCTCCTGACTTCACCTTCTCCTTCTCCTTCTTCTGCTTCTTCTGCTTCACCCTCCAGACTTCACCTTCTCCTTCTCCTTCTTCTGCTTCTTCTGCTTCACCCACCAGACTTCACCTTCTCCTTCTCCTTCTTCTGCTTCTTCTGCTTCACCCTCCTGACTTCACCTTCTCCTTCTCCTTCTTCTACATCTTCTGATTCACCCTCCAGACTTCACCTTCTCCTTCTCCTTCTTCTGCTTCTTCTGATTCACCCTCCAGACTTCACCTTCTCCTTCTCCTTATTCTGCTTCTTCTGATTCACCCTCCAGACTTCACCTTCTCCTTCTCGTTATTCTGCTTCTTCTGATTCAACCTCCAGACTTCACCTTCTCCTTCTCCTTCTTCTGCTTCTTCTGATTCACCCTCCTGACTTCACCTTCTCCTTCTCCTTCTTCTCCTTCTTCTGCTTCACCCTCCAGACTTCACCTTCTCCTTCTCCTTCTTCTACCTCTTCTGATTCACCCTCCAGACTTCACCTTCTCCTTCTCCTTCTTCTACTTCTTCTGATTCACCCTCCAGACTTCACCTTCTCCTTCTCCTTCTTCTACTTCTTCTGATTCACCCTCCAGACTTCATCATCTCCTTCTCCTTCTTCTGCATCTTCTGATTCACCCTCCAGACTTCACCTTCTCCTTCTCCTTCTTCTGCTTCTTCTGATCACCCTCCAGACTTCACCTTCTCCTTCTCCTTCTTCTACTTCTTCTGATTCACCCTCCAGACTTCACCTTCTCCTTCTCCTTCTTCTACTTCTTCTGATTCACCCTCCAGTCTTCACATTCTCCTTCTCCTTCTTCTGTTTCTTCTGCTTCAGCCTCCAGACTTCACCTTCTCCTTCTCTTTCTTCTGATTCTTCTGATTCACCCTCCAGACTTCACCTTCTCCTTCTCCTTCTTCTGATTCTTCTGATTCACCCTCCAGACTTCACCTTCTCCTTCTCCTTCTTCTGCTTCTTCTGATTCACCCTCCTGGCTTCACCTTCTCCTTCTCCTTCTTCTACTTCTTCCGATTCACCCTCCTGACTTCACCTTCTCCTTCTCCTTCTTCTCCTTCTTCTGCTTCACCCTCCAGACTTCACCTTCTCCTTCTCCTTCTTCTACCTCTTCTGATTCACCCTCCAGACTTCACCTTCTCCTTCTCCTTCTTCTGCTTCTTCTGATTCACCCTCCAGACTTCACCTTCTCCTTCTCCTTATTCTGCTTCTTCTGATTCACCCTCCAGACTTCACCTTCTCCTTCTCGTTATTCTGCTTCTTCTGATTCAACCTCCAGACTTCACCTTCTCCTTCTCCTTCTTCTGCTTCTTCTGATTCACCCTCCTGACTTCACCTTCTCCTTCTCCTTCTTCTACTTCTTCTGCTTCACCCTCCAGACTTCACCTTCTCCTTCTCCTTCTTCTACTTCTTCTGATTCACCTTCCAGACTTCACCTTCTCCTTCTCCTTCTTCTGCTTCTTCTGATTCACCCTCCAGACTTCACCTTCTCCTTCTCCTTATTCTGCTTCTTCTGATTCACCCTCCAGACTTCACCTTCTCCTTCTCCTTCTGCTGCTTCTTCTGATTCACCCTCCAGACTTCACCTTTTCCTTCTCCTTCTTCTGCTTCTTCTGATTCACCCTCCAGACTTCACCTTCTCCTTCTCCTTCTTCTGCTTCTTCTGATTCACCCTCCAGACTTCACCTTCTCCTTCTTCTACTTCTTCTGATTCACCCTCCAGACTTCACCTTCTCCTTCTCTTTCTTCTGCTTCTTCTGATTCACCCTCCAGACTTCACCTTCTCCTTCTCCTTCTTCTGCTTCTTCTGCTTCACCCTCCAGACTTCACCTTCTCCTTCTCCTTCTTCTGCTTATTCTGCTTCACCCTCCTGACTTCACCTTCTCCTTCTCCTTCTTCTACTTCTTCTGATTCACCCTCCTGACTTCACCTTCTCCTTCTCCTTCTTCTACTTCTTCTGCTTCACCCTCCAGACTTCACCTTCTCCTTCTCCTTCTTCTACTTCTTCTGATTCACCCTCCAGACTTCACCTTCTCCTTCTCCTTCTTCTACTTCTTCTGATTCACCCTCCAGACTTCACCTTCTCCTTCTCCTTCTTCTACTTCTTCTGATTCATCCTCCAGACTTCACCTTCTCCTTCTCCTTCTTCTGCTTCTTCTGATTCACCCTCCAGACTTCACCTTCTCCTTCTCCTTATTCTGCTTCTTCTGATTCACCCTCCAGACATCACCTTCTCCTACTCCTTCTTCTGCTTCTTCTGATTCACCCTCCAGACTTCACCTTCTCCTTCTCCTTCTTCTGCTTCTTCTGATTCACCCTCCAGACTTCACCTTCTCCTTCTCCTTCTTCTACTTCTTCTGATTCACCCTCCAGACTTCATCTTCTCTTCTCCTTCTTCTGCTTCTTCTGATTCACCCTCCAGACTTCACCTTCTCCTTCTCCTTCGTCTACTTCTTCTGATTCACCCTCCAGACTACACCTTCTCCTTCTCCTTCTTCTACTTCTTCTGATTCACCCTCCAGACTTCACCTTCTCCTTCTCCTTCTTCTGTTTCTTCTGATTCACCCTTCAGACTTCACCTTCTCCTTCTCCTTCTTCTACTTCTTCTGATTCACCCTCCAGACTTCACCTTCTCCTTCTCCTTCTTCTACTTCTTCTGATTCACCCTCCAGACTTCATCTTCTCCTTCTCCTTCTTCTGCATCTTCTGATTCACCCTCCAGACTTCACCTTCTCCTTCTCCTTCTTCTGCTTCTTCTGATTCACCCTCCAGACTGCACCTTCTCCTTCTCCTTCTTCTACTTCTTCTGATTCACCCTCCAGACTTCACCTTCTCCTTCTCCTTCTTCTACTTCTTCTGATTCACCCTCCAGTCTTCACATTCTCCTTCTCCTTCTTCTGTTTCTTCTGCTTCAGCCTCCAGACTTCACCTTCTCCTTCTCTTTCTTCTGATTCTTCTGATTCACCCTCCAGACTTCACCTTCTACTTCTCCTTCTTCTGATTCTTCTGATTCACCCTCCAGACTTCACCTTCTCCTTCTCCTTCTTCTGCTTCTTCTGATTCACCCTCCTGGCTTCACCTTCTCCTTCTCCTTCTTCTACTTCTTCTGATTCACCCTCCTGACTTCACCTTCTCCTTCTCCTTCTTCTCCTTCTTCTGCTTCACCCTCCAGACTTCACCTTCTCCTTCTCCTTCTTCTACCTCTTCTGATTCACCCTCCAGACTTCACCTTCTCCTTCTCCTTCTTCTGCTTCTTCTGATTCACCATCCAGACTTCACCTTCTCCTTCTCCTTATTCTGCTTCTTCTGATTCACCCTCCAGACTTCACCTTCTCCTTCTCGTTATTCTGCTTCTTCTGATTCAACCTCCAGACTTCACCTTCTCCTTCTCCTTCTTCTGCTTCTTCTGATTCACCCTCCAGACTTCACCTTCTCCTTCTCCTTCTTCTGTTTCTTCTGATTCGCCCTCCAGACTTCACCTTCTCCTTCTCCTTCTTCTGCTTCTTCTGATTCACCCTCCTGACTTCACCTTCTCCTTCTCCTTCTTCTACTTCTTCTGATTCACCCTCCTGACTTCACCTTCTCCTTCTCCTTCTTCTGCTTCTTCTGATTCACCCTCCAGACTTCACCTTCTCATTCTCCTTCTTCTGCTTCTTCTGCTGCGCCCTCCAGACTTCATCTTCTCCTTCTCCTTCTTCTGCTTCTTCTGCTTCACACTCCAGACTTCACCTTCTCCTTCTCCTTCTTCTGCTTCTTCTGCTGCGCCCTCCAGGCTTCACCTTCTCCTTCTCCTTCTTCTGCTTCTTCTGCTTCACCGTCCTGACTTCACCTTCTCCTTCTCCTTCTTCTACTTCTTCTGCTACACCCCCCTGACTTCACCTGCTCCTTCTCCTTCTTCTGCTTCTTCTGATTCACCCTCCTAAATTCACCTTCTCCTTCATCCTTCTTCTCTTTCTTCTGATTCACCCTCCTGACTTCACCTTCTCCTTCTCCTTCTTCTGCTTCTTCTGATTCACCCTCCAGACTTCACCTTCTCCTTCTCCTTCTTCTGCTTCTTCTGATTCACCCTCCAGACTTCACCTTCTCCTTCTCCTTCTTCTGCTTCTTCTGCTTCACCCTCCAGACTTCACCTTCTCCTTCTCCTTCTTCTGCTTCTTCTGCTTCACCCTCCTGACTTCACCTTCTCCTTCTCCTTCTTCTACTTCTTCTGATTCACCCTCCAGACTTCACCTACTCCTTCTCCTTCTTCTGCTTCTTCTGCTTCACCCTCCAGACTTCACCTTCTCCTTCTCCTTCTTCTGCTTCTTCTGCTTCGCCCTCCAGACTTCACCTTCTCCTTCTCCTTCTTCTGCTTCTTCTGCTTCACTCTCCTGACTTCACCTTCTCCTTCTCCTTCTTCTACTTCTTCTGATTCACCCTCCAGACTTCACCCTCTGCTTCTCCTTCTTCTGCTTCTTCTGCTTCACCCTCCAGACTTCACCTTCTCTTTCTCCTTCTTCTGCTTCTTCTGCTGCGCCCTCCAGACTTCACCTTCTCCTTCTACTTCTTCTGCTTCTTCTGATTCACCCTCCAGACTTCACCTTCTCCTTCTCCTTCTTCTACTTCTTCTGATCCACCCTCCTGACTTCACCTTCTCCTTCTCCTTCTTCTGCTTCTTCTGCTTCACCCTCCAGACTTCACCTTCTCCTTCTCCTTCTTCTGCTTCTTCTGCTTCACCCACCAGACTTCACCTTCTCCTTCTCCTTCTTCTGCTTCTTCTGCTTCACCCTCCTGACTTCACCTTCTCCTTCTCCTTCTTCTACCTCTTCTGATTCACCCTCCAGACTTCACCTTCTCCTTCTCCTTCTTCTGCTTCTTCTTATTCACCCTCCAGACTTCACCTTCTCCTTCTCCTTATTCTGCTTCTTCTGATTCACCCTCCAGACTTCACCTTCTCCTTCTCGTTATTCTGCTTCTTCTGATTCAACCTCCAGACTTCACCTTCTCCTTCTCCTTCTTCTGCTTCTTCTGATTCACCCTCCAGACTTCACCTTCTCCTTCTCCTTCTTCTGCTTCTTCTGATTCACCCTCCTGACTTCACCTTCTCCTTCTCCTTCTTCTACTTCTTCTGATTCACCCTCCTGACTTCACCTTCTCCTTCTCCTTCTTCTACTTCTTCTGATTCACCCTCCAGACTTCACCTTCTCCTTCTCCTTCTTCTTCTTCTTCTGATTCACCCTCCAGACTTCACCTTCTCATTCTCCTTCTTCTGCTTCTTCTGCTGCGCCCTCCAGACTTCACCTTCTCCTTCTCCTTCTTCTGCTTCTTCTGCTTCACACTCCAGACTTCACCTTCTCCTTCTCCTTCTTCTGCTTCTTCTGCTGCGCCCTCCAGGCTTCACCTTCTCCTTCTCCTTCTTCTGCTTCTTCTGCTTCACCGTCCTGACTTCACCTTCTCCTTCTCCTTCTTCTACTTCTTCTGCTACACCCCCCTGACTTCACCTGCTCCTTCTCCTTCTTCTGCTTCTTCTGATTCACCCTCCTAAATTCACCTTCTCCTTCTCCTTCTTCTGCTTCTTCTGATTCACCCTCCTGACTTCACCTTCTCCTTCTCCTTCTTCTGCTTCTTCTGATTCACCCTCCAGACTTCACCTTCTTCTTCTCCTTCTTCTGCTTCTTCTGATTCACCCTCCAGACTTCACCTTCTCCTTCTCCTTCTTCTGCTTCTTCTGCTTCACCCTCCAGACTTCACCTTCTCCTTCTCCTTCTTCTGCTTCTTCTGCTTCACCCTCCTGACTTCACCTTCTCCTTCTCCTTCTTCTACTTCTTCTGATTCACCCTCCAGACTTCACCTACTCCTTCTCCTTCTTCTGCTTCTTCTGCTTCACCCTCCAGACTTCACCTTCTCCTTCTCCTTCTTCTGCTTCTTCTGCTTCGCCCTCCAGACTTCACCTTCTCCTTCTCCTTCTTCTGCTTCTTCTGCTTCACTCTCCTGACTTCACCTTCTCCTTCTCCTTCTTCTACTTCTTCTGATTCACCCTCCAGACTTCACCCTCTCCTTCTCCTTCTTCTGCTTCTTCTGCTTCACCCTCCAGACTTCACCTTCTCTTTCTCCTTCTTCTGCTTCTTCTGCTGCGCCCTCCAGACTTCACCTTCTCCTTCTCCTTCTTCTGCTTCTTCTGATTCACCCTCCAGACTTCACCTTCTCCTTCTCCTTCTTCTACTTCTTCTGATCCACCCTCCTGACTTCACCTTCTCCTTCTCCTTCTTCTGCTTCTTCTGCTTCACCCTCCAGACTTCACCTTCTCCTTCTCCTTCTTCTGCTTCTTCTGCTTCACCCACCAGACTTCACCTTCTCCTTCTCCTTCTTCTGCTTCTTCTGCTTCACCCTCCTGACTTCACCTTCTCCTTCTCCTTCTTCTACCTCTTCTGATTCACCCTCCAGACTTCACCTTCTCCTTCTCCTTCTTCTGCTTCTTCTGATTCACCCTCCAGACTTCACCTTCTCCTTCTCCTTATTCTGCTTCTTCTGATTCACCCTCCAGACTTCACCTTCTCCTTCTCGTTATTCTGCTTCTTCTGATTCAACCTCCAGACTTCACCTTCTCCTTCTCCTTCTTCTGCTTCTTCTGATTCACCCTCCAGACTGCACCTTCTCCTTCTCCTTCTTCTACTTCTTCTGATCCACCCTCCTGACTTCACCTTCTCCTTCTCCTTCTTCTGCTTCTTCTGATTCACCCTCCTGGCTTCACCTTCTCCTTCTCCTTCTTCTACTTCTTCTGATTCACCCTCCTGACTTCACCTTCTCCTTCTCCTTCTTCTCCTTCTTCTGCTTCACCCTCCAGACTTCACCTTCTCCTGCTCCTTCTTCTACCTCTTCTGATTCACCCTCCAGACTTCACCTTCTCCTTCTCCTTCTTCTGCTTCTTCTGATTCACCCTCCAGACTTCACCTTCTCCTTCTCCTTATTCTGCTTCTTCTGATTCACCCTCCAGACTTCACCTTCTCCTTCTCGTTATTCTGCTTCTTCTGATTCAACCTCCAGACTTCACCTTCTCCTTCTCCTTCTTCTGCTTCTTCTGATTCACCCTCCAGACTTCACCTTCTCCTTCTCCTTCTTCTGTTTCTTCTGATTCGCCCTCCAGACTTCTCCTTCTCCTTCTCCTTCTTCTGCTTCTTCTGATTCACCCTCCTGACTTCACCTTCTCCTTCTCCTTCTTCTACTTCTTCTGATTCACCCTCCTGACTTCACCTTCTCCTTCTCCTTCTTCTACTTCTTCTGATTCACCCTCCAGACTTCACCTTCTCCTTCTCCTTCTTCTTCTTCTTCTGATTCACCCTCCAGACTTCACCTTCTCATTCTCCTTCTTCTGCTTCTTCTGCTGCGCCCTCCAGACTTCACCTTCTCCTTCTCCTTCTTCTGCTTCTTCTGCTTCACACTCCAGACTTCACCTTCTCCTTCTCCTTCTTCTGCTTCTTCTGCTGCGCCCTCCAGGCTTCACCTTCTCCTTCTCCTTCTTCTGCTTCTTCTGCTTCACCGTCCTGACTTCACCTTCTCCTTCTCCTTCTTCTACTTCTTCTGCTACACCCCCCTGACTTCACCTGCTCCTTCTCCTTCTTCTGCTTCTTCTGATTCACCCTCCTAAATTCACCTTCTCCTTCTCCTTCTTCTGCTTCTTCTGATTCACCCTCCTGATTTCACCTTCTCCTTCTCCTTCTTCTGCTTCTTCTGATTCACCCTCCAGACTTCACCTTCTCCTTCTCCTTCTTCTGCTTCTTCTGATTCACCCTCCAGACTTCACCTTCTCCTTCTCCTTCTTCTGCTTCTTCTGCTTCACCCTCCAGACTTCACCTTCTCCTTCTCCTTCTTCTGCTTCTTCTGCTTCACCCTCCTGACTTCACCTTCTCCTTCTCCTTCTTCTACTTCTTCTGATTCACCCTCCAGACTTCACCTTCTCCTTCTCCTTCTTCTGCTTCTTCTGCTTCAGCCTCCAGATTTAACCTTCTCCTTCTCCTTCTTCTGCTTCTTCTGCTTCGCCCTCCAGACTTCACCTTCTCCTTCTCCTTCTTCTGCTTCTTCTGCTTCACTCTCCTGACTTCACCTTCTCCTTCTCCTTCTTCTACTTCTTCTGATTCACCCTCCAGACTTCACCCTCTCCTTCTCCTTCTTCTACTTCTTCTGCTTCACCCTCCAGACTTCACCTTCTCTTTCTCCTTCTTCTGCTTCTTCTGCTGCGCCTTCCAGACTTCACCTTCTCCTTCTCCTTCTTCTGCTTCTTCTGATTCACCCTCCAGACTTCACCTTCTCCTTCTCCTTCTTCTACTTCTTCTGATCCACCCTCCTGACTTCACCTTCTCCTTCTCCTTCTTCTGCTTCTTCTGCTTCACCCTCCAGACTTCACCTTCTCCTTCTCCTTCTTCTGCTTCTTCTGCTTCACCCACCAGACTTCACCTTCTCCTTCTCCTTCTTCTGCTTCTTCTGCTTCACCCTCCTGACTTCACCTTCTCCTTCTCCTTCTTCTACCTCTTCTGATTCACCCTCCAGACTTCACCTTCTCCTTCTCCTTCTTCTACTTCTTCTGATTCACCCTCCAGACTTCACCTTCTCCTTCTCCTTCTTCTACTGCTTCTGATTCACCCTCCAGACTTCATCATCTCCTTCTCCTTCTTCTGCATCTTCTGATTCACCCTCCAGACTTCACCTTCTCCTTCTCCTTCTTCTGCTTCTTCTGATTCACCCTCCAGACTTCACCTTCTCCTTCTCCTTATTCTGCTTCTTCTAATTCACCCTCCAGACTTCACCTTCTACTTCTCCTTCTTCTACTTCTTCTGATTCACCCTCCAGTCTTCACATTCTCCTTCTCCTTCTTCTGTTTCTTCTGCTTCAGCCTCCAGACTTCACCTTCTCCTTCTCTTTCTTCTGATTCTTCTGATTCACCCTCCAGACTTCACCTTCTCCTTCTCCTTCTTCTGATTCTTCTGATTCACCCTCCAGACTTCACCTTCTCCTTCTCCTTCTTCTGCTTCTTCTGATTCACCCTCCTGGCTTCACCTTCTCCTTCTCCTTCTTCTACTTCTTCTGATTCACCCTCCTGACTTCACCTTCTCCTTCTCCTTCTTCTCCTTCTTCTGCTTCACCCTCCAGACTTCACCTTCTCCTTCTCCTTCTTCTACCTCTTCTGATTCACCCTCCAGACTTCACCTTCTCCTTCTCCTTCTTCTGCTTCTTCTGATTCACCCTCCAGACTTCACCTTCTCCTTCTCCTTATTCTGCTTCTTCTGATTCACCCTCCAGACTTCACCTTCTCCTTCTCGTTATTCTGCTTCTTCTGATTCAACCTCCAGATTTCACCTTCTCCTTCTCCTTCTTCTGCTTCTTCTGATTCACCCTCTAGACTTCACCTTCTCCTTCTCCTTCTTCTGTTTCTTCTGATTCGCCCTCCAGACTTCACCTTCTCCTTCTCCTTCTTCTGCTTCTTCTGATTCACCCTCCTGACTTCACCTTCTCCTTCTCCTTCTTCTACTTCTTCTGATTCACCCTCCTGACTTCACCTTCTCCTTCTCCTTCTTCTACTTCTTCTGATTCACCCTCCAGACTTCACCTTCTCCTTCACCTTCTTCTGCTTCTTCTGCTTCACCCTCCAGACTTAACCTTCTCCTTCTCCTTCTTCTGCTTCTTCTGCTTCGCCCTCCAGACTTCACCTTCTCCTTCTCCTTCTTCTGCTTCTTCTGCTTCACTCTCCTGACTTCACCTTCTCCTTCTCCTTCTTCTACTTCTTCTGATTCACCCTCCAGACTTCACCCTCTCCTTCTCCTTCTTCTGCTTCTTCTGCTTCACCCTCCAGACTTCACCTTCTCTTTCTCCTTCTTCTGCTTCTTCTGCTGCGCCTTCCAGACTTCACCTTCTCCTTCTCCTTCTTCTGCTTCTTCTGATTCACCCTCCAGACTTCACCTTCTCCTTCTTCTGTTTCTTCTGATTCGCCCTCCAGACTTCACCTTCTCCTTCTCCTTCTTCTGCTTCTTCTGATTCACCCTCCTGACTTCACCTTCTCCTTCTCCTTCTTCTACTTCTTCTGATTCACCCTCCTGACTTCACCTTCTCCTTCTCCTTCTTCTACTTCTTCTGATTCACCCTCCAGACTTCACCTTCTCCTTCTCCTTCTTCTTCTTCTTCTGATTCACCCTCCAGACTTCACCTTCTCATTCTCCTTCTTCTGCTTCTTCTGCTGCGCCCTCCAGACTTCACCTTCCCCTTCTCCTTCTTCTGATTCTTCTGCTTCACACTCCAGACTTCACCTTCTCCTTCTCCTTCTTCTGCTTCTTCTGCTGCGCCCTCCAGGCTTCACCTTCTCCTTCTCCTTCTTCTGCTTCTTCTGCTTCACCGTCCTGACTTCACCTTCTCCTTCTCCTTCTTCTACTTCTTCTGCTACACCCCCCTGACTTCACCTGCTCCTTCTCCTTCTTCTGCTTCTTCTGATTCACCCTCCTAAATTCACCTTCTCCTTCTCCTTCTTCTGCTTCTTCTGATTCACCCTCCTGACTTCACCTTCTCCTTCTCCTTCTTCTGCTTCTTCTGATTCACCCTCCAGACTTCACCTTCTCCTTCTCCTTCTTCTGCTTCTTCTGATTCACCCTCCAGACTTCACCTTCTCCTTCTCCTTCTTCTGCTTCTTCTGCTTCACCCTCCAGACTTCACCTTCTCCTTCTCCTTCTTCTGCTTCTTCTGCTTCACCCTCCTGACTTCACCTTCTCCTTCTCCTTCTTCTACTTCTTCTGATTCACCCTCCAGACTTCACCTACTCCTTCTCCTTCTTCTGCTTCTTCTGCTTCACCCTCCAGACTTAACCTTCTCCTTCTCCTTCTTCTGCTTCTTCTGCTTCGCCCTCCAGACTTCACCTTCTCCTTCTCCTTCTTCTGCTTCTTCTGCTTCACTCTCCTGACTTCACCTTCTCCTTCTCCTTCTTCTACTTCTTCTGATTCACCCTCCAGACTTCACCCTCTCCTTCTCCTTCTTCTGCTTCTTCTGCTTCACCCTCCAGACTTCACCTTCTCTTTCTCCTTCTTCTGCTTCTTCTGCTGCGCCTTCCAGACTTCACCTTCTCCTTCTCCTTCTTCTGCTTCTTCTGATTCACCCTCCAGACTTCACCTTCTCCTTCTCCTTCTTCTACTTCTTCTGATCCACCCTCCTGACTTCACCTTCTCCTTCTCCTTCTTCTGCTTCTTCTGCTTCACCCTCCAGACTTCACCTTCTCCTTCTCCTTCTTCTGCTTCTTCTGCTTCACCCACCAGACTTCACCTTCTCCTTCTCCTTCTTCTGCTTCTTCTGCTTCACCCTCCTGACTTCACCTTCTCCTTCTCCTTCTTCTACCTCTTCTGATTCACCCTCCAGACTTCACCTTCTCCTTCTCCTTCTTCTGCTTCTTCTGATTCACACTCCAGACTTCACCTTCTCCTTCTCCTTATTCTGCTTCTTCTGATTCACCCTCCAGACTTCACCTTCTCCTTCTCGTTATTCTGCTTCTTCTGATTCAACCTCCAGACTTCACCTTCTCCTTCTCCTTCTTCTGCTTCTTCTGATTCACCCTCCTGACTTCACCTTCTCCTTCTCCTTCTTCTCCTTCTTCTGCTTCACCCTCCAGACTTCACCTTCTCCTTCTCCTTCTTCTACCTCTTCTGATTCACCCTCCAGACTTCACCTTCTCCTTCTCCTTCTTCTACTTCTTCTGATTCACCCTCCAGACTTCACCTTCTCCTTCTCCTTCTTCTACTTCTTCTGATTCACCCTCCAGACTTCATCATCTCCTTCTCCTTCTTCTGCATCTTCTGATTCACCCTCCAGACTTCACCTTCTCCTTCTCCTTCTTCTGCTTCTTCTGATTCACCCTCCAGACTTCACCTTCTCCTTCTCCTTATTCTGCTTCTTCTGATTCACCCTCCAGACTTCACCTTCTCCTTCTCCTTCTTCTACTTCTTCTGATTCACCCTCCAGTCTTCACATTCTCCTTCTCCTTCTTCTGTTTCTTCTGCTTCAGCCTCCAGACTTCACCTTCTCCTTCTCTTTCTTCTGATTCTTCTGATTCACCCTCCAGACTTCACCTTCTCCTTCTCCTTCTTCTGATTCTTCTGATTCACCCTCCAGACTTCACCTTCTCCTTCTCCTTCTTCTGCTTCTTCTGATTCACCCTCCTGGCTTCACCTTCTCCTTCTCCTTCTTCTACTTCTTCTGATTCACCCTCCTGACTTCACCTTCTCCTTCTCCTTCTTCTACCTCTTCTGATTCACCCTCCAGACTTCACCTTCTCCTTCTCCTTCTTCTACTTCTTCTGATTCACCCTCCAGACTTCACCTTCTCCTTCTCCTTCTTCTACTTCTTCTGATTCACCCTCCAGACTTCATCATCTCCTTCTCCTTCTTCTGCATCTTCTGATTCACCCTCCAGACTTCACCTTCTCCTTCTCCTTCTTCTGCTTCTTCTGATTCACCCTCCAGACTTCACCTTCTCCTTCTCCTTATTCTGCTTCTTCTGATTCACCCTCCAGACTTCACCTTCTCCTTCTCCTTCTTCTACTTCTTCTGATTCACCCTCCAGTCTTCACATTCTCCTTCTCCTTCTTCTGTTTCTTCTGCTTCAGCCTCCAGACTTCAGCTTCTCCTTCTCTTTCTTCTGATTCTTCTGATTCACCCTCCAGACTTCACCTTCTCCTTCTCCTTCTTCTGATTCTTCTGATTCACCCTCCAGACTTCACCTTCTACTTCTCCTTCTTCTGCTTCTTCTGATTCACCCTCCTGGCTTCACCTTCTCCTTCTCCTTCTTCTACTTCTTCTGATTCACCCTCCTGACTTCACCTTCTCCTTCTCCTTCTTCTCCTTCTTCTGCTTCACCCTCCAGACTTCACCTTCTCCTTCTCCTTCTTCTACCTCTTCTGATTCACCCTCCAGACTTCACCTTCTCCTTCTCCTTCTTCTGCTTCTTCTGGTTCACCCTCCAGACTTCACCTTCTCCTTCTCCTTATTCTGCTTCTTCTGATTCACCCTCCAGACTTCACCTTCTCCTTCTCGTTATTCTGCTTCTTCTGATTCAACCTCCAGACTTCACCTTCTCCTTCTCCTTCTTCTGCTTCTTCTGATTCACCCTCCAGACTTCACCTTCTCCTTCTCCTTCTTCTGTTTCTTCTGATTAGCCCTCCAATCATCACCTTCTCCTTCTCCTTCTTCTGCTTCTTCTGATTCACCCTCCTGACTTCACCTTCTCCTTCTCCTTCTTCTACTTCTTCTGATTCACCCTCCTGACTTCACCTTCTCCTTCTCCTTCTTCTACTTCTTCTGATTCACCCTCCAGACTTCACCTTCTCCTTCACCTTCTTCTGCTTCTTCTGCTTCACCCTCCAGAGTTAACCTTCTCCTTCTCCTTCTTCTGCTTCTTCTGCTTCGCCCTCCAGACTTCACCTTCTCCTTCTCCTTCTTCTGCTTCTTCTGCTTCACTCTCCTGACTTCACCTTCTCCTTCTCCTTCTTCTACTTCTTCTGATTCACCCTCCAGACTTCACCCTCTCCTTCTCCTTCTTCTGCTTCTTCTGCTTCACCCTCCAGACTTCACCTTCTCTTTCTCCTTCTTCTGCTTCTTCTGCTGCGCCTTCCAGACTTCACCTTCTCCTTCTCCTTCTTCTGCTTCTTCTGATTCACCCTCCAGACTTCACCTTCTCCTTCTCCTTCTTCTACTTCTTCTGATCCACCCTCCTGACTTCACCTTCTCCTTCTCCTTCTTCTGCTTCTTCTGCTTCACCCTCCAGACTTCACCTTCTCCTTCTCCTTCTTCTGCTTCTTCTGCTTCACCCACCAGACTTCACCTTCTCCTTCTCCTTCTTCTGCTTCTTCTGCTTCACCCTCCTGACTTCACCTTCTCCTTCTCCTTCTTCTACCTCTTCTGATTCACCCTCCAGACTTCACCTTCTCCTTCTCCTTCTTCTGCTTCTTCTGATTCACCCTCCAGACTTCACCTTCTCCTTCTCCTTATTCTGCTTCTTCTGATTCACCCTCCAGACTTCACCTTCTCCTTCTCGTTATTCTGCTTCTTCTGATTCAACCTCCAGACTTCACCTTCTCCTTCTCCTTCTTCTGCTTCTTCTGATTCACCCTCCTGACTTCACCTTCTCCTTCTCCTTCTTCTCCTTCTTCTGCTTCACCCTCCAGACTTCACCTTCTCCTTCTCCTTCTTCTACCTCTTCTGATTCACCCTCCAGACTTCACCTTCTCCTTCTCCTTCTTCTACTTCTTCTGATTCACCCTCCAGACTTCATCATCTCCTTCTCCTTCTTCTGCATCTTCTGATTCACCCTCCAGACTTCACCTTCTCCTTCTCCTTCTTCTGCTTCTTCTGATTCACCCTCCAGACTTCACCTTCTCCTTCTCCTTCTTCTACTTCTTCTGATTCACCCTCCAGACTTCACCTTCTCCTTCTCCTTCTTCTACTTCTTCTGATTCACCCTCCAGTCTTCACATTCTCCTTCTCCTTCTTCTGTTTCTTCTGCTTCAGCATCCAGACTTCACCTTCTCCTTCTCTTTCTTCTGATTCTTCTGATTCACCCTCCAGACTTCACCTTCTCCTTCTCCTTCTTCTGATTCTTCTGATTCACCCTCCAGACTTCACCTTCTCCTTCTCCTTCTTCTGCTTCTTCTGATTCACCCTCCTGGCTTCACCTTCTCCTTCTCCTTCTTCTACTTCTTCTGATTCACCCACCTGACTTCACCTTCTCCTTCTCCTTCTTCTCCTTCTTCTGCTTCACCCTCCAGACTTCACCTTCTCCTTCTCCTTCTTCTACCTCTTCTGATTCACCCTTCAGACTTCACCTTCTCCTTCTCCTTCTTCTGCTTCTTCTGATTCACCCTCCAGACTTCACCTTCTCCTTCTCCTTATTCTGCTTCTTCTGATTCACCCTCCAGACTTCACCTTCTCCTTCTCGTTATTCTGCTTCTTCTGATTCAACCTCCAGACTTCACCTTCTCCTTCTCCTTCTTCTGCTTCTTCTGATTCACCCTCCAGACTTCACCTTCTCCTTCTCCTTCTTCTGTTTCTTCTGATTCGCCCTCCAGACTTCACCTTCTCCTTCTCCTTCTTCTGCTTCTTCTGATTCACCCTCCTGACTTCACCTTCTCCTTCTCCTTCTTCTACTTCTTCTGATTCACCCTCCTGACTTCACCTTCTCCTTCTCCTTCTTCTACTTCTTCTGATTCACCCTCCAGACTTCCCCTTCTCCTTCTCCTTCTTCTGCTTCTTCTGATTCACCCTCCAGACTTCACCTTCTCATTCTCCTTCTTCTGCTTCTTCTGCTGCGCCCTCCAGACTTCACCTTCTCCTTCTCCTTCTTCTGCTTCTTCTGCTTCACACTCCAGACTTCACCTTCTCCTTCTCCTTCTTCTGCTTCTTCTGCTGCGCCCTCCAGGCTTCACCTTCTCCTTCTCCTTCTTCTGCTTCTTCTGCTTCACCGTCCTGACTTCACCTTCTCCTTCTCCTTCTTCTACTTCTTCTGATTCACCCTCCAGACTACACCTTCTCCTTCTCCTTCTTCTACTTCTTCTGATTCACCCTCCAGACTTCACCTTCTCCTTCTCGTTATTCTGCTTCTTCTGATTCAACCTCCAGACTTCACCTTCTCCTTCTCCTTCTTCTGCTTCTTCTGATTCACCCTCCAGACTTCACCTTCTCCTTCTCCTTCTTCTGTTTCTTCTGATTCGCCCTCCAGACTTCACCTTCTCCTTCTCCTTCTTCTGCTTCTTCTGATTCACCCTCCTGACTTCACCTTCTCCTTCTCCTTCTTCTACTTCTTCTGATTCACCCTCCAGACTACACCTTCTCCTTCTCCTTCTTCTACTTCTTCTGATTCACCCTCCAGACTTCACCTTCTCCTTCTCCTTCTTCTGTTTCTTCTGATTCACCCTCCAGACTTCACCTTCTCCTTCTCCTTCTTCTACTTCTTCTGATTCACCCTCCAGACTTCACCTTCTCCTTCTCCTTCGTCTACTTCTTCTGATTCACCCTCCAGACTACACCTTCTCCTTCTCCTTCTTCTGCTTCTTCTGATTCACCCTCCAGACTTCACCTTCTCCTTCTCCTTCTTAAACTTCTTCTGATTCACCCTCCAGACTTCATCATCTCCTTCTCCTTCTTCTGCATCTTCTGATTCACCCTCCAGACTTCACCTTCTCCTTCTCCTTCTTCTGCTTCTTCTGATTCACCCTCCAGACTTCACCTTCTCCTTCTCCTTATTCTGCTTCTTCTGATTCACCCTCCAGACTTCACCTTCTCCTTCTCCTTCTTCTACTTCTTCTGATTCACCCTCCAGTCTTCACATTCTCCTTCTCCTTCTTCTGTTTCTTCTGCTTCAGCCTCCAGACTTCACCTTCTCCTTCTCTTTCTTCTGATTCTTCTGATTCACCCTCCAGACTTCACCTTCTCCTTCTCCTTCTTCTGATTCTTCTGATTCACCCTCCAGACTTCACCTTCTCCTTCTCCTTCTTCTGCTTCTTCTGATTCACCCTCCTGGCTTCACCTTCTCCTTCTCCTTCTTCTACTTCTTCTGATTCACCCTCCTGACTTCACCTTCTCCTTCTCCTTCTTCTACCTCTTCTGATTCACCCTCCAGACTTCACCTTCTCCTTCTCCTTCTTCTACTTCTTCTGATTCACCTTCCAGACTTCACCTTCTCCTTCTCCTTCTTCTACTTCTTCTGATTCACCCTCCAGACTTCATCATCTCCTTCTCCTTCTTCTGCATCTTCTGATTCACCCTCCAGACTTCACCTTCTCCTTCTCCTTCTTCTGCTTCTTCTGATTCACCCTCCAGACTTCACCTTCTCCTTCTCCTTATTCTGCTTCTTCTGATTCACCCTCCAGACTTCACCTTCTCCTTCTCCTTCTTCTACTTCTTCTGATTCACCCTCCAGTCTTCACATTCTCCTTCTCCTTCTTCTGTTTCTTCTGCTTCAGCCTCCAGACTTCACCTTCTCCTTCTCTTTCTTCTGATTCTTCTGATTCACCCTCCAGACTTCACCTTCTCCTTCTCCTTCTTCTGATTCTTC
Organism: Somniosus microcephalus; assembly: GCF_052327205.1. NCBI lineage: Eukaryota > Metazoa > Chordata > Chondrichthyes > Squaliformes > Somniosidae > Somniosus > Somniosus microcephalus. Next base: position 214,581 of record NW_028225368.1, read on the forward strand.
TGATTCACCCTCCAGACTTCACCTTCTCCTTCTCCTTCTTCTGCTTCTTCTGATTCACCCTCCTGGCTTCACCTTCTCCTTCTCCTTCTTCTACTTCTTCTGATTCACCCTCCTGACTTCACCTTCTCCTTCTCCTTCTTCTCCTTCTTCTGCTTCACCCTCCAGACTTCACCTTCTCCTTCTCCTTCTTCTACCTCTTCTGATTCACCCTCCAGACTTCACCTTCTCCTTCTCCTTCTTCTGCTTCTTCTGATTCACCCTCCAGACTTCACCTTCTCCTTCTCCTTATTCTGCTTCTTCTGATTCACCCTCCAGACTTCACCTTCTCCTTCTCGTTATTCTGCTTCTTCTGATTCAACCTCCAGACTTCACCTTCTCCTTCTCCTTCTTCTGCTTCTTCTGATTCACCCTCCAGACTTCACCTTCTCCTTCTCCTTCTTCTGTTTCTTCTGATTCGCCCTCCAGACTTCACCTTCTCCTTCTCCTTCTTCTGCTTCTTCTGATTCACCCTCCTGACTTCACCTTCTCCTTCTCCTTCTTCTACTTCTTCTGATTCACCCTCCTGACTTCACCTTCTCCTTCTCCTTCTTCTACTTCTTCTGATTCACCCTCCAGACTTCACCTTCTCCTTCACCTTCTTCTGCTTCTTCTGCTTCACCCTCCAGACTTAACCTTCTCCTTCTCCTTCTTCTGCTTCTTCTGCTTCGCCCTCCAGACTTCACCTTCTCCTTCTCCTTCTTCTGCTTCTTCTGCTTCACTCTCCTGACTTCACCTTCTCCTTCTCCTTCTTCTACTTCTTCTGATTCACCCTCCAGACTTCACCCTCTCCTTCTCCTTCTTCTGCTTCTTCTGCTTCACCCTCCAGACTTCACCTTCTCTTTCTCCTTCTTCTGCTTCTTCTGCTGCGCCTTCCAGACTTCACCTTCTCCTTCTTCTGCTTCTTCTGATTCACCCTCCAGACTTCACCTTCTCCTTCTCCTTCTTCTACTTCTTCTGATCCACCCTCCTGACTTCACCTTCTCCTTCTCCTTCTTCTGCTTCTTCTGCTTCACCCTCCAGACTTCACCTTCTCCTTCTCCTTCTTCTGCTTCTTCTGCTTCACCCACCAGACTTCACCTTCTCCTTCTCCTTCTTCTGCTTCTTCTGCTTCACCCTCCTGACTTCACCTTCTCCTTCTCCTTCTTCTACCTCTTCTGATTCACCCTCCAGACTTCACCTTCTCCTTCTCCTTCTTCTGCTTCTTCTGATTCACCCTCCAGACTTCACCTTCTCCTTCTCCTTATTCTGCTTCTTCTGATTCACCCTCCAGACTTCACCTTCTCCTTCTCGTTATTCTGCTTCTTCTGATTCAACCTCCAGACTTCACCTTCTCCTTCTCCTTCTTCTGCTTCTTCTGATTCACCCTCCTGACTTCACCTTCTCCTTCTCCTTCTTCTCCTTCTTCTGCTTCACCCTCCAGACTTCACCTTCTCCTTCTCCTTCTTCTACCTCTTCTGATTCACCCTCCTGGCTTCACCTTCTCCTTCTCCTTCTTCTGCTTCTTCTGATTCACCCTCCTGGCTTCACCTTCTCCTTCTCCTTCTTCTACTTCTTCTGATTCACCCTCCTGACTTCACCTTCTCCTTCTCCTTCTTCTACCTCTTCTGATTCACCCTCCAGACTTCACCTTCTCCTTCTCCTTCTTCTACTTCTTCTGATTCACCTTCCAGACTTCACCTTCTCCTTCTCCTTCTTCTACTTCTTCTGATTCACCCTCCAGTCTTCACATTCTCCTTCTCCTTCTTCTGTTTCTTCTGCTTCAGCCTCCAGACTTCACCTTCTCCTTCTCTTTCTTCTGATTCTTCTGATTCACCCTCCAGACTTCACCTTCTCCTTCTCCTTCTTCTGATTCTTCTGATTCACCCTCCAGACTTCACCTTCTCCTTCTCCTTCTTCTGCTTCTTCTGATTCACCCTCCTGGCTTCACCTTCTCCTTCTCCTTCTTCTACTTCTTCTGATTCACCCTCCTGACTTCACCTTCTCCTTCTCCTTCTTCTCCTTCTTCTGCTTCACCCTCCAGACTTCACCTTCTCCTTCTCCTTCTTCTACCTCTTCTGATTCACCCTCCAGACTTCACCTTCTCCTTCTCCTTCTTCTGCTTCTTCTGATTCACCCTCCAGACTTCACCTTCTCCTTCTCCTTATTCTGCTTCTTCTGATTCACCCTCCAGACTTCACCTTCTCCTTCTCGTTATTCTGCTTCTTCTGATTCAACCTCCAGACTTCACCTTCTCCTTCTCCTTCTTCTGCTTCTTCTGATTCACCCTCCAGACTTCACCTTCTCCTTCTCCTTCTTCTGTTTCTTCTGATTCGCCCTCCAGACTTCACCTTCTCCTTCTCCTTCTTCTGCTTCTTCTGATTCACCCTCCTGACTTCACCTTCTCCTTCTCCTTCTTCTACTTCTTCTGATTCACCCTCCTGACTTCACCTTCTCCTTCTCCTTCTTCTACTTCTTCTGATTCACCCTCCAGACTTCACCTTCTCCTTCACCTTCTTCTGCTTCTTCTGCTTCACCCTCCAGACTTAACCTTCTCCTTCTCCTTCTTCTGCTTCTTCTGCTTCGCCCTCCAGACTTCACCTTCTCCTTCTCCTTCTTCTGCTTCTTCTGCTTCACTCTCCTGACTTCACCTTCTCCTTCTCCTTCTTCTACTTCTTCTGATTCACCCTCCAGACTTCACCCTCTCCTTCTCCTTCTTCTGCTTCTTCTGCTTCACCCTCCAGACTTCACCTTCTCTTTCTCCTTCTTCTGCTTCTTCTGCTGCGCCTTCCAGACTTCACCTTCTCCTTCTTCTGCTTCTTCTGATTCACCCTCCAGACTTCACCTTCTCCTTCTCCTTCTTCTACTTCTTCTGATCCACCCTCCTGACTTCACCTTCTCCTTCTCCTTCTTCTGCTTCTTCTGCTTCACCCTCCAGACTTCACCTTCTCCTTCTCCTTCTTCTGCTTCTTCTGCTTCACCCACCAGACTTCACCTTCTCCTTCTCCTTCTTCTGCTTCTTCTGCTTCACCCTCCTGACTTCACCTTCTCCTTCTCCTTCTTCTACCTCTTCTGATTCACCCTCCAGACTTCACCTTCTCCTTCTCCTTCTTCTGCTTCTTCTGATTCACCCTCCAGACTTCACCTTCTCCTTCTCCTTATTCTGCTTCTTCTGATTCACCCTCCAGACTTCACCTTCTCCTTCTCGTTATTCTGCTTCTTCTGATTCAACCTCCAGACTTCACCTTCTCCTTCTCCTTCTTCTGCTTCTTCTGATTCACCCTCCTGACTTCACCTTCTCCTTCTCCTTCTTCTCCTTCTTCTGCTTCACCCTCCAGACTTCACCTTCTCCTTCTCCTTCTTCTACCTCTTCTGATTCACCCTCCTGGCTTCACCTTCTCCTTCTCCTTCTTCTACTTCTTCTGATTCACACTCCTGACTTCACCTTCTCCTTCTCCTTCTTCTACCTCTTCTGATTCACCCTCCAGACTTCACCTTCTCCTTCTCCTTCTTCTACTTCTTCTGATTCACCTTCCAGACTTCACCTTCTCCTTCTCCTTCTTCTACTTCTTCTGATTCACCCTCCAGACTTCATCATCTCCTTCTCCTTCTTCTGCATCTTCTGATTCACCCTCCAGACTTCACCTTCTCCTTCTCCTTCTTCTGCTTCTTCTGATTCACCCTCCAGACTTCACCTTCTCCTTCTCCTTATTCTGCTTCTTCTGATTCACCCTCCAGACTTCACCTTCTCCTTCTCCTTCTTCTACTTCTTCTGATTCACCCTCCAGTCTTCACATTCTCCTTCTCCTTCTTCTGTTTCTTCTGCTTCAGCCTCCAGACTTCACCTTCTCCTTCTCTTTCTTCTGATTCTTCTGATTCACCCTCCAGACTTCACCTTCTCCTTCTCCTTCTTCTGATTCTTCTGATTCACCCTCCAGACTTCACCTTCTCCTTCTCCTTCTTCTGCTTCTTCTGATTCACCCTCCTGGCTTCACCTTCTCCTTCTCCTTCTTCTACTTCTTCTGATTCACCCTCCTGACTTCACCTTCTCCTTCTCCTTCTTCTCCTTCTTCTGCTTCACCCTCCAGACTTCACCTTCTCCTTCTCCTTCTTCTACCTCTTCTGATTCACCCTCCAGACTTCACCTTCTCCTTCTCCTTCTTCTGCTTCTTCTGATTCACCCTCCAGACTTCACCTTCTCCTTCTCCTTATTCTGCTTCTTCTGATTCACCCTCCAGACTTCACCTTCTCCTTCTCGTTATTCTGCTTCTTCTGATTCAACCTCCAGACTTCACCTTCTCCTTCTCCTTCTTCTGCTTCTTCTGATTCACCCTCCAGACTTCACCTTCTCCTTCTCCTTCTTCTGTTTCTTCTGATTCGCCCTCCAGACTTCACCTTCTCCTTCTCCTTCTTCTGCTTCTTCTGATTCACCCTCCTGACTTCACCTTCTCCTTCTCCTTCTTCTACTTCTTCTGATTCACCCTCCTGACTTCACCTTCTCCTTCTCCTTCTTCTACTTCTTCTGATTCACCCTCCAGACTTCACCTTCTCCTTCACCTTCTTCTGCTTCTTCTGCTTCACCCTCCAGACTTAAGCTTCTCCTTCTCCTTCTTCTGCTTCTTCTGCTTCGCCCTCCAGACTTCACCTTCTCCTTCTCCTTCTTCTGCTTCTTCTGCTTCACTCTCCTGACTTCACCTTCTCCTTCTCCTTCTTCTACTTCTTCTGATTCACCCTCCAGACTTCACCCTCTCCTTCTCCTTCTTCTGCTTCTTCTGCTTCAACCTCCAGACTTCACCTTCTCTTTCTCCTTCTTCTGCTTCTTCTGCTGCGCCTTCCAGACTTCACCTTCTCCTTCTCCTTCTTCTGCTTCTTCTGATTCACCCTCCAGACTTCACCTTCTCCTTCTCCTTCTTCTACTTCTTCTGATCCACCCTCCTGACTTCACCTTCTCCTTCTCCTTCTTCTGCTTCTTCTGCTTCACCCTCCAGACTTCACCTTCTCCTTCTCCTTCTTCTGCTTCTTCTGCTTCACCCACCAGACTTCACCTTCTCCTTCTCCTTCTTCTGCTTCTTCTGCTTCACCCTCCTGACTTCACCTTCTCCTTCTCCTTCTTCTACCTCTTCTGATTCACCCTCCAGACTTCACCTTCTCCTTCTCCTTCTTCTGCTTCTTCTGATTCACCCTCCAGACTTCACCTTCTCCTTCTCCTTATTCTGCTTCTTCTGATTCACCCTCCAGACTTCACCTTCTCCTTCTCGTTATTCTGCTTCTTCTGATTCAACCTCCAGACTTCACCTTCTCCTTCTCCTTCTTCTGCTTCTTCTGATTCACCCTCCTGACTTCACCTTCTCCTTCTCCTTCTTCTCCTTCTTCTGCTTCACCCTCCAGACTTCACCTTCTCCTTCTCCTTCTTCTACCTCTTCTGATTCACCCTCCAGACTTCACCTTCTCCTTCTCCTTCTTCTACTTCTTCTAATTCACCCTCCAGACTTCATCATCTCCTTCTCCTTCTTCTGCATCTTCTGATTCACCCTCCAGACTTCACCTTCTCCTTCTCCTTCTTCTGCTTCTTCTGATTCACCCTCCAGACTTCACCTTCTCCTTCTCCTTCTTCTACTTCTTCTGATTCACCCTCCAGACTTCACCTTCTCCTTCTCCTTCTTCTACTTCTTCTGATTCACCCTCCAGTCTTCACATTCTCCTTCTCCTTCTTCTGTTTCTTCTGCTTCAGCGTCCAGACTTCACCTTCTCCTTCTCTTTCTTCTGATTCTTCTGATTCACCCTCCAGACTTCACCTTCTCCTTCTCCTTCTTCTGATTCTTCTGATTCACCCTCCAGACTTCACCTTCTCCTTCTCTTTCTTCTGATTCTTCTGATTCACCCTCCAGACTTCACCTTCTCCTTCTCCTTCTTCTGATTCTTCTGATTCACCCTCCAGACTTCACCTTCTCCTTCTCCTTCTTCTGCTTCTTCTGATTCACCCTCCTGGCTTCACCTTCTCCTTCTCCTTCTTCTACTTCTTCTGATTCACCCTCCAGTCTTCACATTCTCCTTCTCCTTCTTCTGTTTCTTCTGCTTCAGCGTCCAGACTTCACCTTCTCCTTCTCTTTCTTCTGATTCTTCTGATTCACCCTCCAGACTTCACCTTCTCCTTCTCCTTCTTCTGATTCTTCTGATTCACCCTCCAGACTTCACCTTCTCCTTCTCCTTCTTCTGCTTCTTCTGATTCACCCTCCTGGCTTCACCTTCTCCTTCTCCTTCTTCTACTTCTTCTGATTCACCCTCCTGACTTCACCTTCTCCTTCTCCTTCTTCTCCTTCTTCTGCTTCACCCTCCAGACTTCACCTTCTCCTTCTCCTTCTTCTACCTCTTCTGATTCACCCTCCAGACTTCACCTTCTCCTTCTCCTTCTTCTGCTTCTTCTGATTCACCCTCCAGACTTCAACTTCTCTTTCTCCTTATTCTGCTTCTTCTGATTCACCCTCCAGACTTCACCTTCTCCTTCTCGTTATTCTGCTTCTTCTGATTCAACCTCCAGACTTCACCTTCTCCTTCTCCTTCTTCTGCTTCTTCTGATTCACCCTCCAGACTTCACCTTCTCCTTCTCCTTCTTCTGTTTCTTCTGATTCGCCCTCCAGACTTCACCTTCTCCTTCTCCTTCTTCTGCTTCTTCTGATTCACCCTCCTGACTTCACCTTCTCCTTCTCCTTCTTCTACTTCTTCTGATTCACCCTCCTGACTTCACCTTCTCCTTCTCCTTCTTCTACTTCTTCTGATTCACCCTCCAGACTTCCCCTTCTCCTTCTCCTTCTTCTGCTTCTTCTGATTCACCCTCCAGACTTCACCTTCTCATTCTCCTTCTTCTGCTTCTTCTGCTGCGCCCTCCAGACTTCACCTTCTCCTTCTCCTTCTTCTGCTTCTTCTGCTTCACACTCCAGACTTCACCTTCTCCTTCTCCTTCTTCTGCTTCTTCTGCTGCGCCCTCCAGGCTTCACCTTCTCCTTCTCCTTCTTCTGCTTCTTCTGCTTCACCGTCCTGACTTCACCTTCTCCTTCTCCTTCTTCTACTTCTTCTGCGACACCCCCCTGACTTCACCTGCTCCTTCTCCTTCTTCTGCTTCTTCTGATTCACCCTCCTAAATTCACCTTCTCCTTCTCCTTCTTCTGCTTCTTCTGATTCACCCTCCTGACTTCACCTTCTCCTTCTCCTTCTTCTGCTTCTTCTGATTCACCCTCCAGACTTCACCTTCTCCTTCTCCTTCTTCTGCTTCTTCTGATTCACCCTCCAGGCTTCACCTTCTCCTTCTCCTTCTTCTGCTTCTTCTGCTTCACCGTCCAGACTTCACCTTCTCCTTCTCCTTCTTCTGCTTCTTCTGCTTCACCCCCCTGACTTCACCTGCTCCTTCTCCTTCTTCTGCTTCTTCTGATTCACCCTCCTAAATTCACCTTCTCCTTCTCCTTCTTCTGCTTCTTCTGATTCACCCTCCAGACTTCACCTTCTCCTTCTCCTTCTTCTGCTTCTTCTGCTTCACACTCCAGACTTCACCTTCTCCTTCTCCTTCTTCTGCTTCTTCTGCTGCGCCCTCCAGGCTTCACCTTCTCCTTCTCCTTCTTCTGCTTCTTCTGCTTCACCGTCCTGACTTCACCTTCTCCTTCTCCTTCTTCTACTTCTTCTGATTCACCCTCCAGACTACACCTTCTCCTTCTCCTTCTTCTACTTCTTCTGATTCACCCTCCAGACTTCACCTTCTCCTTCTCGTTATTCTGCTTCTTCTGATTCACCCTCCAGACTTCACCTTCTCCTTCTCCTTCTTCTGTTTCTTCTGATTCGCCCTCCAGACTTCACCTTCTCCTTCTCCTTCTTCTGCTTCTTCTGATTCACCCTCCTGACTTCACCTTCTCCTTCTCCTTCTTCTACTTCTTCTGATTCACCCTCCTGACTTCACCTTCTCCTTCTCCTTCTTCTACTTCTTCTGATTCACCCTCCTGACTTCACCTTCTCCTTCTCCTTCTTCTACTTCTTCTGATTCACCCTCCAGACTTCACCTTCTCCTTCTCCTTCTTCTGTTTCTTCTGATTCGCCCTCCAGACTTCACCTTCTCCTTCTCCTTCTTCTGCTTCTTCTGATTCACCCTCCTGACTTCACCTTCTCCTTCTCCTTCTTCTACTTCTTCTGATTCACCCTCCAGACTACACCTTCTCCTTCTCCTTCTTCTACTTCTTCTGATTCACCCTCCAGACTTCACCTTCTCCTTCTCCTTCTTCTGTTTCTTCTGATTCACCCTCCAGACTTCACCTTCTCCTTCTCCTTCTTCTACTTCTTCTGATTCACCCTCCAGACTTCACCTTCTCCTTCTCCTTCGTCTACTTCTTCTGATTCACCCTCCAGACTACACCTTCTCCTTCTCCTTCTTCTGCTTCTTCTGATTCACCCTCCAGACTTCACCTTCTCCTTCTCCTTCTTAAACTTCTTCTGATTCACCCTCCAGACTTCATCATCTCCTTCTCCTTCTTCTGCATCTTCTGATTCACCCTCCAGACTTCACCTTCTCCTTCTCCTTCTTCTGCTTCTTCTGATTCACCCTCCAGACTTCACCTTCTCCTTCTCCTTATTCTGCTTCTTCTGATTCACCCTCCAGACTTCACCTTCTCCTTCTCCTTCTTCTACTTCTTCTGATTCACCCTCCAGTCTTCACATTCTCCTTCTCCTTCTTCTGTTTCTTCTGCTTCAGCCTCCAGACTTCACCTTCTCCTTCTCTTTCTTCTGATTCTTCTGATTCACCCTCCAGACTTCACCTTCTCCTTCTCCTTCTTCTGATTCTTCTGATTCACCCTCCAGACTTCACCTTCTCCTTCTCCTTCTTCTGCTTCTTCTGATTCACCCTCCTGGCTTCACCTTCTCCTTCTCCTTCTTCTACTTCTTCTGATTCACCCTCCTGACTTCACCTTCTCCTTCTCCTTCTTCTACCTCTTCTGATTCACCCTCCAGACTTCACCTTCTCCTTCTCCTTCTTCTACTTCTTCTGATTCACCTTCCAGACTTCACCTTCTCCTTCTCCTTCTTCTACTTCTTCTGATTCACCCTCCAGACTTCATCATCTCCTTCTCCTTCTTCTGCATCTTCTGATTCACCCTCCAGACTTCACCTTCTCCTTCTCCTTCTTCTGCTTCTTCTGATTCACCCTCCAGACTTCACCTTCTCCTTCTCCTTATTCTGCTTCTTCTGATTCACCCTCCAGACTTCACCTTCTCCTTCTCCTTCTTCTACTTCTTCTGATTCACCCTCCAGTCTTCACATTCTCCTTCTCCTTCTTCTGTTTCTTCTGCTTCAGCCTCCAGACTTCACCTTCTCCTTCTCTTTCTTCTGATTCTTCTGATTCACCCTCCAGACTTCACCTTCTCCTTCTCCTTCTTCTGATTCTTCTGATTCACCCTCCAGACTTCACCTTCTCCTTCTCCTTCTTCTGCTTCTTCTGATTCACCCTCCTGGCTTCACCTTCTCCTTCTCCTTCTTCTACTTCTTCTGATTCACCCTCCTGACTTCACCTTCTCCTTCTCCTTCTTCTCCTTCTTCTGCTTCACCCTCCAGACTTCACCTTCTCCTTCTCCTTCTTCTACCTCTTCTGATTCACCCTCCAGACTTCACCTTCTCCTTCTCCTTCTTCTGCTTCTTCTGATTCACCCTCCAGACTTCACCTTCTCCTTCTCCTTATTCTGCTTCTTCTGATTCACCCTCCAGACTTCACCTTCTCCTTCTCGTTATTCTGCTTCTTCTGATTCAACCTCCAGACTTCACCTTCTCCTTCTCCTTCTTCTGCTTCTTCTGATTCACCCTCCAGACTTCACCTTCTCCTTCTCCTTCTTCTGTTTCTTCTGATTCGCCCTCCAGACTTCACCTTCTCCTTCTCCTTCTTCTGCTTCTTCTGATTCACCCTCCTGACTTCACCTTCTCCTTCTCCTTCTTCTACTTCTTCTGATTCACCCTCCTGACTTCACCTTCTCCTTCTCCTTCTTCTACTTCTTCTGATTCACCCTCCAGACTTCACCTTCTCCTTCACCTTCTTCTGCTTCTTCTGCTTCACCCTCCAGACTTAACCTTCTCCTTCTCCTTCTTCTGCTTCTTCTGCTTCGCCCTCCAGACTTCACCTTCTCCTTCTCCTTCTTCTGCTTCTTCTGCTTCACTCTCCTGACTTCACCTTCTCCTTCTCCTTCTTCTACTTCTTCTGATTCACCCTCCAGACTTCACCCTCTCCTTCTCCTTCTTCTGCTTCTTCTGCTTCACCCTCCAGACTTCACCTTCTCTTTCTCCTTCTTCTGCTTCTTCTGCTGCGCCTTCCAGACTTCACCTTCTCCTTCTTCTGCTTCTTCTGATTCACCCTCCAGACTTCACCTTCTCCTTCTCCTTCTTCTACTTCTTCTGATCCACCCTCCTGACTTCACCTTCTCCTTCTCCTTCTTCTGCTTCTTCTGCTTCACCCTCCAGACTTCACCTTCTCCTTCTCCTTCTTCTGCTTCTTCTGCTTCACCCACCAGACTTCACCTTCTCCTTCTCCTTCTTCTGCTTCTTCTGCTTCACCCTCCTGACTTCACCTTCTCCTTCTCCTTCTTCTACCTCTTCTGATTCACCCTCCAGACTTCACCTTCTCCTTCTCCTTCTTCTGCTTCTTCTGATTCACCCTCCAGACTTCACCTTCTCCTTCTCCTTATTCTGCTTCTTCTGATTCACCCTCCAGACTTCACCTTCTCCTTCTCGTTATTCTGCTTCTTCTGATTCAACCTCCAGACTTCACCTTCTCCTTCTCCTTCTTCTGCTTCTTCTGATTCACCCTCCTGACTTCACCTTCTCCTTCTCCTTCTTCTCCTTCTTCTGCTTCACCCTCCAGACTTCACCTTCTCCTTCTCCTTCTTCTACCTCTTCTGATTCACCCTCCTGGCTTCACCTTCTCCTTCTCCTTCTTCTACTTCTTCTGATTCACACTCCTGACTTCACCTTCTCCTTCTCCTTCTTCTACCTCTTCTGATTCACCCTCCAGACTTCACCTTCTCCTTCTCCTTCTTCTACTTCTTCTGATTCACCTTCCAGACTTCACCTTCTCCTTCTCCTTCTTCTACTTCTTCTGATTCACCCTCCAGACTTCATCATCTCCTTCTCCTTCTTCTGCATCTTCTGATTCACCCTCCAGACTTCACCTTCTCCTTCTCCTTCTTCTGCTTCTTCTGATTCACCCTCCAGACTTCACCTTCTCCTTCTCCTTATTCTGCTTCTTCTGATTCACCCTCCAGACTTCACCTTCTCCTTCTCCTTCTTCTACTTCTTCTGATTCACCCTCCAGTCTTCACATTCTCCTTCTCCTTCTTCTGTTTCTTCTGCTTCAGCCTCCAGACTTCACCTTCTCCTTCTCTTTCTTCTGATTCTTCTGATTCACCCTCCAGACTTCACCTTCTCCTTCTCCTTCTTCTGATTCTTCTGATTCACCCTCCAGACTTCACCTTCTCCTTCTCCTTCTTCTGCTTCTTCTGATTCACCCTCCTGGCTTCACCTTCTCCTTCTCCTTCTTCTACTTCTTCTGATTCACCCTCCTGACTTCACCTTCTCCTTCTCCTTCTTCTCCTTCTTCTGCTTCACCCTCCAGACTTCACCTTCTCCTTCTCCTTCTTCTACCTCTTCTGATTCACCCTCCAGACTTCACCTTCTCCTTCTCCTTCTTCTGCTTCTTCTGATTCACCCTCCAGACTTCACCTTCTCCTTCTCCTTATTCTGCTTCTTCTGATTCACCCTCCAGACTTCACCTTCTCCTTCTCGTTATTCTGCTTCTTCTGATTCAACCTCCAGACTTCACCTTCTCCTTCTCCTTCTTCTGCTTCTTCTGATTCACCCTCCAGACTTCACCTTCTCCTTCTCCTTCTTCTGTTTCTTCTGATTCGCCCTCCAGACTTCACCTTCTCCTTCTCCTTCTTCTGCTTCTTCTGATTCACCCTCCTGACTTCACCTTCTCCTTCTCCTTCTTCTACTTCTTCTGATTCACCCTCCTGACTTCACCTTCTCCTTCTCCTTCTTCTACTTCTTCTGATTCACCCTCCAGACTTCACCTTCTCCTTCACCTTCTTCTGCTTCTTCTGCTTCACCCTCCAGACTTAACCTTCTCCTTCTCCTTCTTCTGCTTCTTCTGCTTCGCCCTCCAGACTTCACCTTCTCCTTCTCCTTCTTCTGCTTCTTCTGCTTCACTCTCCTGACTTCACCTTCTCCTTCTCCTTCTTCTACTTCTTCTGATTCACCCTCCAGACTTCACCCTCTCCTTCTCCTTCTTCTGCTTCTTCTGCTTCAACCTCCAGACTTCACCTTCTCTTTCTCCTTCTTCTGCTTCTTCTGCTGCGCCTTCCAGACTTCACCTTCTCCTTCTCCTTCTTCTGCTTCTTCTGATTCACCCTCCAGACTTCACCTTCTCCTTCTCCTTCTTCTACTTCTTCTGATCCACCCTCCTGACTTCACCTTCTCCTTCTCCTTCTTCTGCTTCTTCTGCTTCACCCTCCAGACTTCACCTTCTCCTTCTCCTTCTTCTGCTTCTTCTGCTTCACCCACCAGACTTCACCTTCTCCTTCTCCTTCTTCTGCTTCTTCTGCTTCACCCTCCTGACTTCACCTTCTCCTTCTCCTTCTTCTACCTCTTCTGATTCACCCTCCAGACTTCACCTTCTCCTTCTCCTTCTTCTGCTTCTTCTGATTCACCCTCCAGACTTCACCTTCTCCTTCTCCTTATTCTGCTTCTTCTGATTCACCCTCCAGACTTCACCTTCTCCTTCTCGTTATTCTGCTTCTTCTGATTCAACCTCCAGACTTCACCTTCTCCTTCTCCTTCTTCTGCTTCTTCTGATTCACCCTCCTGACTTCACCTTCTCCTTCTCCTTCTTCTCCTTCTTCTGCTTCACCCTCCAGACTTCACCTTCTCCTTCTCCTTCTTCTACCTCTTCTGATTCACCCTCCAGACTTCACCTTCTCCTTCTCCTTCTTCTACTTCTTCTGATTCACCCTCCAGACTTCATCATCTCCTTCTCCTTCTTCTGCATCTTCTGATTCACCCTCCAGACTTCACCTTCTCCTTCTCCTTCTTCTGCTTCTTCTGATTCACCCTCCAGACTTCACCTTCTCCTTCTCCTTCTTCTACTTCTTCTGATTCACCCTCCAGACTTCACCTTCTCCTTCTCCTTCTTCTACTTCTTCTGATTCACCCTCCAGTCTTCACATTCTCCTTCTCCTTCTTCTGTTTCTTCTGCTTCAGCGTCCAGACTTCACCTTCTCCTTCTCTTTCTTCTGATTCTTCTGATTCACCCTCCAGACTTCACCTTCTCCTTCTCCTTCTTCTGATTCTTCTGATTCACCCTCCAGACTTCACCTTCTCCTTCTCCTTCTTCTGCTTCTTCTGATTCACCCTCCTGGCTTCACCTTCTCCTTCTCCTTCTTCTACTTCTTCTGATTCACCCTCCTGACTTCACCTTCTCCTTCTCCTTCTTCTCCTTCTTCTGCTTCACCCTCCAGACTTCACCTTCTCCTTCTCCTTCTTCTACCTCTTCTGATTCACCCTCCAGACTTCACCTTCTCCTTCTCCTTCTTCTGCTTCTTCTGATTCACCCTCCAGACTTCAACTTCTCTTTCTCCTTATTCTGCTTCTTCTGATTCACCCTCCAGACTTCACCTTCTCCTTCTCGTTATTCTGCTTCTTCTGATTCAACCTCCAGACTTCACCTTCTCCTTCTCCTTCTTCTGCTTCTTCTGATTCACCCTCCAGACTTCACCTTCTCCTTCTCCTTCTTCTGTTTCTTCTGATTCGCCCTCCAGACTTCACCTTCTCCTTCTCCTTCTTCTGCTTCTTCTGATTCACCCTCCTGACTTCACCTTCTCCTTCTCCTTCTTCTACTTCTTCTGATTCACCCTCCTGACTTCACCTTCTCCTTCTCCTTCTTCTACTTCTTCTGATTCACCCTCCAGACTTCCCCTTCTCCTTCTCCTTTTTCTGCTTCTTCTGATTCACCCTCCAGACTTCACCTTCTCATTCTCCTTCTTCTGCTTCTTCTGCTGCGCCCTCCAGACTTCACCTTCTCCTTCTCCTTCTTCTGCTTCTTCTGCTTCACACTCCAGACTTCACCTTCTCCTTCTCCTTCTTCTGCTTCTTCTGCTGCGCCCTCCAGGCTTCACCTTCTCCTTCTCCTTCTTCTGCTTCTTCTGCTTCACCGTCCTGACTTCACCTTCTCCTTCTCCTTCTTCTACTTCTTCTGCGACACCCCCCTGACTTCACCTGCTCCTTCTCCTTCTTCTGCTTCTTCTGATTCACCCTCCTAAATTCACCTTCTCCTTCTCCTTCTTCTGCTTCTTCTGATTCACCCTCCTGACTTCACCTTCTCATTCTCCTTCTTCTGCTTCTTCTGATTCACCCTCCAGACTTCACCTTCTCCTTCTCCTTCTTCTGCTTCTTCTGATTCACCCTCCAGACTTCACCTTCTCCTTCTCCTTCTTCTGCTTCTTCTGCTTCACCCTCCAGACTTCACCTTCTCCTTCTCCTTCTTCTGCTTCTTCTGCTTCACCCTCCTGACTTCACCTTCTCCTTCTCCTTCTTCTACTTCTTCTGATTCACCCTCCTGACTTCACCTTCTCCTTCTCCTTCTTCTACTTCTTCTGCTTCACCCTCCAGACTTCACCTTCTCCTTCTCCTTCTTCTACTTCTTCTGATTCACCCTCCAGACTTCACCTTCTCCTTCTCCTTCTTCTACTTCTTCTGATTCACCCTCCAGACTTCACCTTCTCCTTCTCCTTCTTCTACTTCTTCTGATTCATCCTCCAGACTTCACCTTCTCCTTCTCCTTCTTCTGCTTCTTCTGATTCACCCTCCAGACTTTACCTTCTCCTTCTCCTTATTCTGCTTCTTCTGATTCACCCTCCAGACTTCACCTTCTCCTTCTCCTTCTTCTGCTTCTTCTGATTCACCCTCCAGACTTCACCTTCTCCTTCTCCTTCTTCTGCTTCTTCTGATTCACCCTCCAGACTTCACCTTCTCCTTCTCCTTCTTCTACTTCTTCTGATTCACCCTCCAGACTTCATCTTCTGCTTCTCCTTCTTCTGCTTCTTCTGATTCACCCTCCAGACTTCACCTTCTCCTTCTCCTTCGTCTGCTTCTTCTGATTCACCCTCCAGACTACACCTTCTCCTTCTCCTTCTTCTACTTCTTCTGATTCACCCTCCAGACTTCACCTTCTCCTTCTCCTTCTTCTGTTTCTTCTGATTCACCCTCCAGACTTCACCTTCTCCTTCTCCTTCTTCTACTTCTTCTGATTCACCCTCCAGACTTCACCTTCTCCTTCTCATTCGTCTACTTCTTCTGATTCACCCTCCAGACTACACCTTCTCCTTCTCCTTCTTCTACTTCTTCTGATTCACCCTCCAGACTTCACCTTCTCCTTCTCCTTCTTCTGTTTCTTCTGATTCACCCTCCAGACTTCACCTTCTCCTTCTCCTTCTTCTGCTTCTTCTGATTCACCCTCCAGACTTCACCTTCTCCTTCTCCTTCTTCTGCTTCTTCTGATTCACCCTCCAGACTTCACCTTCTCCTTCTCCTTCTTCTACTTCTTCTGATTCACCCTCCAGACTTCACCTTCTCCTTCTCCTTCTTCTGCTTCTTCTGATTCACCCTCCAGACTTCACCTTCTCCTTCTCCTTCGTCTACTTCTTCTGATTCACCCTCCAGACTACACCTTCTCCTTCTCCTTCTTCTACTTCTTCTGATACACCCTCCAGACTTCACCTTCTCCTTCTCCTTCTTCTGTTTCTTCTGATTCACCCTCCAGACTTCACCTTCTCCTTCTCCTTCTTCTACTTCTTCTGATTCAGCCTCCAGACTTCACCTTCTCCTTCTCCTTCTTCTACTTCTTCTGATTCACCCTCCAGACTTCATCTTCTCCTTCTCCTTCTTCTCCTTCTTCTGATTCACCCTCCAGACTTCACCTTCTCCTTCTCCTTCTTCTGCTTCTTCTGATTCACCCTCCAGACTTCACCTTCTCCTTCTCCTTCTTCTACTTCTTCTGATTCACCCTCCAGACTTCACCTTCTCCTTCTCCTTCTTCTACTTCTTCTGATTCACCCTCCAGTGTTCACCTTCTCCTTCTCCTTCTTCTGTTTCTTCTGCTTCACCCTCCAGACTTCACCTTCTCCTTCTCTTTCTTCTGCTTCTTCTGATTCACCCTCCAGACTTCACCTTCTCCTTCTCCTTCTTCTGATTCTTCTGATTCACGCTCCAGACTTCACCTTCTCCCTCTCCTTCTTCTGCTTCTTCTGATTCACCCTCCAGACCTCACCTTCTCCTTCTCCTTCTTCTACTTCTTCTGATTCACCCTCCTGACTTCACCTTCTCCTTCTCCTTCATCTACTTCTTCTGCTTCACCCTCCAGACTTCACCTTCTCCTTCTCCTTCTTCTACTTCTTCTGATTCACCCTCCAGACTTCACCTTCTCCTTCTCCTTCTTATACTTCTTCTGATTCACCCTCCAGACTTCACCTTCTCCTTCTCCTTCTTCTACTTCTTCTGATTCACCCTCCAGACTTCACCTTCTCCTTCTCCTTCTTCTGCTTCTTCTGATTCACCCTCCAGATTTCACCTTCTCCTTCTCCTTATTCTGCTTCTTCTGATTCACCCTCCAGACTTCACCTTCTCCTTCTCCTTCTTCTGCTTCTTCTGATTCACCCTCCAGACTTCACCTTCTCCTTCTCCTTCTTCTGCTTCTTCTGATTCACCCTCCAGACTTCACCTTCTCCTTCTCCTTCTTCTACTTCTTCTGATTCACCCTCCAGACTTCACCTTCTCCTTCTCCTTCTTCTGCTTCTTCTGATTCACCCTCCAGACTTCACCTTCTCCTTCTCCTTCGTCTACTTCTTCTGATTCACCCTCCAGACTACACCTTCTCCTTCTCCTTCTTCTACTTCTTCTGATTCACCCTCCAGACTTCACCTTCTCCTTCTCCTTCTTCTGTTTCTTCTGATTCACCCTCCAGACTTCATCTTCTCCTTCTCCTTCTTCTACTTCTTCTGATTCACCCTCCAGACTTCACCTTCTCCTTCTCCTTCTTCTAATTCTTCTGATTCACCCTCCAGACTTCATCTTCTCCTTCTCCTTCTTCTGCTTCTTCTGATTCACCCTCCAGACTTCACCTTCTCCTTCTCCTTCTTCTGCTTCTTCTGATTCACCCTCCAGACTTCAACTTCTCCTTCTCCTTCTTCCACTTCTTCTGATTCACCCTCCAGACTTCACCTTCTCCTTCTCCTTCTTCTACTTCTTCTGCGACACCCCCCTGACTTCACCTGCTCCTTCTCCTTCTTCTGCTTCTTCTGATTCACCCTCCTAAATTCACCTTCTCCTTCTCCTTCTTCTGCTTCTTCTGATTCACCCTCCTGACTTCACCTTCTCCTTCTCCTTCTTCTGCTTCTTCTGATTCACCCTCCAGACTTCACCTTCTCCTTCTCCTTCTTCTGCTTCTTCTGATTCACCCTCCAGACCTCACCTTCTCCTTCTCCTTCTTCTGCTTCTTCTGCTTCACCCTCCAGACTTCACCTTCTCCTTCTCCTTCTTCTGCTTCTTCTGCTTCACCCTCCTGACTTCACCTTCTCCTTCTCCTTCTTCTACTTCTTCTGATTCACCCTCCTGACTTCACCTTCTCCTTCTCCTTCTTCTACTTCTTCTGCTTCACCCTCCAGACTTCACCTTCTCCTTCTCCTTCTTCTACTTCTTCTGATTCACCCTCCAGACTTCACCTTCTCCTTCTCCTTCTTCTACTTCTTCTGATTCACCCTCCAGACTTCACCTTCTCCTTCTCCTTCTTCTACTTCTTCTGATTCATCCTCCAGACTTCACCTTCTCCTTCTCCTTCTTCTGCTTCTTCTGATTCACCCTCCAGACTTTACCTTCTCCTTCTCCTTATTCTGCTTCTTCTGATTCACCCTCCAGACTTCACCTTCTCCTTCTCCTTCTTCTGCTTCTTCTGATTCACCCTCCAGACTTCACCTTCTCCTTCTCCTTCTTCTGCTTCTTCTGATTCACCCTCCAGACTTCACCTTCTCCTTCTCCTTCTTCTACTTCTTCTGATTCACCCTCCAGACTTCATCTTCTGCTTCTCCTTCTTCTGCTTCTTCTGATTCACCCTCCAGACTTCACCTTCTCCTTCTCCTTCGTCTGCTTCTTCTGATTCACCCTCCAGACTACACCTTCTCCTTCTCCTTCTTCTACTTCTTCTGATTCACCCTCCAGACTTCACCTTCTCCTTCTCCTTCTTCTGTTTCTTCTGATTCACCCTCCAGACTTCACCTTCTCCTTCTCCTTCTTCTACTTCTTCTGATTCACCCTCCAGACTTCACCTTCTCCTTCTCATTCGTCTACTTCTTCTGATTCACCCTCCAGACTACACCTTCTCCTTCTCCTTCTTCTACTTCTTCTGATTCACCCTCCAGACTTCACCTTCTCCTTCTCCTTCTTCTGTTTCTTCTGATTCACCCTCCAGACTTCACCTTCTCCTTCTCCTTCTTCTGCTTCTTCTGATTCACCCTCCAGACTTCACCTTCTCCTTCTCCTTCTTCTGCTTCTTCTGATTCACCCTCCAGACTTCACCTTCTCCTTCTCCTTCTTCTACTTCTTCTGATTCACCCTCCAGACTTCACCTTCTCCTTCTCCTTCTTCTGCTTCTTCTGATTCACCCTCCAGACTTCACCTTCTCCTTCTCCTTCGTCTACTTCTTCTGATTCACCCTCCAGACTACACCTTCTCCTTCTCCTTCTTCTACTTCTTCTGATACACCCTCCAGACTTCACCTTCTCCTTCTCCTTCTTCTGTTTCTTCTGATTCACCCTCCAGACTTCACCTTCTCCTTCTCCTTCTTCTACTTCTTCTGATTCAGCCTCCAGACTTCACCTTCTCCTTCTCCTTCTTCTACTTCTTCTGATTCACCCTCCAGACTTCATCTTCTCCTTCTCCTTCTTCTCCTTCTTCTGATTCACCCTCCAGACTTCACCTTCTCCTTCTCCTTCTTCTGCTTCTTCTGATTCACCCTCCAGACTTCACCTTCTCCTTCTCCTTCTTCTACTTCTTCTGATTCACCCTCCAGACTTCACCTTCTCCTTCTCCTTCTTCTACTTCTTCTGATTCACCCTCCAGTGTTCACCTTCTCCTTCTCCTTCTTCTGTTTCTTCTGCTTCACCCTCCAGACTTCACCTTCTCCTTCTCTTTCTTCTGCTTCTTCTGATTCACCCTCCAGACTTCACCTTCTCCTTCTCCTTCTTCTGATTCTTCTGATTCACGCTCCAGACTTCACCTTCTCCCTCTCCTTCTTCTGCTTCTTCTGATTCACCCTCCAGACCTCACCTTCTCCTTCTCCTTCTTCTACTTCTTCTGATTCACCCTCCTGACTTCACCTTCTCCTTCTCCTTCATCTACTTCTTCTGCTTCACCCTCCAGACTTCACCTTCTCCTTCTCCTTCTTCTACTTCTTCTGATTCACCCTCCAGACTTCACCTTCTCCTTCTCCTTCTTATACTTCTTCTGATTCACCCTCCAGACTTCACCTTCTCCTTCTCCTTCTTCTACTTCTTCTGATTCACCCTCCAGACTTCACCTTCTCCTTCTCCTTCTTCTGCTTCTTCTGATTCACCCTCCAGATTTCACCTTCTCCTTCTCCTTATTCTGCTTCTTCTGATTCACCCTCCAGACTTCACCTTCTCCTTCTCCTTCTTCTGCTTCTTCTGATTCACCCTCCAGACTTCACCTTCTCCTTCTCCTTCTTCTGCTTCTTCTGATTCACCCTCCAGACTTCACCTTCTCCTTCTCCTTCTTCTACTTCTTCTGATTCACCCTCCAGACTTCACCTTCTCCTTCTCCTTCTTCTGCTTCTTCTGATTCACCCTCCAGACTTCACCTTCTCCTTCTCCTTCGTCTACTTCTTCTGATTCACCCTCCAGACTACACCTTCTCCTTCTCCTTCTTCTACTTCTTCTGATTCACCCTCCAGACTTCACCTTCTCCTTCTCCTTCTTCTGTTTCTTCTGATTCACCCTCCAGACTTCATCTTCTCCTTCTCCTTCTTCTACTTCTTCTGATTCACCCTCCAGACTTCACCTTCTCCTTCTCCTTCTTCTAATTCTTCTGATTCACCCTCCAGACTTCATCTTCTCCTTCTCCTTCTTCTGCTTCTTCTGATTCACCCTCCAGACTTCACCTTCTCCTTCTCCTTCTTCTGCTTCTTCTGATTCACCCTCCAGACTTCAACTTCTCCTTCTCCTTCTTCCACTTCTTCTGATTCACCCTCCAGACTTCACCTTCTCCTTCTCCTTCTTCTACTTCTTCTGATTCACCCTCCAGTCTTCACCTTCTCCTTCTCCTTTTTTTGTTTCTTCTGCTTCACCCTCCAGACTTCACCTTCTCCTTCTCTTTCTTCTGCTTCTTCTGATTCACCCTCCAGACTTCACCTTCTCCTTCTCCTTCTTCTGATTCTTCTGATTCACCCTCCAGACTTCACCTTCTCCTTCTCCTTCTTCTGCTTCTTCTGATTCACCCTCCTGACTTCACCTTCTCCTTCTCCTTCTTCTACTTCTTCTGATTCACCCTCCTGACTTCACCTTCTCCTTCTCCTTCTTCTATTTCTTCTGCTTCACCCTCCAGACTTCACCTTCTCCTTCTCCTTCTTCTACTTCTTCTGATTCACCCTCCAGACTTCACCTTCTCCTTCACCTTCTTCTACTTCTTCTGATTCACCCTCCAGACTTCATCTTCTCCTTCTCCTTCTTCTGTTTCTTCTGATTCACCCTCCAGACTTCACCTTCTCCTTCTCCTTCTTCTGCTTCTTCTGATTCCCTCCAGACTTCAACTTCTCCTTCTCCTTCTTCCACTTCTTCTGATTCACCCTCCAGACTTCACCTTCTCCTTCTCCTTCTTCTACGTCTTCTGATTCACCCTCCAGTCTTCACCTTCTCCTTCTCCTTTTTTTGTTTCTTCTGCTTCACCCTCCAGACTTCACCTTCTCCTTCTCTTTCTTCTGCTTCTTCTGATTCACCCTCCAGACTTCACCTTCTCCTTCTCCTTCTTCTGATTCTTCTGATTCACCCTCCAGACTTCAGCTTCTCCTTCTCCTTCTTCTGCTTCTTCTGATTCACCCTCCTGACTTCACCTTCTCCTTCTCCTTCTTCTACTTCTTCTGATTCACCCTCCTGACTTCACCTTCTCCTTCTCCTTCTTCTACTTCTTCTGCTTCACCCTCCAGACTTCACCTTCTCCTTCTCCTTCTTCTACTTCTTCTGATTCACCCTCCAGACTTCACCTTCTCCTTCTCCTTCTACTGCTTCTTCTGATTCACCCTCCAGACTTCACCTTCTCATTCTCCTTCTTCTGCTTCTTCTGCTGCGCCCTCCAGACTTCACCTTCTCCTTCTCCTTCTTCTGCTTCTTCTGCTTCACACTCCAGACTTCACCTTCTCCTTCTCCTTCTTCTGCTTCTTCTGCTGCACCCTCCAGGCTTCACCTTCTCCTTCTCCTTCTTCTGATTCTTCTGCTTCACCGTCCTGAATTCACCTTCTCCTTCTCCTTCTTCTACTTCTTCTGCTACACCCCCCTGACTTCACCTGCTCCTTCTCCTTCTTCTGCTTCTTCTGATTCACCCTCCTAAATTCACCTTCTCCTTCTCCTTCTTCTGCTTCTTCTGATTCACCCTCCTGACTTCACCTTCTCCTTTTCCTTCTTCTGCTTCTTCTGATTCACCCTCCAGACTTCACCTTCTCCTTCTCCTTCTTCTGCTTCTTCTGATTCACCCTCCAGACTTCACCTTCTCCTTCTCCTTCTTCTGCTTCTTCTGATTCACCCTCCAGACCTCACCTTCTCCTTCTCCTTCTTCTACTTCTTCTGATTCACCCTCCAGACTTCATCTTCTCCTTCTCCTTCTTCTGCTTCTTCTGATTCACCCTCCAGACTTCACCTTCTCCTTCTCCTTCTTCTACTTCTTCTGATTCAGCCTCCAGACTTCACCTTCTCCTTCTCCTTCTTCTACTTCTTCTGATTCACCCTCCAGACTTCATCTTCTCCTTCTTCTTCTTCTCCTTCTTCTGATTCACCCTCCAGACTTCACCTTCTCCTTCTCCTTCTTCTGCTTCTTCTGATTCACCCTCCAGACTTCACCTTCTCCTTCTCCTTCTTCTACTTCTTCTGATTCACCCTCCAGACTTCACCTTCTCCTTCTCCTTCTTCTACTTCTTCTGATTCACCCTCCAGTCTTCACCTTCTCCTTCTCCTTCTTCTGTTTCTTCTGCTTCACCCTCCAGACATCACCTTCTCCTTCTCTTTCTTCTGCTTCTTCTGATTCACCCTCCAGACTTCACCTTCTCCTTCTCCTTCTTCTGATTCTTCTGATTCACCCTCCAGACTTCACCTTCTCCTTCTCCTTCTTCTGCTTCTTCTGATTCACCCTCCAGAACTCACCTTCTCCTTCTCCTTCTTCTACTTCTTCTGATTCACCCTCCTGAATTCACCTTCTCCTTCTCCTTCATCTACTTCTTCTGCTTCACCCTCCAGACTTCACCTTCTCCTTCTCCTTCTTCTACTTCTTCTGATTCACCCTCCAGACTTCACCTTCTCCTTCTCCTTCTTATACTTCTTCTGATTCACCCTCCAGACTTCACCTTCTCCTTCTCCTTCTTCTACTTCTTCTGATTCACCCTCCAGACTTCACCTTCTTCTTCTCCTTCTTCTGCTTCTTCTGATTCACCCTCCAGACTTCACCTTCTCCTTCTCCTTATTCTGCTTCTTCTGATTCACCCTCCAGACTTCACCTTCTCCTTCTCCTTCTTGTGCTTCTTCTGATTCACCCTCCAGACTTCACCTTCTCCTTCTCCTTCTTCTGCTTCTTCTGATTCACCCTCCAGACTTCACCTTCTCCTTCTCCTTCTTCTACTTCTTCTGATTCACCCTCCAGACTTCACCTTCTCCTTCTCCTTCTTCTGCTTCTTCTGATTCACCCTCCAGACTTCACCTTCTCCTTCTCCTTCGTCTACTTCTTCTGATTCACCCTCCAGACTACACCTTCTCCTTCTCCTTCTTCTACTTCTTCTGATTCACCCTCCAGACTTCACCTTCTCCTTCTCCTTCTTCTGTTTCTTCTGATTCACCCTCCAGACTTCATCTTCTCCTTCTCCTTCTTCTACTTCTTCTGATTCACCCTCCAGACTTCACCTTCTCCTTCTCCTTCTTCTACTTCTTCTGATTCACCCTCCAGACTTCATCTTCTCCTTCTCCTTCTTCTGCTTCTTCTGATTCACCATCCAGACTTCACCTTCTCCTTCTCCTTCTTCTGCTTCTTCTGATTCACCCTCCAGACTTCAACTTCTCCTTCTCCTTCTTCCACTTCTTCTGATTCACCCTCCAGATTTCACCTTTTCCTTCTCCTTCTTCTGATTCACCCTCCAGTCTTCACCTTCTCCTTCTCCTTTTTTTGTTTCTTCTGCTTCACCCTCCAGACTTCACCTTCTCCTTCTCTTTCTTCTGCTTCTTCTGATTCACCCTCCAGACTTCACCTTCTCCTTCTCCTTCTTCTGATTCTTCTGATTCACCCTCCAGACTTCACCTTCTCCTTCTCCTTCTTCTGCTTCTTCTGATTCACCCTCCTGACTTCACCTTCTCCTTCTCCTTCTTCTACTTCTTCTGATTCACCCTCCTGACTTCACCTTCTCCTTCTCCTTCTTCTACTTCTTCTGCTTCACCCTCCAGACTTCACCTTCTCCTTCTCCTTCTTCTACTTCTTCTGATTCACCCTCCAGACTTCACCTTCTCCTTCTCCTTCTTCTGCTTCTTCTGATTCACCCTCCAGACTTCACCTTCTCATTCTCCTTCTTCTGCTTCTTCTGCTGCGCCCTCCAGACTTCACCTTCTCCTTCTCCTTCTTCTGCTTCTTCTGCTTCACACTCCAGACTTCACCTTCTCCTTCTCCTTCTTCTGCTTCTTCTGCTGCGCCCTCCAGGCTTCACCTTCTCCTTCTCCTTCTTCTGCTTCTTCTGCTTCACCGTCCTGACTTCACCTTCTCCTTCTCCTTCTTCTACTTCTTCTGCTACACCCCCCTGACTTCACCTGCTCCTTCTCCTTCTTCTGCTTCTTCTGATTCACCCTCCTAAATTCACCTTCTCCTTCTCCTTCTTCTGCTTCTTCTGATTCACCCTCCTGACTTCACCTTCTCCTTCTCCTTCTTCTGCTTCTTCTGATTCACCCTCCAGACTTCAACTTCTCCTTCTCCTTCTTCTGCTTCTTCTGATTCACCCTCCAGACTTCACCTTCTCCTTCTCCTTCTTCTGCTTCTTCTGATTCAACCTCGAGACCTCACCTTCTCCTTCTCCTTCTTCTACTTCCTCTGATTCACCCTCCAGACTTCATCTTCTCCTTCTCCTTCTTCTGCTTCTTCTGATTCACCCTCCAGACTTCAGCTTCTCCTTCTCCTTCTTCTACTTCTTCTGATTCAGCCTCCAGACTTCACCTTCTCCTTCTCCCTCTTCTACTTCTTCTGATTCACCCTCCAGACTTCATCTTCTCCTTCTCCTTCTTCTCCTTCTTCTGATTCACCCTCCAGACTTCACCATTTCCTTCTCCTTCTTCTGCTTCTTCTGATTCACCCTCCAGACTTCACCTTCTCCTTCTCCTTCTTCTACTTCTTCTGATTCACCCTCCAGACTTCACCTTCTCCTTCTCCTTCTTCTACTTCTTCTGATTCACCCTCCAGTCTACACCTTCTCCTTCTCCTTCTTCTGTTTCTTCTGCTTCACCCTCCAGACTTCACCTTCTCCTTCTCTTTCTTCTGCTTCTTCTGGTTCACCCTCCAGACTTCACCTTCTCCTTCTCCTTCTTCTGATTCTTCTGATTCACCCTCCAGACTTCACCTTTTCCTTCTCCTTCTTCTGCTTCTTCTGATTCACCCTCCAGAACACACCTTCTCCTTCTCCTTCTTCTACTTCTTCTGATTCACCCTCCTGACTTCACCTTCTCCTTCTCCTTCATCTACTTCTTCTGCTTCACCCTCCAGACTTCACCTTCTCCTTCTCCTTCTTCTACTTCTTCTGATTCACCCTCCAGACTTCACCTTCTCCTTCTCCTTCTTATACTTCTTCTGATTCACCCTCCAGACTTCACCTTCTCCTTTTCCTTCTTCTACTTCTTCTGATTCACCCTCCATACTTCACCTTCTCCTTCTCCTTCTTCTGCTTCTTCTGATTCACCCTCCAGACTTCACCTTCTCCTTCTCCTTATTCTGCTTCTTCTGATTCACCCTCCAGACTTCACCTTCTCCTTCTCCTTCTTCTACTTCTTCTGATTCACCCTCCAGACTTCACCTTCTCCTTCTCCTTCTTATACTTCTTCTGATTCACCCTCCAGACTTCACCTTCTCCTTCTCCTTCTTCTACTTCTTCTGATTCACCCTCCAGACTTCACCTTCTTCTTCTCCTTCTTCTGCTTCTTCTGATTCACCCTCCAGACTTCACCTTCTCCTTCTCCTTATTCTGCTTCTTCTGATTCACCCTCCAGACTTCACCTTCTCCTTCTCCTTCTTGTGCTTCTTCTGATTCACCCTCCAGACTTCACCTTCTCCTTCTCCTTCTTCTGCTTCTTCTGATTCACCCTCCAGACTTCACCTTCTCCTTCTCCTTCTTCTACTTCTTCTGATTCACCCTCCAGACTTCACCTTCTCCTTCTCCTTCTTCTGCTTCTTCTGATTCACCCTCCAGACTTCACCTTCTCCTTCTCCTTCGTCTACTTCTTCTGATTCACCCTCCAGACTACACCTTCTCCTTCTCCTTCTTCTACTTCTTCTGATTCACCCTCCAGACTTCACCTTCTCCTTCTCCTTCTTCTGTTTCTTCTGATTCACCCTCCAGACTTCATCTTCTCCTTCTCCTTCTTCTACTTCTTCTGATTCACCCTCCAGACTTCACCTTCTCCTTCTCCTTCTTCTACTTCTTCTGATTCACCCTCCAGACTTCATCTTCTCCTTCTCCTTCTTCTGCTTCTTCTGATTCACCATCCAGACTTCACCTTCTCCTTCTCCTTCTTCTGCTTCTTCTGATTCACCCTCCAGACTTCAACTTCTCCTTCTCCTTCTTCCACTTCTTCTGATTCACCCTCCAGATTTCACCTTTTCCTTCTCCTTCTTCTGATTCACCCTCCAGTCTTCACCTTCTCCTTCTCCTTTTTTTGTTTCTTCTGCTTCACCCTCCAGACTTCACCTTCTCCTTCTCTTTCTTCTGCTTCTTCTGATTCACCCTCCAGACTTCACCTTCTCCTTCTCCTTCTTCTGATTCTTCTGATTCACCCTCCAGACTTCACCTTCTCCTTCTCCTTCTTCTGCTTCTTCTGATTCACCCTCCTGACTTCACCTTCTCCTTCTCCTTCTTCTACTTCTTCTGATTCACCCTCCTGACTTCACCTTCTCCTTCTCCTTCTTCTACTTCTTCTGCTTCACCCTCCAGACTTCACCTTCTCCTTCTCCTTCTTCTACTTCTTCTGATTCACCCTCCAGACTTCACCTTCTCCTTCTCCTTCTTCTGCTTCTTCTGATTCACCCTCCAGACTTCACCTTCTCATTCTCCTTCTTCTGCTTCTTCTGCTGCGCCCTCCAGACTTCACCTTCTCCTTCTCCTTCTTCTGCTTCTTCTGCTTCACACTCCAGACTTCACCTTCTCCTTCTCCTTCTTCTGCTTCTTCTGCTGCGCCCTCCAGGCTTCACCTTCTCCTTCTCCTTCTTCTGCTTCTTCTGCTTCACCGTCCTGACTTCACCTTCTCCTTCTCCTTCTTCTACTTCTTCTGCTACACCCCCCTGACTTCACCTGCTCCTTCTCCTTCTTCTGCTTCTTCTGATTCACCCTCCTAAATTCACCTTCTCCTTCTCCTTCTTCTGCTTCTTCTGATTCACCCTCCTGACTTCACCTTCTCCTTCTCCTTCTTCTGCTTCTTCTGATTCACCCTCCAGACTTCAACTTCTCCTTCTCCTTCTTCTGCTTCTTCTGATTCACCCTCCAGACTTCACCTTCTCCTTCTCCTTCTTCTGCTTCTTCTGATTCAACCTCGAGACCTCACCTTCTCCTTCTCCTTCTTCTACTTCCTCTGATTCACCCTCCAGACTTCATCTTCTCCTTCTCCTTCTTCTGCTTCTTCTGATTCACCCTCCAGACTTCAGCTTCTCCTTCTCCTTCTTCTACTTCTTCTGATTCAGCCTCCAGACTTCACCTTCTCCTTCTCCCTCTTCTACTTCTTCTGATTCACCCTCCAGACTTCATCTTCTCCTTCTCCTTCTTCTCCTTCTTCTGATTCACCCTCCAGACTTCACCATTTCCTTCTCCTTCTTCTGCTTCTTCTGATTCACCCTCCAGACTTCACCTTCTCCTTCTCCTTCTTCTACTTCTTCTGATTCACCCTCCAGACTTCACCTTCTCCTTCTCCTTCTTCTACTTCTTCTGATTCACCCTCCAGTCTACACCTTCTCCTTCTCCTTCTTCTGTTTCTTCTGCTTCACCCTCCAGACTTCACCTTCTCCTTCTCTTTCTTCTGCTTCTTCTGGTTCACCCTCCAGACTTCACCTTCTCCTTCTCCTTCTTCTGATTCTTCTGATTCACCCTCCAGACTTCACCTTTTCCTTCTCCTTCTTCTGCTTCTTCTGATTCACCCTCCAGAACACACCTTCTCCTTCTCCTTCTTCTACTTCTTCTGATTCACCCTCCTGACTTCACCTTCTCCTTCTCCTTCATCTACTTCTTCTGCTTCACCCTCCAGACTTCACCTTCTCCTTCTCCTTCTTCTACTTCTTCTGATTCACCCTCCAGACTTCACCTTCTCCTTCTCCTTCTTATACTTCTTCTGATTCACCCTCCAGACTTCACCTTCTCCTTTTCCTTCTTCTACTTCTTCTGATTCACCCTCCATACTTCACCTTCTCCTTCTCCTTCTTCTGCTTCTTCTGATTCACCCTCCAGACTTCACCTTCTCCTTCTCCTTATTCTGCTTCTTCTGATTCACCCTCCAGACTTCACCTTCTCCTTCTCCTTCTTCTGCTTCTTCTGATTCACCCTCCAGACTTCACCTTCTCCTTCTCCTTCTTCTGCTTCTTCTGATTCACCCTCCAGACTTCACCTTCTCCTTCTCCTTCTTCTACTTCTTCTGATTCAACCTCCAGACTTCACCTTCTCCTTCTCCTTCTTCTGCTTCTTCTGATTCACCCTCCAGACTTCACCTTCTCCTTCTCCTTATTCTGCTTCTTCTGATTCACCCTCCAGACTTCACCTTCTCCTTCTCCTTCTTCTGCTTCTTCTGATTCACCCTCCAGACTTCACCTTCTCCTTCTCCTTCTTCTGCTTCTTCTGATTCACCCTCCAGACTTCACCTTCTCCTTCTCCTTCTTCTACTTCTTCTGATTCACCCTCCAGACTTCACCTTCTCCTTCTCCTTCTTCTGTTTCTTCTGATTCACCCTCCAGACTTCACCTTCTCCTTCTCCTTCTTCTACTTCTTCTGATTCACCCTCCAGATATCACCTTCTCCTTCTCCTTCTTCTACTTCTTCTGATTCACCCTCCAGACTTCATCTTCTCCTTCTCCTTCTTCTGCTTCTTCTGATTCACCCTCCAGGCTTCACCTTCTCCTTCTCCTTCTTCTGCTTCTTCTGATTCACCCTCCAGACTTCAACTTCTCCTTCTCCTTCTTCCACTTCTTCTGATTCACCCTCCAGACTTCACCTTCTCCTCATCCTTCTTCTACTTCTTCTGATTCACCCTCCAGTCTTCACCTTCTCCTTCTCCTTTTTCTGTTTCTTCTGCTTCACCCTCCAGACTTCACCTTCTCCTTCTCTTTCTTCTGCTTCTTCTGATTCACCCTCCAGACTTCACCTTCTCCTTCTCCTTCTTCTGATTCTTCTGATTCAACCTCCAGACTTCACCTTCTCCTTCTCCATCTTCTGCTTCTACTGATTCACCCTCCTGACTTCACCTTCTCCTTCTCCTTCTTCTACTTCTTCTGATTCACCCTCCTGACTTCACCTTCTCCTTCTCCTTCTTCTACTTCTTCTGCTTCACCCTCCAGACTTCACCTTCTCCTTCTCCTTCTTCTACTTCTTCTGATTCACCCTCCAGACTTCACCTTCTCCTTCTCCTTCTTCTGCTTCTTCTGATTCACCCTCCAGACTTCACCTTCTCATTCTCCTTCTTCTGCTTCTTATGCTGCGCCCTCCAGACTTCACCTTCTCCTTCTCCTTCTTCTGCTTCTTCTGCTTCACACTCCAGACTTCACCTTCTCCTTCTCCTTCTTCTGCTTCTTCTGCTGCGCCCTCCAGGCTTCACCTTCTCCTTCTCCTTCTTCTGCTTCTTCTGCTTCACCGTCCTGACTTCACCTTTTCCTTCTCCTTCTTCTAATTCTTCTGCTACACCCCCTTGACTTCACCTGCTCCTTCTCCTTTTTCTGCTTCTTCTGATTCACCCTCCTAAATTCACCTTCTCCTTCTCCTTCTTCTGCTTCTTCTGATTCACCCTCCTGACTTCACCTTCTCCTTCTTCTGCTTCTTCTGATTCACCCTCCAGACTTCACCTTCTCCTTCTCCTTCTTCTGCTTCTTCTGATTCACCCTCCAGACTTCACCTTCTCCTTCTCCTTCTTCTGCTTCTTTTGATTCACCCTCTAGACCTCACCTTCTCCTTCTCCTTCTTCTACTTCTTCTGATTCACCCTCCAGACTTCATCTTCTCCTTCTCCTTCTTCTGCTTCTTCTGATTCACCCTCCAGACTTCACCTTCTCCTTCTCCTTCTTCTGCTTCTTCTGATTCACCCTCCAGACTTCACCTTCTCCTTCTCCTTCTTCTACTTCTTCTGATTCACCCTCCAGACTTCACCTTCTCCTTCTCCTTCTTCGACTTCTTCTGATTCACCCTCCAGTCTTCACCTTCTCCTTCTCCTTCTTCTGTTTCTTCTGCTTCACGCTCCAGACTTCACCTTCTCCTTCTCTTTCTTCTGCTTCTACTGCTTCACCCTCCAGACTTCACCTTCTCCTTCTCCTTCTTCTGATTCTTCTGATTCACCCTCCAGACTTCACCTTCTCTATCTCCTTCTTCTGCTTCTTCTGATTCACCCTCCTGACTTCACCTTCTCCTTCTCCTTCTTCTACTTCTTCTGATTCACCCTCCTGACTTCACCTTCTCCTTCTCCTTCTTCTACTTCTTCTGCTTCACCCTCCAGACTTCACCTTCTCCTTCTCCTTCTTCTACTTCTTCTGATTCACCCTCCAGACTTCACCTTCTCCTTCTCCTTCTTCTGCTTCTTCTGATTCACCCTCCAGACTTCACCTTCTCCTTCTCCTTATTCTGCTTCTTCTGATTCACCCTCCAGACTTCACCTTCTCCTTCTCCTTTTTCTGCTTCTTCTGATTCACCCTCCAGACTTCACCTTCTCCTTCTGCTTATTCTGCTTCTTCTGATTCACCCTCCAGACTTCACCTTCTCCTTCTCCTTCTTCTGCTTCTTCTGATTCACCCTCCAGACTTCACCTTCTCCTTCTCCTTCTTCTACTTCTTCTGATTCACCCTCCAGACTTCACATTCTCCTTCTCCTTCTTCTGCTTCTTCTGATTCAACCTCCTGACTTCACCTTC
Organism: Somniosus microcephalus; assembly: GCF_052327205.1. Classification (NCBI taxonomy): domain Eukaryota; kingdom Metazoa; phylum Chordata; class Chondrichthyes; order Squaliformes; family Somniosidae; genus Somniosus; species Somniosus microcephalus. Next base: position 245,263 of record NW_028225368.1, read on the forward strand.
TCCTTCTCCTTCTTCTACTTCTTCTGATTCACCCTCCTGACTTCACCTTCTCCTTCTCCTTCTTCTACTTCTTCTGCTTCACCCTCCAGACTTCACCTTCTCCTTCTCCTTCTTCTACTTCTTCTGATTCACCCTCCAGACTTCACCTTCTCCTTCTCCTTCTTCTGCTTCTTCTGATTCACCCTCCAGACTTCACCTTCTCCTTCTCCTTCTTCTGCTTCTTCTGCTGCGCCCTCCAGACTTCACCTTCTCCTTCTCCTTCTTCTGCTTCTTCTGCTTCACACTCCAGACTTCACCTTCTCCTTCTCCTTCTTCTGCTTCTTCTGCTGCGCCCTCCAGGCTTCACCTTCTCCTTCTCCTTCTTCTGCTTCTTCTGCTTCACCGTCCTGACTTCACCTTCTCCTTCTCCTTCTTCTACTTCTTCTGCTACACCCCCCTGACTTCACCTGCTCCTTCTCCTTCTTCTGCTTCTTCTGATTCACCCTCCTAACTTCACCTTCTCCTTCTCCTTCTTCTGCTTCTTCTGATTCACCCTCCTGACTTCACCTTCTCCTTCTCCTTCTTCTGCTTCTTCTGATTCACCCTCCAGACTTCACCTTCTCCTTCTCCTTCTTCTGCTTCTTCTGATTCACCCTCCAGACTTCACCTTCTCCTTCTCCTTCTTCTGCTTCTTCTGATTCACCCTCCAGACCTCACCTTCTCCTTCTCCTTCTTCTACTTCTTCTGATTCACCCTCCAGACTTCATCTTCTCCTTCTCCTTCTTCTGCTTCTTCTGATTCACCCTCCAGACTTTACCTTCTCCTTCTTCTGCTTCTTCTGATTCACCCGACCTGACTTCACCTTCTCCTTCTCCTTCTTCTACTTCTTCTGATTCACCCTCCAGACTTCACCTTCTCCTTCTCCTTCTTCTACTTCTTCTGATTCACCCTCCAGTCTTCACCTTCTCCTTCTCCTTCTTCTGTTTCTTCTGCTTCACCCTCCAGACTTCACCTTCTCCTTCTCTTTCTTCTGCTTCTTCTGCTTCACCCTCCAGACTTCACCTTCTCCTTCTCCTTCTTCTGATTCTTCTGATTCACCCTCCAGACTTCACCTTCTCTATCTCCTTCTTCTGCTTCTTCTGATTCACCCTCCTGACTTCACCTTCTCCTTCTCCTTCTTCTACTTCTTCTGATTCACCCTCCTGACTTCACCTTCTCCTTCTCCTTCTTCTACTTCTTCTGCTTCACCCTCCAGACTTCACCTTCTCCTTCTCCTTCTTCTACTTCTTCTGATTCACCCACCAGACTTCACCTTCTACTTCTCCTTCTTCTGCTTCTTCTGATTCACCCTCCAGACTTCACCTTCTCCTTCTCCTTATTCTGCTTCTTCTGATTCACCCTCCAGACTTCACCTTCTCCTTCTCCTTCTTCTGCTTCTTCTGATTCACCCTCCAGACTTCACCTTCTCCTTCTCCTTCTTCTGCTTCTTCTGATTCACCCTCCAGACTTCACCTTCTCCTTCTCCTTCTTCTGCTTCTTCTGATTCACCCTCCAGACTTCACCTTCTCCTTCTCCTTCTTCTGCTTCTTCTGATTCACCCTCCAGACTTCACCTTCTCCTTCTCCTTCTTCTGCTTCTTCTGATTCACCCTCCTGACTTCGCCTTCTCCTTCTCCTTCTTCTACATCTTCTGATTCACCCTCCTGACTTCACCTTCTCCTTCTCCTTCTTCTACTTCTTCTGCTTCACCCTCCAGACTTCACCTTCTCCTTCTCCTTCTTCTACTTCTTCTGATTCACCCTCCAGACTTCACCTTCTCCTTCTCCTTCTTCTACTTCTTCTGATTCACCCTCCAGACTTCACCTTCTCCTTCTCCTTCTTCTACTTCTTCTGATTCACCCTCCAGACTTCACCTTCTCCTTCTCCTTCTTCTGCTTCTTCTGAGTCACCCTCCAGACTTCACCTTCTCCTTCTCCTTATTCTGCTTCTTCTGAATCACCCTCCAGACTTCACCTTCTCCTTCTCCTTCTTCTGCTTCTTCTGATTCACCCTCCAGACTTCACCTTCTCCTTCTCCTTCTTCTGCTTCTTCTGATTCACCCTCCAGACTTCACCTTCACCTTCTCCTTGTTCTACTTCTTCTGATTCACCCTCCAGACTTCACCTTCTCCATCTCCTTCTTCTGCTTCTTCTGATTCACCCTCCAGACTTCACCTTCTCCTTCTCCTTCGTCTGCTTCTTCTGATTCACCCTCCAGACTTCACCTTCTCCTTCTCCTTCTTCTGCTTCTTCTGATTCACCCTCCAGACTTCACCTTCTCCTTCTCCTTCTTCTACTTCTTCTGATTCACCCTCCAGACTTCACCTTCTCCTTCTCTTTCTTCTGCTTCTTCTGATTCACCCTCCAGACTTCACCTTCTCCTTCTCCTTCTTCTGATTCTTCTGATTCACCCTCCAGACTTCACCTTCTCCTTCTCCTTCTTCTGCTTCTTCTGCTTCACCCTCCAGACTTCACCTTCTCCTTCTCCTTCTTCTACTTCTTCTGATTCACCCTCCTGACTTCACCTTCTCCTTCTCCTTCTTCTACTTCTTCTGATTCACCCTCCAGACTTCACTTTCTCCTTCTCCTTCTTCTACTTCTTCTGATTCACCCTCCAGACTTCACCTTCTCCTTCTCCTTCTTCTGCTTCTTCTGATTCACCCTCCAGACATCAACTTCTCCTTCTTCTTATTCTGCTTCTTCTGAATCACCCTCCAGACTTCACCTTCTCCTTCTCCTTCTTCTGCTTCTTCTGATTCACCCTCCAGACTTCACCTTCTCCTTCTCCTTCTTCTGCTTCTTCTGATTCACCCTCCAGACTTCACCTTCTCCTTCTCCTTCTTCTACTTCTTCTGATTCACCCTCCAGACTTCACCTTCTCCATCTCCTTCTTCTGCTTCTTCTGATTCACCCTCCAGACTTCACCTTCTCCTTCTCCTTCGTCTACTTCTTCTGATTCACCCTCCAGACTTCACCTTCTCCTTCTCCTTCTTCTACTTCTTCTGATTCACCCTCCAGTCTTCACCTTCTCCTTCTCCTTCTTCTGTATCTTCTGCTTCACCCTCCAGACTTCACCTTCTCCTTCTCTTTCTTCTGCTTCTTCTGCTTCACCCTCCAGACTTCACCTTCTCCTTCTCCTTCTTCTGATTCTTCTGATTCACCCTCCAGACTTCACCTTCTCTATCTCCTTCTTCTGCTTCTTCTGATTCACCCTCCTGACTTCACCTTCTCCTTCTCCTTCTTCTACTTCTTCTGATTCACCCTCCTGACTTCACCTTCTCCTTCTCCTTCTTCTACTTCTTCTGCTTCACCCTCCAGACTTCACCTTCTCCTTCTCCTTCTTCTACTTCTTCTGATTCACCCTCCAGACTTCACCTTCTCCTTCTCCTTCTTCTGCTTCTTCTGATTCACCCTCCAGACTTCACCTTCTCCTTCTCCTTATTCTGCTTCTTCTGATTCACCCTCCAGACTTCACCTTCTCCTTCTCCTTCTTCTGCTTCTTCTGATTCACCCTCCAGACTTCACCTTCTCCTTCTCCTTCTTCTGCTTCTTCTGATTCACCCTCCAGACTTCACCTTCTCCTTCTCCTTCTTCTGCTTCTTCTGATTCACCCTCCAGACTTCACCTTCTCCTTCTCCTTCTTCTACTTCTTCTGATTCACCCTCCAGACTTCACCTTCTCCTTCTCCTTCTTCTGCTTCTTCTGATTCACCCTCCTGACTTCGCCTTCTCCTTCTCCTTCTTCTACATCTTCTGATTCACCCTCCTGACTTCACCTTCTCCTTCTCCTTCTTCTACTTCTTCTGCTTCACCCTCCAGACTTCACCTTCTCCTTCTCCTTCTTCTACTTCTTCTGATTCACCCTCCAGACTTCACCTTCTCCTTCTCCTTCTGCTACTTCTTCTGATTCACCCTCCAGACTTCACCTTCTCCTTCTCCTTCTTCTACTTCTTCTGATTCACCCTCCAGACTTCACCTTCTCCTTCTCCTTCTTCTGCTTCTTCTGATTCACCCTCCAGACTTCACCTTCTCCTTCTCCTTATTCTGCTTCTTCTGAATCACCCTCCAGACTTCACCTTCTCCTTCTCCTTCTTCTGCTTCTTCAGATTCACCCTCCAGACTTCACCTTCTCCTTCTCCTTCTTCTGCTTCTTCTGATTCACCCTCCAGACTTCACCTTCACCTTCTCCTTCTTCTACTTCTTCTGATTCACCCTCCAGACTTCACCTTCTCCATCTCCTTCTTCTGCTTCTTCTGATTCACCCTCCAGACTTCACCTTCTCCTTCTCCTTCGTCTGCTTCTTCTGATTCACCCTCCAGACTTCACCTTCTCCTTCTCCTTCTTCTGCTTCTTCTGATTCACCCTCCAGACTTCACCTTCTCCTTCTCCTTCTTCTACTTCTTCTGATTCACCCTCCAGACTTCACCTTCTCCTTCTCTTTCTTCTGCTTCTTCTGATTCACCCTCCAGACTTCACCTTCTCCTTCTCCTTCTTCTGATTCTTCTGATTCACCCTCCAGACTTCACCTTCTCCTTCTCCTTCTTCTGCTTCTTCTGCTTCACCCTCCAGACTTCACCTTCTCCTTCTCCTTCTTCTACTTCTTCTGATTCACCCTCCTGACTTCACCTTCTCCTTCTCCTTCTTCTACTTCTTCTGATTCACCCTCCAGACTTCACTTTCTCCTTCTCATTCTTCTACTTCTTCTGATTCACCCTCCAGACTTCACCTTCTCCTTCTCCTTCTTCTGCTTCTTCTGATTCACCCTCCAGACATCACCTTCTCCTTCTCCTTATTCTGCTTCTTCTGAATCACCCTCCAGACTTCACCTTCTCCTTCTCCTTCTTCTGCTTCTTCTGATTCACCCTCCAGACTTCACCTTCTCCTTCTCCTTCTTCTGCTTCTTCTGATTCACCCTCCAGACTTCACCTTCTCCTTCTCCTTCTTCTAGTTCTTCTGATTCACCATCCAGACTTCACCTTCTCCATCTCCTTCTTCTGCTTCTTCTGATTCACCCTCCAGACTTCACCTTCTCCTTCTCCTTCGTCTACTTCTTCTGATTCACCCTCCAGACTTCACCTTCTCCTTCTCCTTCTTCTACTTCTTCTGATTCACCCTCCAGACTTCACCTTCTCCTTCTCCTTCTTCTGCTTCTTCTGATTCACCCTCCAGACTTCACCTTCTCCTTCTCCTTATTCTGCTTCTTCTGATTCACCCTCCAGACTTCACCTTCTCCTTCTCCTTCTTCTGCTTCTTCTGATTCACCCTCCAGACTTCACCTTCTCCTTCTCCTTCTTCTGCTTCTTCTGATTCACCCTCCAGACTTCACCTTCTCCTTCTCCTTCTTCTGCTTCTTCTGATTCACCCTCCAGACTTCACCTTCTCCTTCTCCTTCTTCTACTTCTTCTGATTCACCCTCCAGACTTCACCTTCTCCTTCTCCTTCTTCTGCTTCTTCTGATTCACCCTCCTGACTTCGCCTTCTCCTTCTCCTTCTTCTACATCTTCTGATTCACCCTCCTGACTTCACCTTCTCCTTCTCCTTCTTCTACTTCTTCTGCTTCACCCTCCAGACTTCACCTTCTCCTTCTCCTTCTTCTACTTCTTCTGATTCACCCTCCAGACTTCACCTTCTCCTTCTCCTTCTGCTACTTCTTCTGATTCACCCTCCAGACTTCACCTTCTCCTTCTCCTTCTTCTACTTCTTCTGATTCACCCTCCAGACTTCACCTTCTCCTTCTCCTTCTTCTGCTTCTTCTGATTCACCCTCCAGACTTCACCTTCTCCTTCTCCTTATTCTGCTTCTTCTGAATCACCCTCCAGACTTCACCTTCTCCTTCTCCTTCTTCTGCTTCTTCAGATTCACCCTCCAGACTTCACCTTCTCCTTCTCCTTCTTCTGCTTCTTCTGATTCACCCTCCAGACTTCACCTTCACCTTCTCCTTCTTCTACTTCTTCTGATTCACCCTCCAGACTTCACCTTCTCCATCTCCTTCTTCTGCTTCTTCTGATTCACCCTCCAGACTTCACCTTCTCCTTCTCCTTCGTCTGCTTCTTCTGATTCACCCTCCAGACTTCACCTTCTCCTTCTCCTTCTTCTGCTTCTTCTGATTCACCCTCCAGACTTCACCTTCACCTTCTCCTTCTTCTACTTCTTCTGATTCACCCTCCAGACTTCACCTTCTCCATCTCCTTCTTCTGCTTCTTCTGATTCACCCTCCAGACTTCACCTTCTCCTTCTCCTTCGTCTGCTTCTTCTGATTCACCCTCCAGACTTCACCTTCTCCTTCTCCTTCTTCTGCTTCTTCTGATTCACCCTCCAGACTTCACCTTCTCCTTCTCCTTCTTCTACTTCTTCTGATTCACCCTCCAGACTTCACCTTCTCCTTCTCTTTCTTCTGCTTCTTCTGATTCACCCTCCAGACTTCACCTTCTCCTTCTCCTTCTTCTGATTCTTCTGATTCACCCTCCAGACTTCACCTTCTCCTTCTCCTTCTTCTGCTTCTTCTGCTTCACCCTCCAGACTTCACCTTCTCCTTCTCCTTCTTCTACTTCTTCTGATTCACCCTCCTGACTTCACCTTCTCCTTCTCCTTCTTCTACTTCTTCTGATTCACCCTCCAGACTTCACTTTCTCCTTCTCATTCTTCTACTTCTTCTGATTCACCCTCCAGACTTCACCTTCTCCTTCTCCTTCTTCTGCTTCTTCTGATTCACCCTCCAGACATCACCTTCTCCTTCTCCTTATTCTGCTTCTTCTGAATCACCCTCCAGACTTCACCTTCTCCTTCTCCTTCTTCTGCTTCTTCTGATTCACCCTCCAGACTTCACCTTCTCCTTCTCCTTCTTCTGCTTCTTCTGATTCACCCCTCCAGACTTCACCTTCTCCTTCTCCTTCTTCTAGTTCTTCTGATTCACCATCCAGACTTCACCTTCTCCATCTCCTTCTTCTGCTTCTTCTGATTCACCCTCCAGACTTCACCTTCTCCTTCTCCTTCGTCTACTTCTTCTGATTCACCCTCCAGACTACACCTTCTCCTTCTCCTTCTTCTACTTCTTCTGATTCACCCTCCAGACTTCACCTTCTCCTTCTCCTTCTTCTGTTTCTTCTGATTCACCCTCCAGACTTCACCTTCTCCTTCTCCTTCTTCTGCTTCTTCTGATTCACCCTCCTGACTTCACCTTCTCCTTCTCCTTCTTCTACTTCTTCTGATTCACCCTCCTGACTTCACCTTCTCCTTCTCCTTCTTCTACTTCTTCTGCTTCACCCTCCAGACTTCACCTTCTCCTTCTCCTTCTTCTACTTCTTCTGATTCACCCTCCAGACTTCACCTTCTCCTTCTCCTTCTTCTGCTTCTTCTGATAAACCCTCCAGACTTCACCTTCTCCTTCTCCTTATTCTGCTTCTTCTGATTCACCCTCCAGACTTCAACTTCTCCTTCTCCTTATTCTGCTTCTTCTGATTCACCCTCCAGACTTCACCTTCTCCTTCACCTTCCTTTGCTTCTTCTGATTCACCCTCCAGACTTCACCTTCTCCTTCTCCTTCTTCTGATTCTTCTGATTCACCCTCCAGACTTCACCTTCTCCTTCTCCATCTTCTGCTTCTTCTGATTCAACCTCCTGACTTCACCTTCTCCTTCTCCTTCTTCTACTTCTTCTGATTCACCCTCCTGACTTCACCTTCTCCTTCTCCATCTTCTACTTCTTCTGCTTCACCCTCCAGACTTCAACTTCTCCTTCTCCTTCTTCTACTTCTTCTGATTCACCCTCCAGACTTCACCTTCTCCTTCTCCTTCTTCTGTTTCTTATGATTCACCCTCCAGACTTCACCTTCTCCTTCTCCTTCTTCTGCTTCTTCTGATTCACCCTCCAGACTTCACCTTCTCCTTCTCCTTCTTCTACTTCTTCTGATTCACCCTCCAGACTTCACCTTCTCCTTCTCCTTCTTCTGCTTCTTCTGATTCACCCTCCAGACTTCACCTTCTCCTTCTCCTTCGTCTACTTCTTCTGATTCACCCTCCAGACTACACCTTCTCCTTCTCCTTCTTCTACTTCTTCTGATTCACCCTCCAGACTTCACCTTCTCCTTCTCATTCTTCTGTTTCTTCTGATTCACCCTCCAGACTTCATCTTCTCCTTCTCCTTCTTCTACCTCTTCTGATTCACCCTCCAGACTTCACCTTCTCCTTCTCCTTCTTCTACTTCTTCTGATTCACCCTCCAGACTTCATCTTCTCCTTCTCCTTCTTCTACTTCTTCTGATTCACCCTCCAGACTTCACCTTCTCCTTCTCCTTCTTCTGCTTCTTCTGGTTCACCCTCCAGACTTCACCTTCTCCTTCTCCTTATTCTGCTTCTTCTGATTCACCCTCCAGACTTCACCTTCTCCTTCTCCTTCTTCTACTTCTTCTGATTCACCCTCCAGACTTCACCTTCTCCTTCTCCTTCTTCTGCTTCTTCTGATTCACCCTCCAGACTTCACCTTCTCCTTCTCCTTCTTCTACTTCTTCTGACTCACCCTCCAGACTTCACCTTCTCCTTCTCCTTCTTCTGTTTCTTCTGATTCACCCTCCAGACTTCATCTTCTCCTTCTCCTTCTTCTACTTCTTCTGATTCACCCTCCAGACTTCACCTTCTCCTTCTCCTTCTTCTACTTCTTCTGATTCACCCTCCAGACTTCACCTTCTCCTTCTCCTTCTTCTGCTTCTTCTGATTCACCCTCCAGACTTCACCTTCTCCTTCTCCTTATTCTGCTTCTTCTGATTCACCCTCCAGACTTCACCTTCTCCTTCTCCTTCTTCTGCTTCTTCTGATTCACCCTCCAGACTTCACCTTCTCCTTCTCCTTCTTCTGCTTCTTCTGATTCACCCTCCAGACTTCACCTTCTCCTTCTCCTTCTTCTACTTCTTCTGATTCACCCTCCAGACTTAACCTTCTCCTTCTCCTTCTTCTGCTTCTTCTGATTCACCCTCCAGACTTCACCTTCTCCTTCTCCTTCGTCTACTTCTTCTGATTCACCCTCCAGACTATACCTTCTCCTTCTCCTTCTTCTACTTCTTCTGATTCACCCTCCAGACTTCTCCTTCTTCTGTTTCTTCTGATTCACCCTCCAGACTTCATCTTCTCCTTCTCCTTCTTCTACTTCTTCTGATTCACCCTCCAGACTTCACCTTCTCCTTCTCCTTCTTCTACTTCTTCTGATTCACCCTCCGGACTTCATCTTCTCCTTCTCCTTCTTCTGCTTCTTCTGATTCACCCTCCAGACTTCACCTTCTCCTTCTCCTTCTTCTGCTTCTTCTGATTCACCCTCCAGACTTCAACTTCTCCTTCTCCTTCTTCTACTTCTTCTGATTCACCCTCCAGACTTCACCTTCTCCTTCTCCTTCTTCTACTTCTTCTGATTCACCCTCCAGTCTTCACCTTCTCCTTCTCCTTCTTCTGTTTCTTCTGCTTCACCCTCCAGACTTCACCTTCTCATTCTCTTTCTTCTGCTTCTTCTGATTCACCCTCCAGACTTCACCTTCTCCTTCTCCTTCTTCTGATTCTTCTGATTCACCCTCCAGACTTCACCTTCTCCTTCTCCTTCTTCTGCTTCTTCTGATTCACCCTCCTGACTTCACCTTCTCCTTCTCCTTCTTCTACATCTTCTGATTCACCCTCCTGACTTCACCTTCTCCTTCTCCTTCTTCTACTTCTTCTGCTTCACCCTCCAGACTTCACCTTCTCCTTCTCCTTCTTCTACTTCTTCTGATTCACCCTCCAGACTTCACCTTCTCCTTCTCCTTCTTCTGCTTCTTCTGCTTCACACTCCAGACTTCACCTTCTCCTTCTCCTTCTTCTGCTTCTTCTGCTGCGCCCTCCAGGCTTCACCTTCTCCTTCTCCTTCTTCTGCTTCTTCTGCTTCACCGTCCTGACTTCACCTTCTCCTTCTCCTTCTTCTACTTCTTCTGCTACACCCCCCTGACTTCACCTGCTCCTTCTCCTTCTTCTGCTTCTTCTGATTCACCCTCCTAACTTCACCTACTCCTTCTCCTTCTTCTGCTTCTTCTGATTCACCCTCCTGACTTCACCTTCTCCTTCTCCTTCTTCTGCTTCTTCTGATTCACCCTCCAGACTTCACCTTCTCCTTCTCCTTCTTCTGCTTCTTCTGATTCACCCTCCAGACTTCACCTTCTCCTTCTCCTTCTTCTGCTTCTTCTGATTCACCCTCCAGACCTCACCTTCTCCTTCTCCTTCTTCTACTTCTTCTGATTCACCCTCCAGACTTCATCTTCTCCTTCTCCTTCTTCTGCTTCTTCTCATTCACCCTCCAGACTTCACCTTCTCCTTCTCCTTCTTCTGCTTCTTCTGATTCACCCTCCAGACTTCACCTTCTCCTTCTCCTTCTTCTACTTCTTCTGATTCACCCTCCAGACTTCACCTTCTCCTTCTCCTTCTTCTACTTCTTCTGATTCACCCTCCAGTCTTCACCTTCTCCTTCTCCTTCTTCTGTTTCTTCTGCTTCACCCTCCAGACTTCACCTTCTCCTTCTCTTTCTTCTGCTTCTTCTGCTTCACCCTCCAGACTTCACCTTCTCCTTCTCCTTCTTCTGATTCTTCTGATTCACCCTCCAGACTTCACCTTCTCTATCTCGTTCTTCTGCTTCTTCTGATTCACCCTCCTGACTTCACCTTCTACTTCTCCTTCTTCTACTTCTTCTGATTCACCCTCCTGACTTCACCTTCTCCTTCTCCTTCTTCTACTTCTTCTGCTTCACCCTCCAGACTTCACCTTCTCCTTCTCCTTCTTCTACTTCTTCTGATTCACCCTCCAGACTTCACCTTCTCCTTCTCCTTCTTCTGCTTCTTCTGATTCACCCTCCAGACTTCACCTTCTCCTTCTCCTTATTCTGCTTCTTCTGATTCACCCTCCAGACTTCACCTTCTCCTTCTCCTTCTTCTGCTTCTTCTGATTCACCCTCCAGACTTCACCTTCTCCTTCTCCTTCTTCTGCTTCTTCTGATTCACCCTCCAGACTTCACCTTCTCCTTCTCCTTCTTCTGCTTCTTCTGATTCACCCTCCAGACTTCACCTTCTCCTTCTCCTTCTTCTACTTCTTCTGATTCACCCTCCAGACTTCACCTTCTCCTTCTCCTTCTTCTGCTTCTTCTGATTCACCCTCCTGACTTCACCTTCTCCTTCTCCTTCTTCTACATCTTCTGATTCACCCTCCTGACTTCACCTTCTCCTTCTCCTTCTTCTACTTCTTCTGCTTCACCCTCCAGACTTCACCTTCTCCTTCTCCTTCTTCTACTTCTTCTGATTCACCCTCCAGACTTCACCTTCTCCTTCTCCTTCTTCTACTTCTTCTGATTCACCCTCCAGACTTCACCTTCTCCTTCTCCTTCTTCTACTTCTTCTGATTCACCCTCCAGACTTCACCTTCTCCTTCTCCTTCTTCTGCTTCTTCTGATTCACCCTCCAGACTTCACCTTCTCCTTCTACTTATTCTGCTTCTTCTGAATCACCCTCCAGAATTCACCTTCTCCTTCTCCTTCTTCTGCTTCTTCTGATTCAGCCTCCAGACTTCACCTTCTCCTTCTCCTTCTTCTGCTTCTTCTGATTCACCCTCCAGACTTCACCTTCACCTTCTCCTTCTTCTACTTCTTCTGATTCACCCTCCAGACTTCACCTTCTCCATCTCCTTCTTCTGCTTCTTCTGATTCACCCTCCAGACTTCACCTTCTCCTTCTCCTTCGTCTACTTCTTCTGATTCACCCTCCAGACTTCACCTTCTCCTTCTCCTTCTTCTGCTTCTTCTGATTCACCCTCCAGATTCACCTTCTCCTTCTCCTTCTTCTACTTCTTCTGATTCACCCTCCAGACTTCACCTTCTCCTTCTCCTTCTTCTGATTCTTCTGATTCACCCTCCAGACTTCACCTTCTCCTTCTCCTTCTTCTGCTTCTTCTGATTCACCCTCCTGACTTCACCTTCTCCTTCTCCTTCTTCTACATCTTCTGATTCACCCTCCTGACTTCACCTTCTCCTTCTCCTTCTTCTACTTCTTCTGCTTCCCCCTCCAGACTACACCTTCTCCTTCTCCTTCTTCTACTTCTTCTGATTCACCCTCCAGACTTCACCTTCTCCTTCTCCTTCTTCTACTTCTTCTGATTCACCCTCCAGACTTCACCTTCTCCTTCTCCTTCTTCTACTTCTTCTGATTCACCCTCCAGACTTCACCTTCTCCTTCTCCTTCTTCTGCTTCTTCTGATTCACCCTCCAGACATCACCTTCTCCTTCTCCTTATTCTGCTTCTTCTGAATCGCCCTCCAGACTTCACCTTCTCCTTCTCCTTCTTCTGCTTCTTCTGATTCACCCTCCAGACTTCACCTTCTCCTTCTCCTTCTTCTACTTCTTCTGATTCACCCTCCAGACTTCACCTTCTCCATCTCCTTTTTCTGCTTCTTCTGATTCACCCTCCAGACTTCACCTTCTCCTTTTCCTTCGTCTACTTCTTCTGATTCACCCTCCAGACTACACCTTCTCCTTCTCCTTCTTCTACTTCTTCTGATTCACCCTCCAGACTTCACCTTCTCCTTCTCCTTCTTCTGTTTCTTCTGATTCACCCTCCAGACTTCACCTTCTCCTTCTCCTTCTTCTACTACTTCTGATTCACCCTCCAGACTTCACCTTCTCCTTCTCCTTCTTCTACTTCTTCTGATTCACCCTCCAGACTTCATCTTCTCCTTCTCCTTCTTCTGCTTCTTCTGATTCACCCTCCAGACTTCACCTTCTCCTTCTCCTTCTTCTGCTTCTTCTGATTCACCCTCCAGACTTCACCTTCTCCTTCTCCTTCTTCTACTTCTTCTGATTCACCCTCCAGACTTCACCTTCTCCTTCTCCTTCGTCTGCTTCTTCTGATTCACCCTCCAGACTTCACCTTCTCCTTCTCCTTCTTCTGCTTCTTCTGATTCACCCTCCAGACTTCACCTTCTCCTTCTCCTTCTTCTACTTCTTCTGATTCACCCTCCAGACTTCACCTTCTCCTTCTCTTTCTTCTGCTTCTTCTGATTCACCCTCCAGACTTCACCTTCTCCTTCTCCTTCTTCTGATTCTTCTGATTCACCCTCCAGACTTCACCTTCTCCTTCTCCTTCTTCTGCTTCTTCTGCTTCACCCTCCAGACTTCACCTTCTCCTTCTCCTTCTTCTACTTCTTCTGATTCACCCTCCTGACTTCACCTTCTCCTTCTCCTTCTTCTACTTCTTCTGATTCACCCTCCGTACTTCACTTTCTCCTTCTCATTCTTCTACTTCTTCTGATTCACCCTCCAGACTTCACCTTCTCCTTCTCCTTCTTCTGCTTCTTCTGATTCACCCTCCAGACATCACCTTCTCCTTCTCCTTATTCTGCTTCTTCTGAATCACCCTCCAGACTTCACCTTCTCCTTCTCCTTCTTCTGCTTCTTCTGATTCACCCTCCAGACTTCACCTTCTCCTTCTCCTTCTTCTGCTTCTTCTGATTCACCCTCCAGACTTCACCTTCTCCTTCTCCTTCTTCTACTTCTTCTGATTCACCCTCCAGACTTCACCTTCTCCATCTCCTTCTTCTGCTTCTTCTGATTCACCCTCCAGACTTCACCTTCTCCTTCTCCTTCGTCTACTTCTTCTGATTCACCCTCCAGACTACACCTTCTCCTTCTCCTTCTTCTACTTCTTCTGATTCACCCTCCAGACTTCACCTTCTCCTTCTCCTTCTTCTGTTTCTTCTGATTCACCCTCCAGACTTCACCTTCTCCTTCTCCTTCTTCTGCTTCTTCTGATTCACCCTCCTGACTTCACCTTCTCCTTCTCCTTCTTCTACTTCTTCTGATTCACCCTCCTGACTTCACCTTCTCCTTCTCCTTCTTCTACTTCTTCTGCTTCACCCTCCAGACTTCACCTTCTCCTTCTCCTTCTTCTACTTCTTCTGATTCACCCTCCAGACTTCACCTTCTCCTTCTCCTTCTTCTGCTTCTTCTGATACACCCTCCATACTTCAACTTCTCCTTCTCCTTATTCTGCTTCTTCTGATTCACCCTCCAGACTTCGCCTTCTCCTTCACCTTCCTTTGCTTCTTCTGATTCACCCTCCAGACTTCACCTTCTCCTTCTCCTTCTTCTGATTCTTCTGATTCACCCTCCAGACTTCACCTTCTCCTTCTCCATCTTCTGCTTCGTCTGATTCATCCTCCTGACTTCACCTTCTCCTTCTCCTTCTTCTACTTCTTCTGATTCACCCTCCTGACTTCACCTTCTCCTTCTCCATCTTCTACTTCTTCTGCTTCACCCTCCAGACTTCAACTTCTCCTTCTCCTTCTTCTACTTCTTCTGATTCACCCTCCAGACTTCACCTTCTCCTTCTCCTTCTTCTGTTTCTTATGATTCACCCTCCAGACTTCACCTTCTCCTTCTCCTTCTTCTGCTTCTTCTGATTCACCCTCCAGACTTCACCTTCTCCTTCTCCTTCTTCTACTTCTTCTGATTCACCCTCCAGACTTCACCTTCTCCTTCTCCTTCTTCTGCTTCTTCTGATTCACCCTCCAGACTTCACCTTCTCCTTCTCCTTCGTCTACTTCTTCTGATTCACCCTCCAGACTACACCTTCTCCTTCTCCTTCTTCGACTTCTTCTGATTCACCCTCCAGACTTCACCTTCTCCTTCTCATTCTTCTGTTTCTTCTGATTCACCCTCCAGACTTCATCTTCTCCTTCTCCTTCTTCTACCTCTTCTGATTCACCCTCCAGACTTCACCTTCTCCTTCTCCTTCTTCTACTTCTTCTGATTCACCCTCCAGACTTCATCTTCTCCTTCTCCTTCTTCTACTTCTTCTGATTCACCCTCCAGACTTCACCTTCTCCTTCTCCTTCTTCTGCTTCTTCTGGTTCACCCTCCAGACTTCACCTTCTCCTTCTCCTTATTCTGCTTCTTCTGATTCACCCTCCAGACTTCACCTTCTCCTTCTCCTTCTTCTACTTCTTCTGATTCACCCTCCAGACTTCACCTTCTCCTTCTCCTTCTTCTGCTTCTTCTGATTCACCCTCCAGACTTCACCTTCTCCTTCTCCTTCTTCTACTTCTTCTGATTCACCCTCCAGACTTCACCTTCTCCTTCTCCTTCTTCTGTTTCTTCTGATTCACCCTCCAGACTTCATCTTCTCCTTCTCCTTCTTCTACTTCTTCTGATTCACCCTCCAGACTTCACCTTCTCCTTCTCCTTCTTCTACTTCTTCTGATTCACCCTCCAGACTTCATCTTCTCCTTCTCCTTCTTCTACTTCTTCTGATTCACCCTCCAGACTTCACCTTCTCCTTCTCCTTCTTCTGCTTCTTCTGATTCACCCTCCAGACTTCACCTTCTCCTTCTCCTTATTCTGCTTCTTCTGATTCACCCTCCAGACTTCACCTTCTCCTTCTCCTTCTTCTGCTTCTTCTGATTCACCCTCCAGACTTCACCTTCTCCTTCTCCTTCTTCTGCTTCTTCTGATTCACCCTCCAGACTTCACCTTCTCCTTCTCCTTCTTCTACTTCTTCTGATTCACCCTCCAGACTTAACCTTCTCCTTCTCCTTCTTCTGCTTCTTCTGATTCACCCTCCAGACTTCACCTTCTCCTTCTCCTTCGTCTACTTCTTCTGATTCACCCTCCAGACTATACCTTCTCCTTCTCCTTCTTCTACTTCTTCTGATTCACCCTCCAGACTTCACCTTCTCCTTCTCCTTCTTCTGTTTCTTCTGATTCACCCTCCAGACTTCATCTTCTCCTTCTCCTTCTTCTACTTCTTCTGATTCACCCTCCAGACTTCACCTTCTCCTTCTCCTTCTTCTACTTCTTCTGATTGACACTCCGGACTTCATCTTCTCCTTCTCCTTCTTCTGCTTCTTCTGATTCACCCTCCAGATTTCACCTTCTCCTTCTCCTTCTTCTGCTTCTTCTGATTCACCCTCCAGACTTCAACTTCTCCTTCTCCTTCTTCTACTTCTTCTGATTCACCCTCCAGACTTCACCTTCTCCTTTTCCTTCTTCTACTTCTTCTGATTCACCCTCCAGTCTTCACCTTCTCCTTCTCCTTCTTCTGTTTCTTCTGCTTCACCCTCCAGACTTCACCTTCTCCTTCTCTTTCTTCTGCTTCTTCTGATTCACCCTCCAGACTTCACCTTCTCCTTCTCCTTCTTCTGATTCTTCTGATTCACCCTCCAGACTTCACCTTCTCCTTCTCCTTCTTCTGCTTCTTCTGATTCACCCTCCTGACTTCACCTTCTCCTTCTCCTTCTTCTACATCTTCTGATTCAGCCTCCTGACTTCACCTTCTCCTTCTCCTTCTTCTACTTCTTCTGCTTCACCCTCCAGACTTCACCTTCTCCTTCTCCTTCTTCTACTTCTTCTGATTCACCCTCCAGACTTCACCTTCTCCTTCTCCTTCTTCTGCTTCTTCTGATTCACCCTCCAGACTTCACCTTCTCCTTCTCCTTCTTCTGCTTCTTCTGGTTCACCCTCCAGATTCACCTTCTCCTTCTCCTTCTTCTACTTCTTCTGATTCACCCTCCAGACTTCACCTTCTCCTTCTCCTTCTTCTGATTCTTCTGATTCACCCTCCAGACTTCACCTTCTCCTTCTCCTTCTTCTGCTTCTTCTGATTCACCCTCCTGACTTCACCTTCTCCTTCTCCTTCTTCTACATCTTCTGATTCACCCTCCTGACTTCAACTTCTCCTTCTCCTTCTTCTACTTCTTCTGCTTCCCCCTCCAGACTACACCTTCTCCTTCTCCTTCTTCTACTTCTTCTGATTCACCCTCCAGACTTCACCTTCTCCTTCTCCTTCTTCTACTTCTTCTGATTCACCCTCCAGACTTCACCTTCTCCTTCTCCTTCTTCTACTTCTTCTGATTCACCCTCCAGACTTCACCTTCTCCTTCTCCTTCTTCTGCTTCTTCTGATTCACCCTCCAGACATCACCTTCTCCTTCTCCTTATTCTGCTTCTTCTGAATCGCCCTCCAGACTTCACCTTCTCCTTCTCCTTCTTCTGCTTCTTCTGATTCACCCTCCAGACTTCACCTTCTCCTTCTCCTTCTTCTACTTCTTCTGATTCACCCTCCAGACTTCACCTTCTCCATCTCCTTCTTCTGCTTCTTCTGATTCACCCTCCAGACTTCACCTTCTCCTTTTCCTTCGTCTACTTCTTCTGATTCACCCTCCAGACTACACCTTCTCCTTCTCCTTCTTCTACTTCTTCTGATTCACCCTCCAGACTTCACCTTCTCCTTCTCCTTCTTCTGTTTCTTCTGATTCACCCTCCAGACTTCACCTTCTCCTTCTCCTTCTTCTACTACTTCTGATTCACCCTCCAGACTTCACCTTCTCCTTCTCCTTCTTCTACTTCTTCTGATTCACCCTCCAGACTTCATCTTCTCCTTCTCCTTATTCTGCTTCTTCTGATTCACCCTCCAGACTTCACCTTCTCCTTCTCCTTCTTCTGCTTCTTCTGATTCACCCTCCAGACTTCACCTTCTCCTTCTCCTTCTTCTACTTCTTCTGATTCACCCTCCAGACTTCACCTTCTCCTTCTCCTTCGTCTGCTTCTTCTGATTCACCCTCCAGACTTCACCTTCTCCTTCTCCTTCTTCTGCTTCTTCTGATTCACCCTCCAGACTTCACCTTCTCCTTCTCCTTCTTCTACTTCTTCTGAATCACCCTCCAGACTTCACCTTCTCCTTCTCTTTCTTCTGCTTCTTCTGATTCACCCTCCAGACTTCACCTTCTCCTTCTCCTTCTTCTGATTCTTCTGATTCACCCTCCAGACTTCACCTTCTCCTTCTCCTTCTTCTGCTTCTTCTGCTTCACCCTCCAGACTTCACCTTCTCCTTCTCCTTCTTCTACTTCTTCTGATTCACCCTCCTGACTTCACCTTCTCCTTCTCCTTCTTCTACTTCTTCTGATTCACCCTCCAGACTTCACTTTCTCCTTCTCATTCTTCTACTTCTTCTGATTCACCCTCCAGACTTCACCTTCTCCTTCTCCTTCTTCTGCTTCTTCTGATTCACCCTCCAGACATCACCTTCTCCTTCTCCTTATTCTGCTTCTTCTGAATCACCCTCCAGACTTCACCTTCTCCTTCTCCTTCTTCTGATTCTTCTGATTCACCCTCCAGACTTCACCTTCTCCTTCTCCTTCTTCTGCTTCTTCTGATTCACCCTCCAGACTTCACCTTCTCCTTCTCCTTCTTCTACTTCTTCTGATTCACCCTCCAGACTTCACCTTCTCCATCTCCTTCTTCTGCTTCTTCTGATTCACCCTCCAGACTTCACCTTCTCCTTCTCCTTCGTCTACTTCTTCTGATTCACCCTCCAGACTACACCTTCTCCTTCTCCTTCTTCTACTTCTTCTGATTCACCCTCCAGACTTCACCTTCTCCTTCTCCTTCTTCTGTTTCTTCTGATTCACCCTCCAGACTTCACCTTCTCCTTCTCCTTCTTCTGCTTCTTCTGATTCACCCTCCTGACTTCACCTTCTCCTTCTCCTTCTTCTACTTCTTCTGATTCACCCTCCTGACTTCACCTTCTCCTTCTCCTTCTTCTACTTCTTCTGCTTCACCCTCCAGACTTCACCTTCTCCTTCTCCTTCTTCTACTTCTTCTGATTCACCCTCCAGACTTCACCTTCTCCTTCTCCTTCTTCTGCTTCTTCTGATACACCCTCCAGACTTCACCTTCTCCTTCTCCTTATTCTGCTTCTTCTGAGTCACCCTCCAGACTTCAACTTCTCCTTCTCCTTATTCTGCTTCTTCTGATTCACCCTCCAGACTTCACCTTCTCCTTCACCTTCCTTTGCTTCTTCTGATTCACCCTCCAGACTTCACCTTCTCCTTCTCCTTCTTCTGATTCTTCTGATTCACCCTCCAGACTTCACCTTCTCCTTCTCCATCTTCTGCTTCTTCTGATTCAACCTCCTGACTTCACCTTCTCCTTCTCCTTCTTCTACTTCTTCTGATTCACCCTCCTGACTTCACCTTCTCCTTCTCCATCTTCTACTTCTTCTGCTTCACCCTCCAGACTTCAACTTCTCCTTCTCCTTCTTCTACTTCTTCTGATTCACCCTCCAGACTTCACCTTCTCCTTCTCCTTCTTCTGTTTCTTATGATTCACCCTCCAGACTTCACCTTCTCCTTCTCCTTCTTCTGCTTCTTCTGATTCACCCTCCAGACTTCACCTTCTCCTTCTCCTTCTTCTACTTCTTCTGATTCACCCTCCAGACTTCACCTTCTCCTTCTCCTTCTTCTGCTTCTTCTGATTCACCCTCCAGACTTCACCTTCTCCTTCTCCTTCGTCTACTTCTTCTGATTCACCCTCCAGACTACACCTTCTCCTTCTCCTTCTTCGACTTCTTCTGATTCACCCTCCAGACTTCACCTTCTCCTTCTCATTCTTCTGTTTCTTCTGATTCACCCTCCAGACTTCATCTTCTCCTTCTCCTTCTTCTACCTCTTCTGATTCACCCTCCAGACTTCACCTTCTCCTTCTCCTTCTTCTACTTCTTCTGATTCACCCTCCAGACTTCATCTTCTCCTTCTCCTTCTTCTACTTCTTCTGATTCACCCTCCAGACTTCACCTTCTCCTTCTCCTTCTTCTGCTTCTTCTGGTTCACCCTCCAGACTTCACCTTCTCCTTCTCCTTATTCTGCTTCTTCTGATTCACCCTCCAGACTTCACCTTCTCCTTCTCCTTCTTCTACTTCTTCTGATTCACCCTCCAGACTTCACCTTCTCCTTCTCCTTCTTCTGCTTCTTCTGATTCACCCTCCAGACTTCACCTTCTCCTTCTCCTTCTTCTACTTCTTCTGATTCACCCTCCAGACTTCACCTTCTCCTTCTCCTTCTTCTGTTTCTTCTGATTCACCCTCCAGACTTCATCTTCTCCTTCTCCTTCTTCTACTTCTTCTGATTCACCCTCCAGACTTCACCTTCTCCTTCTCCTTCTTCTACTTCTTCTGATTCACCCTCCAGACTACATCTTCTCCTTCTCCTTCTTCTACTTCTTCTGATTCACCCTCCAGACTTCACCTTCTCCTTCTCCTTCTTCTGCTTCTTCTGATTCACCCTCCAGACTTCACCTTCTCCTTCTCCTTATTCTGCTTCTTCTGATTCACCCTCCAGACTTCACCTTCTCCTTCTCCTTCTTCTGCTTCTTCTGATTCACCCTCCAGACTTCACCTTCTCCTTCTCCTTCTTCTACTTCTTCTGATTCACCCTCCAGACTTAACCTTCTCCTTCTCCTTCTTCTGCTTCTTCTGATTCACCCTCCAGACTTCACCTTCTCCTTCTCCTTCGTCTACTTCTTCTGATTCACCCTCCAGACTATACCTTCTCCTTCTCCTTCTTCTACTTCTTCTGATTCACCCTCCAGACTTCACCTTCTCCTTCTCCTTCTTCTGTTTCTTCTGATTCACCCTCCAGACTTCATCTTCTCCTTCTCCTTCTTCTACTTCTTCTGATTCACCCTCCAGACTTCACCTTCTCCTTCTCCTTCTTCTACTTCTTCTGATTCACCCTCCGGACTTCATCTTCTCCTTCTCCTTCTTCTGCTTCTTCTGATTCACCCTCCAGATTTCACCTTCTCCTTCTCCTTCTTCTGCTTCTTCTGATTCACCCTCCAGACTTCAACTTCTCCTTCTCCTTCTTCTACTTCTTCTGATTCACCCTCCAGACTTCACCTTCTCCTTTTCCTTCTTCTACTTCTTCTGATTCACCCTCCAGTCTTCACCTTCTCCTTCTCCTTCTTCTGTTTCTTCTGCTTCACCCTCCAGACTTCACCTTCTCCTTCTCTTTCTTCTGCTTCTTCTGATTCACCCTCCAGACTTCACCTTCTCCTTCTCCTTCTTCTGATTCTTCTGATTCACCCTCCAGACTTCACCTTCTCCTTCTCCTTCTTCTGCTTCTTCTGATTCACCCTCCTGACTTCACCTTCTCCTTCTCCTTCTTCTACATCTTCTGATTCAGCCTCCTGACTTCACCTTCTCCTTCTCCTTCTTCTACTTCTTCTGCTTCACCCTCCAGACTTCACCTTCTCCTTCTCCTTCTTCTACTTCTTCTGATTCACCCTCCAGACTTCACCTTCTCCTTCTCTTTCTTCTGCTTCTTCTGATTCACCCTCCAGACTTCACCTTCTCCTTCTCCTTCTTCTGCTTCTTCTGATTCACCCTCCAGATTCACCTTCTCCTTCTCCTTCTTCTACTTCTTCTGATTCACCCTCCAGAATTCACCTTCTCCTTCTCCTTCTTCTGATTCTTCTGATTCACCCTCCAGACTTCACCTTCTCCTTCTCCTTCTTCTGCTTCTTCTGATTCACCCTCCTGACTTCACCTTCTCCTTCTCCTTCTTCTACATCTTCTGATTCACCCTCCTGACTTCACCTTCTCCTTCTCCTTCTTCTACTTCTTCTGCTTCCCCCTCCAGACTACACCTTCTCCTTCTCCTTCTTCTACTTCTTCTGATTCACCCTCCAGACTTCACCTTCTCCTTCTCCTTCTTCTACTTCTTCTGATTCACCCTCCAGACTTCACCTTCTCCTTCTCCTTCTTCTACTTCTTCTGATTCACCCTCCAGACTTCACCTTCTCCTTCTCCTTCTTCTGCTTCTTCTGATTCACCCTCCAGACATCACCTTCTCCTTCTCCTTATTCTGCTTCTTCTGAATCGCCCTCCAGACTTCACCTTCTCCTTCTCCTTCTTCTGCTTCTTCTGATTCACCCTCCAGACTTCACCTTCTCCTTCTCCTTCTTCTACTTCTTCTGATTCACCCTCCAGACTTCACCTTCTCCATCTCCTTCTTCTGCTTCTTCTGATTCACCCTCCAGACTTCACCTTCTCCTTTTCCTTCGTCTACTTCTTCTGATTCACCCTCCAGACTACACCTTCTCCTTCTCCTTCTTCTACTTCTTCTGATTCACCCTCCAGACTTCACCTTCTCCTTCTCCTTCTTCTGTTTCTTCTGATTCACCCTCCAGACTTCACCTTCTCCTTCTCCTTCTTCTACTACTTCTGATTCACCCTCCAGACTTCACCTTCTCCTTCTCCTTCTTCTACTTCTTCTGATTCACCCTCCAGACTTCATCTTCTCCTTCTCCTTATTCTGCTTCTTCTGATTCACCCTCCAGACTTCACCTTCTCCTTCTCCTTCTTCTGCTTCTTCTGATTCACCCTCCAGACTTCACCTTCTCCTTCTCCTTCTTCTACTTCTTCTGATTCACCCTCCAGACTTCACCTTCTCCTTCTCCTTCGTCTGCTTCTTCTGATTCACCCTCCAGACTTCACCTTCTCCTTCTCCTTCTTCTGCTTCTTCTGATTCACTCTCCAGACTTCACCTTCTCCTTCTCCTTCTTCTACTTCTTCTGATTCACCCTCCAGACTTCACCTTCTCCTTCTCTTTCTTCTGCTTCTTCTGATTCACCCTCCAGACTTCACCTTCTCCTTCTCCTTCTTCTGATTCTTCTGATTCACCCTCCAGACTTCACCTTCTCCTTCTCCTTCTTCTGCTTCTTCTGCTTCACCCTCCAGACTTCACCTTCTCCTTCTCCTTCTTCTACTTCTTCTGATTCACCCTCCTGACTTCACCTTCTCCTTCTCCTTCTTCTACTTCTTCTGATTCACCCTCCAGACTTCACTTTCTCCTTCTCATTCTTCTACTTCTTCTGATTCACCCTCCAGACTTCACCTTCTCCTTCTCCTTCTTCTGCTTCTTCTGATTCACCCTCCAGACATCACCTTCTCCTTCTCCTTATTCTGCTTCTTCTGAATCACCCTCCAGACTTCACCTTCTCCTTCTCCTTCTTCTGCTTCTTCTGATTCACCCTCCAGACTTCACCTTCTCCTTCTCCTTCTTCTGCTTCTTCTGATTCACCCTCCAGACTTCACCTTCTCCTTCTCCTTCTTCTACTTCTTCTGATTCACCCTCCAGACTTCACCTTCTCCATCTCCTTCTTCTGCTTCTTCTGATTCACCCTCCAGACTTCACCTTCTCCTTCTCCTTCGTCTACTTCTTCTGATTCACCCTCCAGACTACACCTTCTCCTTCTCCTTCTTCTACTTCTTCTGATTCACCCTCCAGACTTCACCTTCTCCTTCTCCTTCTTCTGTTTCTTCTGATTCACCCTCCAGACTTCACCTTCTCCTTCTCCTTCTTCTGCTTCTTCTGATTCACCCTCCTGACTTCACCTTCTCCTTCTCCTTCTTCTACTTCTTCTGATTCACCCTCCTGACTTCACCTTCTCCTTCTCCTTCTTCTACTTCTTCTGCTTCACCCTCCAGACTTCACCTTCTCCTTCTCCTTCTTCTACTTCTTCTGATTCACCCTCCAGACTTCACCTTCTCCTTCTCCTTCTTCTGCTTCTTCTGATACACCCTCCAGACTTCACCTTCTCCTTCTCCTTATTCTGCTTCTTCTGATTCACCCTCCAGACTTCAACTTCTCCTTCTCCTTATTCTGCTTCTTCTGATTCACCCTCCAGACTTCACCTTCTCCTTCACCTTCCTTTGCTTCTTCTGATTCACCCTCCAGACTTCACCTTCTCCTTCTCCTTCTTCTGATTCTTCTGATTCACCCTCCAGACTTCACCTTCTCCTTCTCCATCTTCTGCTTCTTCTGATTCAACCTCCTGACTTCACCTTCTCCTTCTCCTTCTTCTACTTCTTCTGATTCACCCTCCTGACTTCACCTTCTCCTTCTCCATCTTCTACTTCTTCTGCTTCACCCTCCAGACTTCAACTTCTCCTTCTCCTTCTTCTACTTCTTCTGATTCACCCTCCAGACTTCACCTTCTCCTTCTCCTTCTTCTGTTTCTTATGATTCACCCTCCAGACTTCACCTTCTCCTTCTCCTTCTTCTGCTTCTTCTGATTCACCCTCCAGACTTCACCTTCTCCTTCTCCTTCTTCTACTTCTTCTGATTCACCCTCCAGACTTCACCTTCTCCTTCTCCTTCTTCTGCTTCTTCTGATTCACCCTCCAGACTTCACCTTCTCCTTCTCCTTCGTCTACTTCTTCTGATTCACCCTCCAGACTACACCTTCTCCTTCTCCTTCTTCGACTTCTTCTGATTCACCCTCCAGACTTCACCTTCTCCTTCTCATTCTTCTGTTTCTTCTGATTCACCCTCCAGACTTCATCTTCTCCTTCTCCTTCTTCTACCTCTTCTGATTCACCCTCCAGACTTCACCTTCTCCTTCTCCTTCTTCTACTTCTTCTGATTCACCCTCCAGACTTCATCTTCTCCTTCTCCTTCTTCTACTTCTTCTGATTCACCCTCCAGACTTCACCTTCTCCTTCTCCTTCTTCTGCTTCTTCTGGTTCACCCTCCAGACTTCACCTTCTCCTTCTCCTTATTCTGCTTCTTCTGATTCACCCTCCAGACTTCACCTTCTCCTTCTCCTTCTTCTACTTCTTCTGATTCACCCTCCAGACTTCACCTTCTCCTTCTCCTTCTTCTGCTTCTTCTGATTCACCCTCCAGACTTCACCTTCTCCTTCTCCTTCTTCTACTTCTTCTGATTCACCCTCCAGACTTCACCTTCTCCTTCTCCTTCTTCTGTTTCTTCTGATTCACCCTCCAGACTTCATCTTCTCCTTCTCCTTCTTCTACTTCTTCTGATTCACCCTCCAGACTTCACCTTCTCCTTCTCCTTCTTCTACTTCTTCTGATTCACCCTCCAGACTACATCTTCTCCTTCTCCTTCTTCTACTTCTTCTGATTCACCCTCCAGACTTCACCTTCTCCTTCTCCTTCTTCTGCTTCTTCTGATTCACCCTCCAGACTTCACCTTCTCCTTCTCCTTATTCTGCTTCTTCTGATTCACCCTCCAGACTTCACCTTCTCCTTCTCCTTCTTCTGCTTCTTCTGATTCACCCTCCAGACTTCACCTTCTCCTTCTCCTTCTTCTGCTTCTTCTGATTCACCCTCCAGACTTCACCTTCTCCTTCTCCTTCTTCTACTTCTTCTGATTCACCCTCCAGACTGAACCTTCTCCTTCTCCTTCTTCTGCTTCTTCTGATTCACCCTCCAGACTTCACCTTCTCCTTCTCCTTCGTCTACTTCTTCTGATTCACCCTCCAGACTATACCTTCTCCTTCTCCTTCTTCTACTTCTTCTGATTCACCCTCCAGACTTCACCTTCTCCTTCTCCTTCTTCTGTTTCTTCTGATTCACCCTCCAGACTTCATCTTCTCCTTCTCCTTCTTCTACTTCTTCTGATTCACCCTCCCGACTTCACCTTCTCCTTCTCCTTCTTCTACTTCTTCTGATTCACCCTCCGGACTTCATCTTCTCCTTCTCCTTCTTCTGCTTCTTCTGATTCACCCTCCAGATTTCACCTTCTCCTTCTCCTTCTTCTGCTTCTTCTGATTCACCCTCCAGACTTCAACTTCTCCTTCTCCTTCTTCTACTTCTTCTGATTCACCCTCCAGACTTCACCTTCTCCTTTTCCTTCTTCTACTTCTTCTGATTCACCCTTCAGTCTTCACCTTCTCCTTCTCCTTCTTCTGTTTCTTCTGCTTCACCCTCCAGACTTCACCTTCTCCTTCTCTTTGTTCTGCTTCTTCTGATTCACCCTCCAGACTTCACCTTCTCCTTCTCCTTCTTCTGATTCTTCTGATTCACCCTCCAGACTTCACCTTCTCCTTCTCCTTCTCCTGCTTCTTCTGATTCACCCTCCTGACTTCACCTTCTCCTTCTCCTTCTTCTACATCTTCTGATTCAGCCTCCTGACTTCACCTTCTCCTTCTCCTTCTTCTACTTCTTCTGCTTCACCCTCCAGACTTCACCTTCTCCTTCTCCTTCTTCTACTTCTTCTGATTCACCCTCCAGACTTCACCTTCTCCTTCTCCTTCTTCTGCTTCTTCTGCTTCACACTCCAGACTTCACCTTCTCCTTCTCCTTCTTCTGCTTCTTCTGCTGCGCCCTCCAGGCTTCACCTTCTCCTTCTCCTTCTTCTGCTTCTTCTGCTTCACCGTCCTGACTTCACCTTCTCCTTCTCCTTCTTCTACTTCTTCTGCTACACCCCCCTGACTTCACCTGCTCCTTCTCCTTCTTCTGCTTCTTCTGATTCACCCTCCTAACTTCACCTACTCCTTCTCCTTCTTCTGCTTCTTCTGATTCACCCTCCTGACTTCACCTTCTCCTTCTCCTTCTTCTGCTTCTTCTGATTCACCCTCCAGACTTCACCTTCTCCTTCTCCTTCTTCTGCTTCTTCTGATTCACCCTCCAGACTTCACCTTCTCCTTCTTCTTCTTCTGCTTCTTCTGATTCACCCTCCAGACCTCACCTTCTCCTTCTCCTTCTTCTACTTCTTCTGATTCACCCTCCAGACTTCATCTTCTCCTTCTCCTTCTTCTGCTTCTTCTGATTCACCCTCCAGACTTCACCTTCTCCTTCTCCTTCTTCTGCTTCTTCTGATTCACCCTCCAGACTTCACCTTCTCCTTCTCCTTCTTCTACTTCTTCTGATTCACCCTCCAGACTTCACCTTCTCCTTCTCCTTCTTCTACTTCTTCTGATTCACCCTCCAGTCTTCACCTTCTCCTTCTCCTTCTTCTGTTTCTTCTGCTTCACCCTCCAGACTTCACCTTCTCCTTCTCTTTCTTCTGCTTCTTCTGCTTCACCCTCCAGACTTCACCTTCTCCTTCTCCTTCTTCTGATTCTTCTGATTCACCCTCCAGACTTCACCTTCTCTATCTCCTTCTTCTGCTTCTTCTGATTCACCCTCCTGACTTCACCTTCTCCTTCTCCTTCTTCTACTTCTTCTAATTCACCCTCCTGACTTCACCTTCTCCTTCTCCTTCTTCTACTTCTTCTGCTTCACCCTCCAGACTTCACCTTCTCCTTCTCCTTCTTCTACTTCTTCTGATTCACCCTCCAGACTTCACCTTCTCCTTCTCCTTCTTCTGCTTCTTCTGATTCACCCTCCAGACTTCACCTTCTCATTCTCCTTATTCTGCTTCTTCTGATTCACCCTCCAGACTTCACCTTCTCCTTCTCCTTCTTCTGCTTCTTCTGATTCACCCTCCAGACTTCACCTTCTCCTTCTCCTTCTTCTGCTTCTTCTGATTCACCCTCCAGACTTCACCTTCTCCTTCTCCTTCTTCTGCTTCTTCTGATTCACCCTCCAGACTTCACCTTCTCCTTCTCCTTCTTCTACTTCTTCTGATTCACCCTCCAGACTTCACCTTCTCCTTCTCCTTCTTCTGCTTCTTCTGATTCACCCTCCTGACTTCACCTTCTCCTTCTCCTTCTTCTACATCTTCTGATTCACCCTCCTGACTTCACCTTCTCCTTCTCCTTCTTCTACTTCTTCTGCTTCACCCTCCAGACTTCACCTTCTCCTTCTCCTTCTTCTACTTCTTCTGATTCACCCTCCAGACTTCACCTTCTCCTTCTCCTTCTTCTACTTCTTCTGATTCACCCTCCAGACTTCACCTTCTCCTTCTCCTTCTTCTACTTCTTCTGATTCACCCTCCAGACTTCACCTTCTCCTTCTCCTTCTTCTGCTTCTTCTGATTCACCCTCCAGACTTCACCTTCTCCTTCTCCTTATTCTGCTTCTTCTGAATCACCCTCCAGAATTCACCTTCTCCTTCTCCTTCTTCTGCTTCTTCTGATTCACCCTCCAGACTTCACCTTCTCCTTCTCCTTCTTCTGCTTCTTCTGATTCACCCTCCAGACTTCACCTTCACCTTCTCCTTCTTCTACTTCTTCTGATTCACCCTCCAGACTTCACCTTCTCCATCTCCTTCTTCTGCTTCTTCTGATTCACCCTCCAGACTTCACCTTCTCCTTCTCCTTCGTCTACTTCTTCTGATTCACCCTCCAGACTTCACCTTCTCCTTCTCCTTCTTCTGCTTCTTCTGATTCACCCTCCAGACTTCACCTTCTCCTTCTCCTTCTTCTACTTCTTCTGATTCACCCTCCAGACTTCACCTTCTCCTTCTCCTTCTTCTGATTCTTCTGATTCACCCTCCAGACTTCACCTTCTCCTTCTCCTTCTTCTGCTTCTTCTGATTCACCCTCCTGACTTCACCTTCTCCTTCTCCTTCTTCTACATCTTCTGATTCACCCTCCTGACTTCACCTTCTCCTTCTCCTTCTTCTACTTCTTCTGCTTCCCCCTCCAGACTACACCTTCTCCTTCTCCTTCTTCTACTTCTTCTGATTCACCCTCCAGACTTCACCTTCTCCTTCTCCTTCTTCTACTTCTTCTGATTCACCCTCCAGACTTCACCTTCTCCTTCTCCTTCTTCTACTTCTTCTGATTCACCCTCCAGACTTCACCTTCTCCTTCTCCTTCTTCTGCTTCTTCTGATTCACCCTCCAGACATCACCTTCTACTTCTCCTTATTCTGCTTCTTCTGAATCGCCCTCCAGACTTCACCTTCTCCTTCTCCTTCTTCTGCTTCTTCTGATTCACCCTCCAGACTTCACCTTCTCCTTCTCCTTCTTCTACTTCTTCTGATTCACCCTCCAGACTTCACCTTCTCCATCTCCTTCTTCTGCTTCTTCTGATTCACCCTCCAGACTTCACCTTCTCCTTTTCCTTCGTCTACTTCTTCTGATTCACCCTCCAGACTACACCTTCTCCTTCTCGTTCTTCTACTTCTTCTGATTCACCCTCCAGACTTCACCTTCTCCTTCTCCTTCTTCTGTTTCTTCTGATTCACCCTCCAGACTTCACCTTCTCCTTCTCCTTCTTCTACTACTTCTGATTCACCCTCCAGACTTCACCTTCTCCTTCTCCTTCTTCTACTTCTTCTGATTCACCCTCCAGACTTCATCTTCTCCTTCTCCTTCTTCTGCTTCTCCTGATTCACCCTCCAGACTTCACCTTCTCCTTCTCCTTCTTCTGCTTCTTCTGATTCACCCTCCAGACTTCACCTTCTCCTTCTCCTTCTTCTACTTCTTCTGATTCACCCTCCAGACTTCACCTTCTCCTTCTCCTTCTTCTACTTCTTCTGATTCACCCTCCAGTCTTCACCTTCTCCTTCTCCTTCTTCTGTTTCTTCTGCTTCACCCTCCAGACTTCACCTTCTCCTTCTCTTTCTTCTGCTTCTTCTGATTCACCCTCCAGATTTCACCTTCTCCTTCTCCTTCTTCTGATTCTTCTGATTCACCCTCCAGACTTCACCTACTCCTTCTCCTTTTTCTGCTTCTTCTGATTCACCCTCCTGACTTCACCTTCTCCTTCTCCTTCTTCTACTTCTTCTGATTCACCCTCCTGACTTCAGCTTCTCCTTCTCCTTCTTCTACTTCTTCTGCTTCACCCTCCAGACTTCACCTTCTCCTTCTCCT
Organism: Somniosus microcephalus; assembly: GCF_052327205.1. Lineage (NCBI taxonomy): Eukaryota > Metazoa > Chordata > Chondrichthyes > Squaliformes > Somniosidae > Somniosus > Somniosus microcephalus. The sequence goes on from NW_028225368.1 coordinate 274,604, forward strand.
TCTTCTACTTCTTCTGATTCACCCTCCAGACTTCACCTTCTCCTTCTCCTTATTCTGCTTCTTCTGATTCACCCTCCAGACTTCACCTTCTCCTTCTCCTTATTCTGCTTCTTCTGATTCACCCTCCAGACTTCACCTTCTCCTTCTCCTTCCTTTGCTTCTTCTGATTCACCCTCCAGACTTCACCTTCTCCTTCTCCTTCTTCTGATTCTTCTGATTCACCCTCCAGACTTCACCTTCTCCTTCTCCATCTTCTGCTTCTTCTGATTCACCCTCCTGACTTCACCTTCTCCTTCTCCTTCTTCTACTTCTTCTGATTCACCCTCCTGACTGCACCTTCTCCTTCTCCATCTTCTACTTCTTCTGCTTCACCCTCCAGACTTCAACTTCTCCTTCTCCTTCTTCTACTTCTTCTGATTCACCCTCCAGACTTCACCTTCTCCTTCTCCTTCTTCTGCTTCTTCTGATTCACCCTCCAGACTTCACCTTCTCCTTCTCCTTCTTCTGCTTCTTCTGATTCACCCTCCAGACTTCACCTTCTCCTTCTCCTTCTTCTACTTCTTCTGATTCACCCTCCAGACTTCACCTTCTCCTTCTCCTTCTTCTGCTTCTTCTGATTCACCCTCCAGACATCACCTTCTCCTTCTCCTTCGTCTACTTCTTCTGATTCACCCTCCAGACTACACCTTCTCCTTCTCCTTCTTCTACTTCTTCTGATTCACCCTCCAGACTTCACCTTCTCCTCCTCCTTCTTCTGTTTCTTCTGATTCACCCTCCAGACTTCATCTTCTCCTTCTCCTTCTTCTCCTTCTTCTGATTCACCCTCCAGACTTCACCTTCTCCTTCTCCTTCTTCTACTTCTTCTGATTCACCCTCCAGACTTCATCTTCTCCTTCTCCTTCTTCTGCTTCTTCTGATTCACCCTCCAGACTTCACCTTCTCCTTCTCCTTCTTCTGCTTCTTCTGATTCACCCTCCAGACTTCAACTTCTCCTTCTCCTTCTTCTACTTCTTCTGATTCACCCTCCAGACTTCACCTTCTCCTTCTCCTTCTTCTACTTCTTCCGATTCACCCTCCAGACTTCATCTTCTCCTTCTCCTTCTTCTGCTTCTTCTGATTCACCCTCCAGACTTCACCTTCTCCTTCTCCTTCTTCTGCTTCTTCTGAATCACCCTCCAGACTTCACCTTCTCCTTCTCCTTCTTCTACTTCTTCTGATTCACCCTCCAGACTTCACCTTCTCCTTCTCCTTCTTCTACTTCTTCTGATTCACCCTCCAGTCTTCACCTTCTCCTTCTCCTTCTTCTGTTTCTTCTGCTTCACCCTCCAGACTTCACCTTCTCCTTCTCTTTCTTCTGCTTCTTCTGATTCACCCTCCAGACTTCACCTTCTCCTTCTCCTTCTTCTGATTCTTCTGATTCACCCTCCAGACTTCACCTTCTCCTTCTCCTTCTTCTGCTTCTTCTGATTCACCCTCCTGACTTCACCTTCTCCTTCTCCTTCTTCTACTTCTTCTGATTCACCCTCCTGACTTCACCTTCTCCTTCTCCTTCTTCTACTTCTTCTGCTTCACCCTCCAGACTTCACCTTCTCCTTCTCCTTCTTCTGCTTCTTCTGATTCACCCTCCAGACTTCACCTTCTCCTTCTCCTTCTTCTGCTTCTTCTGATTCACCCTCCAGACTTCACCTTCTCCTTCTCCTTCTTCTGCTTCTTCTGATTCACCCTCCAGACATCACCTTCTCCTTCTCCTTATTCTGCTTCTTCTGAATCACCCTCCAGACTTCACCTTCTCCTTCTCCTTCTTCTGCTTCTTCTGATTCACCCTCCAGACTTCACCTTCTCCTTCTCCTTCTTCTGCTTCTTCTGATTCACCCTCCAGACTTCACCTTCTCCTTCTCCTTCTTCTACTTCTTCTGATTCACCCTCCAGACTTCACCTTCTCCTTCTCCTTCTTCTGATTCTTCTGATTCACCCTCCAGACTTCACCTTCTCCTTCTCCTTCTTCTGCTTCTTCTGATTCACCCTCCTGACTTCACCTTCTCCTTCTCCTTCTTCTACATCTTCTGATTCACCCTCCTGACTTCACCTTCTCCTTCTCCTTCTTCTACTTCTTCTGCTTCCCCCTCCAGACTACACCTTCTCCTTCTCCTTCTTCTACTTCTTCTGATTCACCCTCTAGACTTCACCTTCTCCTTCTCCTTCTTCTACTTCTTCTGATTCACCCTCCAGACTTCACCTTCTCCTTCTCCTTCTTCTACTTCTTCTGATTCACCCTCCAGACTTCACCTTCTCCTTCTCCTTCTTCTGCTTCTTCTGATTCACCCTCCAGACATCACCTTCTCCTTCTCCTTATTCTGCTTCTTCTGAATCGCCCTCCAGACTTCACCTTCTCCTTCTCCTTCTTCTGCTTCTTCTGATTCACCCTCCAGACTTCACCTTCTCCTTCTCCTTCTTCTACTTCTTCTGATTCACCCTCCAGACTTCACCTTCTCCATCTCCTTCTTCTGCTTCTTCTGATTCACCCTCCAGACTTCACCTTCTCCTTTTCCTTCGTCTACTTCTTCTGATTCACCCTCCAGACTACACCTTCTCCTTCTCCTTCTTCTACTTCTTCTGATTCACCCTCCAGACTTCACCTTCTCCTTCTCCTTCTTCTGTTTCTTCTGATTCACCCTCCAGACTTCACCTTCTCCTTCTCCTTCTTCTACTACTTCTGATTCACCCTCCAGACTTCACCTTCTCCTTCTCCTTCTTCTACTTCTTCTGATTCACCCTCCAGACTTCATCTTCTCCTTCTCCTTCTTCTGCTTCTTCTGATTCACCCTCCAGACTTCACCTTCTCCTTCTCCTTCTTCTGCTTCTTCTGATTCACCCTCCAGACTTCACCTTCTCCTTCTCCTTCTTCTACTTCTTCTGATTCACCCTCCAGACTTCACCTTCTCCTTCTCCTTCTTCTACTTCTTCTGATTCACCCTCCAGTCTTCACCTTCTCCTTCTCCTTCTTCTGTTTCTTCTGCTTCACCCTCCAGACTTCACCTTCTCCTTCTCTTTCTTCTGCTTCTTCTGATTCACCCTCCAGATTTCACCTTCTCCTTCTCCTTCTTCTGATTCTTCTGATTCACCCTCCAGACTTCACCTACTCCTTCTCCTTCTTCTGCTTCTTCTGATTCACCCTCCTGACTTCACCTTCTCCTTCTCCTTCTTCTACTTCTTCTGATTCACCCTCCTGACTTCAGCTTCTCCTTCTCCTTCTTCTACTTCTTCTGCTTCACCCTCCAGACTTCACCTTCTCCTTCTCCTTCTTCTACTTCTTCTGATTCACCCTCCAGACTTCACCTTCTCCTTCTCCTTATTCTGCTTCTTCTGATTCACCCTCCAGACTTCACCTTCTCCTTCTCCTTATTCTGCTTCTTCTGATTCACCCTCCAGACTTCACCTTCTCCTTCTCCTTCCTTTGCTTCTTCTGATTCACCCTCCAGACTTCACCTTCTCCTTCTCCTTCTTCTGATTCTTCTGATTCACCCTCCAGACTTCACCTTCTCCTTCTCCATCTTCTGCTTCTTCTGATTCACCCTCCTGACTTCACCTTCTCCTTCTCCTTCTTCTACTTCTTCTGATTCACCCTCCTGACTGCACCTTCTCCTTCTCCATCTTCTACTTCTTCTGCTTCACCCTCCAGACTTCAACTTCTCCTTCTCCTTCTTCTACTTCTTCTGATTCACCCTCCAGACTTCACCTTCTCCGTCTCCTTCTTCTGCTTCTTCTGATTCACCCTCCAGACTTCACCTTCTCCTTCTCCTTCTTCTGCTTCTTCTGATTCACCCTCCAGACTTCACCTTCTCCTTCTCCTTCTTCTGCTTCTTCTGAATCACCCTCCAGACTTCACCTTCTCCTTCTCCTTCTTCTACTTCTTCTGATTCACCCTCCAGACTTCACCTTCTCCTTGTCCTTCTTCTACTTCTTCTGATTCACCCTCCAGTCTTCACCTTCTCCTTCTCCTTCTTCTGTTTCTTCTGCTTCACCCTCCAGACTTCACCTTCTCCTTCTCTTTCTTCTGCTTCTTCTGATTCACCCTCCAGACTTCACCTTCTCCTTCTCCTTCTTCTGATTCTTCTGATTCACCCTCCAGACTTCACCTTCTCCTTCTCCTTCTTCTGCTTCTTCTGATTCACCCTCCTGACTTCACCTTCTCCTTCTCCTTCTTCTACTTCTTCTGATTCACCCTCCTGACTTCACCTTCTCCTTCTCCTTCTTCTACTTCTTCTGCTTCACCCTCCAGACTTCACCTTCTCCTTCTCCTTCTTCTGCTTCTTCTGATTCACCCTCCAGACTTCACCTTCTCCTTCTCCTTCTTCTGCTTCTTCTGATTCACCCTCCAGACTTCACCTTCTCCTTCTCCTTCTTCTGCTTCTTCTGATTCACCCTCCAGACATCACCTTCTCCTTCTCCTTATTCTGCTTCTTCTGAATCACCCTCCAGACTTCACCTTCTCCTTCTCCTTCTTCTGCTTCTTCTGATTCACCCTCCAGACTTCACCTTCTCCTTCTCCTTCTTCTGCTTCTTCTGATTCACCCTCCAGACTTCACCTTCTCCTTCTCCTTCTTCTACTTCTTCTGATTCACCCTCCAGACTTCACCTTCTCCATCTCCTTCTTCTGCTTCTTCTGATTCACCCTCCAGACTTCACCTTCTCCTTCTCCTTCGTCTACTTCTTCTGATTCACCCTCCAGACTACACCTTCTCCTTCTCCTTCTTCTACTTCTTCTGATTCACCCTCCAGACTTCAACTTCTCCTTCTCCTTCTTCTGTTTCTTCTGATTCACCCTCCAGACTTCACCTTCTCCTTCTCCTTCTTCTACTACTTCTGATTCAACCTCCAGACTTCACCTTCTCCTTCTCCTTCTTCTACTTCTTCTGATTCACCCTCCAGACTTCATCTTCTCCTTCTTCTACTTCTTCTGATTCACCCTCCAGACTTCACCTTCTCCTTCTCCTTCTTCTACTTCTTCTGATTCACCCTCCAGTCTTCACCTTCTCCTTCTCCTTCTTCTGTTTCTTCTGCTTCACCCTCCAGACTTCACCTTCTCCTTCTCTTTCTTCTGCTTCTTCTGATTCACCCTCCAGACTTCACCTTCTCCTTCTCCTTCTTCTGATTCTTCTGATTCACCCTCCAGACTTCACCTTCTCCTTCTCCTTCTTCTGCTTCTTCTGATTCACCCTCCTGACTTCACCTTCTCCTTCTCCTTCTTCTACTTCTTCTGCTTCACCCTCCAGACTTCACCTTCTCCTTCTCCTTCTTCTACTTCTTCTGATTCACCCTCCGGACTTCACCTTCTCCTTCTCCTTCTTCTGCTTCTTCTGATTCACCCTCCAGACTTCACCTTCTCCTTCTCCTTATTCTGCTTCTTCTGATTCACCCTCCAGACTTCAACTTCTCCTTCTCCTTATTCTGCTTCTTCTGATTCACCCTCCAGAGTTCACCTTCTCCTTCTCCTTCCTTTGCTTCTTCTGATTCACCCTCCAGACTTCACCTTCTCCTTCTCCTTCTTCTGATTCTTCTGATTCACCCTCCAGACTTCACCTTCTCCTTCTCCATCTTCTGCTTCTTCTGATTCACCCTCCTGACTTCACCTTCTCCTTCTCCTTCTTCTACTTCTTCTGATTCACCCTCCTGACTTCACCTTCTCCTTCTCCATCTTCTACTTCTTCTGATTCACCCTCCAGACTTCAACTTCTCCTTCTCCTTCTTCTACTTCTTCTGATTCACCCTCCAGACTTCACCTTCTCCTTCTCCTTCTTCTGCTTCTTCTGATTCACCCTCCAGACTTCACCTTCTCCTTCTCCTTCTTCTGCTTCTTCTGATTCACCCTCCAGACTTCACCTTCTCCTTCTCCTTCTTCTACTTCTTCTGATTCACCCTCCAGACTTCACCTTCTCCTTCTCCTTCTTCTGCTTCTTCTGATTCACCCTCCAGACTTCACCTTCTCCTTCTCCTTCGTCTACTTCTTCTGATTCACCCTCCAGACTACACCTTCTCCTTCTCCTTCTTCTACTTCTTCTGATTCACCCTCCAGACTTCACCTTCTCCTTCTCATTCTTCTGTTTCTTCTGATTCACCCTCCAGACTTCATCTTCTCCTTCTCCTTCTTCTACTTCTTCTGATTCACCCTCCAGACTTCACCTTCTCCTTCTCCTTCTTCTACTTCTTCTGATTCACCCTCCAGACTTCATCTTCTCCTTCTCCTTCTTCTACTTCTTCTGATCACCCTCCAGACTTCACCTTCTCCTTCTCCTTCTTCTGCTTCTTCTGATTCACCCTCCAGACTTCACCTTCTCCTTCTCCTTATTCTGCTTCTTCTGATTCACCCTCCAGACTTCACCTTCTCCTTCTCCTTCTTCTACTCTTCTGATTCACCCTCCAGACTTCACCTTCTCCTACTCCTTCTTCTGCTTCTTCTGATTCGCCCTCCAGACTTCACCTTCTCCTCTCCTTCGTCTACTTCTTCTGATTCACCCTCCAGACTACACCTTCTCCTTCTCCTTCTTCTCCTTCTTCTGATTCACCCTCCAGACTTCACCTTCTCCTTCTCCTTTTTCTGTTTCTTCTGATTCACCCTCCAGACTTCATCTTCTCCTTCTCCTTCTTCTACTTCTTCTGATTCACCCTCCAGACTTCACCTTCTCCTTCTCCTTCTTCTACTTCTTCTGATTCACCCTCCAGACTTCATCTTCTCCTTCTCCTTCTTCTACTTCTTCTGATTCACCCTCCAGACTTCACCTTCTCCTTCTCCTTCTTCTGCTTCTTCTGATTCACCCTCCAGACTTCACCTTCTCCTTCTCCTTATTCTGCTTCTTCTGATTCACCCTCCAGACTTCACCTTCTCCGTCTCCTTCTTCTGCTTCTTCTGATTCACCCTCCAGACTTCACCTTCTCCTTCTCCTTCTTCTGCTTCTTCTGATTCACCCTCCAGACTTCATCTTCTCCTTCTCATTCTTCTGTTTCTTCTGATTCACCCTCCAGACTTCATCTTCTCCTTCTCCTTCTTCTACTTCTTCTGATTCACCCTCCAGATTTCACCTTCTCCTTCTCCTTCTTCTGCTTCTTCTGATTCACCCTCCAGACTTCACCTTCTCCTTCTTCTTCTTCTACTTCTTCTGATTCACCCTCCAGACTTCACCTTCTCCTTCTCCTTCTTCTGCTTCTTCTGATTCACCCTCCAGACTTCACCTTCTCCTTCTCCTTATTCTGCTTCTTCTGATTCCCCCTCCAGACTTCACCTTCTCCTTCTCCTTCTTCTACATCTTCTGATTCACCCTCCAGACTTCACCTTCTCCTACTCCTTCTTCTGCTTCTTCTGATTCGCCCTCCAGACTTCACCTTCTCCTTCTCCTTCGTCTACTTCTTCTGATTCACCCTCCAGACTACAACTTCTCCTTCTCCTTCTTCGACTTCTTCTGATTCACCCTCCAGACTTCACCTTCTCCTTCTCCTTCTTCTGTTTCTTCTGATTCACCCTCCAGACTTCATCTTCTCCTTCTCCTTCTTCTACTTCTTCTGATTCACCCTCCAGACTTCACCTTCTCCTTCTCCTTCTTCTACTTCTTCTGATTCACCCTCCAGACTTCATCTTCTCCTTCTCCTTCTTCTACTTCTTCTGATTCACCCTCCAGACTTCACCTTCTCCTTCTCCTTCTTCTGCTTCTTCTGATTCACCCTCCAGACTTCACCTTCTCCTTCTCCTTATTCTGCTTCTTCTGATTCACCCTCCAGACTTCACCTTCTCCTTCTCCTTCTTCTGCTTCTTCTGATTCACCCTCCAGACTTCACCTTCTCCTTCTCCTTCTTCTGCTTCTTCTGATTCACCCTCCAGACTTCACCTTCTCCTTCTCCTTCTTCTACTTCTTCTGATTCACCCTCCAGACTTAACCTTCTCCTTCTCCTTCTTCTTCTGCTTCTTCTGATTCACCCGCCAGACTTCACCTTCTCCTTCTCCTTCGTCTACTTCTTCTGATTCACCCTCCAGACTACACCTTCTCCTTCTCCTTCTTCTACTTCTTCTGATTCACCCTCCAGACTTCACCTTCTCCTTCTCCTTCTTCTGTTTCTTCTGATTCACCCTCCAGACTTCATCTTCTCCTTCTCCTTCTTCTACTTCTTCTGATTCACCCTCCAGACTTCACCTTCTCCTTCTCCTTCTTCTACTTCTTCTGATTCACCCTCCGGACTTCATCTTCTCCTTCTCCTTCTTCTGCTTCTTCTGATTCACCCTCCAGACTTCACCTTCTCCTTCTCCTTCTTCTGCTTCTTCTGATTCACCCTCCAGACTTCAACTTCTCCTTCTCCTTCTTCTACTTCTTCTGATTCACCCTCCAGACTTCACCTTCTCCTTCTCCTTCTTCTACTTCTTCTGATTCACCCTCCAGTCTTCACCTTCTCCTTCTCCTTCTTCTGTTTCTTCTGCTTCACCCTCCAGACTTCACCTTCTCCTTCTCTTTCTTCTGCTTCTTCTGATTCACCCTCCAGACTTCACCTTCTCCTTCTCCTTCTTCTGATTCTTCTGATTCACCCTCCAGACTTCACCTTCTCCTTCTCCTTCTTCTGCTTCTTCTGATTCACCCTCCTGACTTCACCTTCTCCTTCTCCTTCTTCTACTTCTTCTGATTCACCCTCCTGACTTCACCTTCTCCTTCTCCTTCTTCTACTTCTTCTGCTTCACCCTCCAGACTTCACCTTCTCCTTCTCCTTCTTCTACTTCTTCTGATTCACCCTCCAGACTTCACCTTCTCCTTCTCCTTCTTCTGCTTCTTCTGATTCACCCTCCAGACTTCACCTTATCATTCTCCTTCTTCTGCTTCTTCTGCTGCGCCCTCCAGACTTCACCTTCTCCTTCTCCTTCTTCTGCTTCTTCTGCTTCACACTCCAGACTTCACCTTCTCCTTCTCCTTCTTCTGCTTCTTCTGCTGCGCCCTCCAGGCTTCACCTTCTCCTTCTCCTTCTTCTGCTTCTTCTGCTTCACCGTCCTGACTTCACCTTCTCCTTCTCCTTCTTCTACTTCTTCTGCTACACCCCCCTGACTTCACCTGCTCCTTCTCCTTCTTCTGCTTCTTCTGATTCACCCTCCTAACTTCACCTACTCCTTCTCCTTCTTCTGCTTCTTCTGATTCACCCTCCTGACTTCACCTTCTCCTTCTCCTTCTTCTGCTTCTTCTGATTCACCCTCCAGACTGCACCTTCTCCTTCTCCTTCTTCTGCTTCTTCTGATTCACCCTCCAGACTTCACCTTCTCCTTCTCCTTCTTCTGCTTCTTCTGATTCACCCTCCAGACCTCACCTTCTCCTTCTCCTTCTTCTACTTCTTCTGATTCACCCTCCAGACTTCATCTTCTCCTTCTCCTTCTTCTGCTTCTTCTGATTCACCCTCCAGACTTCACCTTCTCCTTCTCCTTCTTCTGCTTCTTCTGATTCACCCTCCAGACTTCACCTTCTCCTTCCCCTTCTTCTACTTCTTCTGATTCACCCTCCAGACTTCACCTTCTCCTTCTCCTTCTTCTACTTCTTCTGATTCACCCTCCAGTCTTCACCTTCTCCTTCTCCTTCTTCTGTATCTTCTGCTTCACCCTCCAGACTTCACCTTCTCCTTCTCTTTCTTCTGCTTCTTCTGCTTCACCCTCCAGACTTCACCTTCTCCTTCTCCTTCTTCTGATTCTTCTGATTCACCCTCCAGACTTCACCTTCTCTATCTCCTTCTTCTGCTTCTTCTGATTCACCCTCCTGACTTCACCTTCTCCTTCTCCTTCTTCTACTTCTTCTGATTCACCCTCCTGACTTCACCTTCTCCTTCTCCTTCTTCTACTTCTTCTGCTTCACCCTCCAGACTTCACCTTCTCCTTCTCCTTCTTCTACTTCTTCTGATTCACCCTCCAGACTTCACCTTCTCCTTCTCCTTCTTCTGCTTCTTCTGATTCACCCTCCAGACTTCACCTTCTCCTTCTCCTTATTCTGCTTCTTCTGATTCACCCTCCAGACTTCACCTTCTCCTTCTCCTTCTTCTGCTTCTTCTGATTCACCCTCCAGACTTCACCTTCTCCTTCTCCTTCTTCTGCTTCTTCTGATTCACCCTCCAGACTTCACCTTCTCCTTCTCCTTCTTCTGCTTCTTCTGATTCACCCTCCAGACTTCACCTTCTCCTTCTCCTTCTTCTACTTCTTCTGATTCACCCTCCAGACTTCACCTTCTCCTTCTCCTTCTTCTGCTTCTTCTGATTCACCCTCCTGACTTCACCTTCTCCTTCTCCTTCTTCTACATCTTCTGATTCACCCTCCTGACTTCACCTTCTCCTTCTCCTTCTTCTACTTCTTCTGCTTCAACCTCCAGACTTCACCTTCTCCTTCTCCTTCTTCTACTTCTTCTGATTCACCCTCCAGACTTCACCTTCTCCTTCTCCTTCTTCTACTTCTTCTGATTCACCCTCCAGACTTCACCTTCTCCTTCTCCTTCTTCTACTTCTTCTGATTCACCCTCCAGACTTCACCTTCTCCTTCTCCTTCTTCTGCTTCTTCTGATTCACCCTCCAGACTTCACCTTCTCCTTCTCCTTATTCTGCTTCTTCTGAATCACCCTCCAGACTTCACCTTCTCCTTCTCCTTCTTCTGCTTCTTCTGATTCACCCTCCAGACTTCACCTTCTCCTTCTCCTTCTTCTGCTTCTTCTGATTCACCCTCCAGACTTCACCTTCACCTTCTCCTTCTTCTACTTCTTCTGATTCACCCTCCAGACTTCACCTTCTCCATCTCCTTCTTCTGCTTCTTCTGATTCACCCTCCAGACTTCACCTTCTCCTTCTCCTTCGTCTACTTCTTCTGATTCACCCTCCAGACTTCACCTTCTCCTTCTCCTTCTTCTGCTTCATCTGATTCACCCTCCAGACTTCACCTTCTCCTTCTCCTTCTTCTACTTCTTCTGATTCACCCTCCAGACTTCACCTTCTCCTTCTCCTTCTTCTGATTCTTCTGATTCACCCTCCAGACTTCACCTTCTCCTTCTCCTTCTTCTGATTCTTCTGATTCACCCTCCAGACTTCACCTTCTCCTTCTCCTTCGTCTACTTCTTCTGATTCACCCTCCAGACTACACCTTCTCCTTCTCCTTCTTCTACTTCTTCTGATTCACCCTCCAGACTTCAACTTCTCCTTCTCCTTCTTCTGTTTCTTCTGATTCACCCTCCAGACTTCACCTTCTCCTTCTCCTTCTTCTACTACTTCTGATTCAACCTCCAGACTTCACCTTCTCCTTCTCCTTCTTCTACTTCTTCTGATTCACCCTCCAGACTTCATCTTCTCCTTCTTCTACTTCTTCTGATTCACCCTCCAGACTTCACCTTCTCCTTCTCCTTCTTCTACTTCTTCTGATTCACCCTCCAGTCTTCACCTTCTCCTTCTCCTTCTTCTGTTTCTTCTGCTTCACCCTCCAGACTTCACCTTCTCCTTCTCTTTCTTCTGCTTCTTCTGATTCACCCTCCAGACTTCACCTTCTCCTTCTCCTTCTTCTGATTCTTCTGATTCACCCTCCAGACTTCACCTTCTCCTTCTCCTTCTTCTGCTTCTTCTGATTCACCCTCCTGACTTCACCTTCTCCTTCTCCTTCTTCTACTTCTTCTGATTCACCCTCCTGACTTCACCTTCTCCTTCTCCTTCTTCTACTTCTTCTGCTTCACCCTCCAGACTTCACCTTCTCCTTCTCCTTCTTCTACTTCTTCTGATTCACCCTCCGGACTTCACCTTCTCCTTCTCCTTCTTCTGCTTCTTCTGATTCACCCTCCAGACTTCACCTTCTCCTTCTCCTTATTCTGCTTCTTCTGATTCACCCTCCAGACTTCAACTTCTCCTTCTCCTTATTCTGCTTCTTCTGATTCACCCTCCAGAGTTCACCTTCTCCTTCTCCTTCCTTTGCTTCTTCTGATTCACCCTCCAGACTTCACCTTCTCCTTCTCCTTCTTCTGATTCTTCTGATTCACCCTCCAGACTTCACCTTCTCCTTCTCCATCTTCTGCTTCTTCTGATTCACCCTCCTGACTTCACCTTCTCCTTCTCCTTCTTCTACTTCTTCTGATTCACCCTCCTGACTTCACCTTCTCCTTCTCCATCTTCTACTTCTTCTGATTCACCCTCCAGACTTCAACTTCTCCTTCTCCTTCTTCTACTTCTTCTGATTCACCCTCCAGACTTCACCTTCTCCTTCTCCTTCTTCTGCTTCTTCTGATTCACCCTCCAGACTTCACCTTCTCCTTCTCCTTCTTCTGCTTCTTCTGATTCACCCTCCAGACTTCACCTTCTCCTTCTCCTTCTTCTACTTCTTCTGATTCACCCTCCAGACTTCACCTTCTCCTTCTCCTTCTTCTGCTTCTTCTGATTCACCCTCCAGACTTCACCTTCTCCTTCTCCTTCGTCTACTTCTTCTGATTCACCCTCCAGACTACACCTTCTCCTTCTCCTTCTTCTACTTCTTCTGATTCACCCTCCAGACTTCACCTTCTCCTTCTCATTCTTCTGTTTCTTCTGATTCACCCTCCAGACTTCATCTTCTCCTTCTCCTTCTTCTACTTCTTCTGATTCACCCTCCAGACTTCACCTTCTCCTTCTCCTTCTTCTACTTCTTCTGATTCACCCTCCAGACTTCATCTTCTCCTTCTCCTTCTTCTACTTCTTCTGATTCACCCTCCAGACTTCACCTTCTCCTTCTCCTTCTTCTGCTTCTTCTGATTCACCCTCCAGACTTCACCTTCTCCTTCTCCTTATTCTGCTTCTTCTGATTCACCCTCCAGACTTCACCTTCTCCTTCTCCTTCTTCTACTTCTTCTGATTCACCCTCCAGACTTCACCTTCTCCTACTCCTTCTTCTGCTTCTTCTGATTCGCCCTCCAGACTTCACCTTCTCCTTCTCCTTCGTCTACTTCTTCTGATTCACCCTCCAGACTACACCTTCTCCTTCTCCTTCTTCTACTTCTTCTGATTCACCCTCCAGACTTCACCTTCTCCTTCTCCTTTTTCTGTTTCTTCTGATTCACCCTCCAGACTTCATCTTCTCCTTCTCCTTCTTCTACTTCTTCTGATTCACCCTCCAGACTTCACCTTCTCCTTCTCCTTCTTCTACTTCTTCTGATTCACCCTCCAGACTTCATCTTCTCCTTCTCCTTCTTCTACTTCTTCTGATTCACCCTCCAGACTTCACCTTCTCCTTCTCCTTCTTCTGCTTCTTCTGATTCACCCTCCAGACTTCACCTTCTCCTTCTCCTTATTCTGCTTCTTCTGATTCACCCTCCAGACTTCACCTTCTCCTTCTCCTTCTTCTGCTTCTTCTGATTCACCCTCCAGACTTCACCTTCTCCTTCTCCTTCTTCTGCTTCTTCTGATTCACCCTCCAGACTTCACCTTCTCCTTCTCCTTCTTCTACTTCTTCTGATTCACCCTCCAGACTTAACCTTCTCCTTCTCCTTCTTCTGCTTCTTCTGATTCACCCTCCAGACTTCACCTTCTCCTTCTCCTTCGTCTACTTCTTCTGATTCACCCTCCAGACTACACCTTCTCCTTCTCCTTCTTCTACTTCTTCTGATTCACCCTCCAGACTTCACCTTCTCCTTCTCCTTCTTCTGTTTCTTCTGATTCACCCTCCAGACTTCATCTTCTCCTTCTCATTCTTCTGTTTCTTCTGATTCACCCTCCAGACTTCATCTTCTCCTTCTCCTTCTTCTACTTCTTCTGATTCACCCTCCAGACTTCACCTTCTCCTTCTCCTTCTTCTACTTCTTCTGATTCACCCTCCAGACTTCATCTTCTCCTTCTCCTTCTTCTACTTCTTCTGATTCACCCTCCAGACTTCACCTTCTCCTTCTCCTTCTTCTGCTTCTTCTGATTCACCCTCCAGACTTCACCTTCTCCTTCTCCTTATTCTGCTTCTTCTGATTCACCCTCCAGACTTCACCTTCTCCTTCTCCTTCTTCTACTTCTTCTGATTCACCCTCCAGACTTCACCTTCTCCTACTCCTTCTTCTGCTTCTTCTGATTCGCCCTCCAGACTTCACCTTCTCCTTCTCCTTCGTCTACTTCTTCTGATTCACCCTCCAGACTACACCTTCTCCTTCTCCTTCTTCGACTTCTTCTGATTCACCCTCCAGACTTCACCTTCTCCTTCTCCTTCTTCTGTTTCTTCTGATTCACCCTCCAGACTTCATCTTCTCCTTCTCCTTCTTCTACTTCTTCTGATTCACCCTCCAGACTTCACCTTCTCCTTCTCCTTCTTCTACTTCTTCTGATTCACCCTCCAGACTTCATCTTCTCCTTCTCCTTCTTCTACTTCTTCTGATTCACCCTCCAGACTTCACCTTCTCCTTCTCCTTCTTCTGCTTCTTCTGATTCACCCTCCAGACTTCACCTTCTCCTTCTCCTTATTCTGCTTCTTCTGATTCACCCTCCAGACTTCACCTTCTCCTTCTCCTTCTTCTGCTTCTTCTGATTCACCCTCCAGACTTCACCTTCTCCTTCTCCTTCTTCTGCTTCTTCTGATTCACCCTCCAGACTTCACCTTCTCCTTCTCCTTCTTCTACTTCTTCTGATTCACCCTCCAGACTTAACCTTCTCCTTCTCCTTCTTCTGCTTCTTCTGATTCACCCTCCAGACTTCACCTTCTCCTTCTCCTTCGTCTACTTCTTCTGATTCACCCTCCAGACTACACCTTCTCCTTCTCCTTCTTCTACTTCTTCTGATTCACCCTCCAGACTTCACCTTCTCCTTCTCCTTCTTCTGTTTCTTCTGATTCACCCTCCAGACTTCATCTTCTCCTTCTCCTTCTTCTACTTCTTCTGATTCACCCTCCAGACTTCACCTTCTCCTTCTCCTTCTTCTACTTCTTCTGATTCACCCTCCGGACTTCATCTTCTCCTTCTCCTTCTTCTGCTTCTTCTGATTCACCCTCCAGACTTCACCTTCTCCTTCTCCTTCTTCTGCTTCTTCTGATTCACCCTCCAGACTTCAACTTCTCCTTCTCCTTCTTCTACTTCTTCTGATTCACCCTCCAGACTTCACCTTCTCCTTCTCCTTCTTCTACATCTTCTGATTCACCCTCCAGTCTTCACCTTCTCCTTCTCCTTCTTCTGTTTCTTCTGCTTCACCCTCCAGACTTCACCTTCTCCTTCTCTTTCTTCTGCTTCTTCTGATTCACCCTCCAGACTTCACCTTCTCCTTCTCCTTCTTCTGATTCTTCTGATTCACCCTCCAGACTTCACCTTCTCCTTCTCCTTCTTCTGCTTCTTCTGATTCACCCTCCTGACTTCACCTTCTCCTTCTCCTTCTTCTACTTCTTCTGATTCACCCTCCTGACTTCACCTTCTCCTTCTCCTTCTTCTACTTCTTCTGCTTCACCCTCCAGACTTCACCTTCTCCTTCTCCTTCTTCTACTTCTTCTGATTCACCCTCCAGACTTCACCTTCTCCTTCTCCTTCTTCTGCTTCTTCTGATTCACCCTCCAGACTTCACCTTCTCATTCTCCTTCTTCTGCTTCTTCTGCTGCGCCCTCCAGACTTCACCTTCTCCTTCTCCTTCTTCTGCTTCTTCTGCTTCACACTCCAGACTTCACCTTCTCCTTCTCCTTCTTCTGCTTCTTCTGCTGCGCCCTCCAGGCTTCACCTTCTCCTTCTCCTTCTTCTGCTTCTTCTGCTTCACCGTCCTGACTTCACCTTCTCCTTCTCCTTCTTCTACTTCTTCTGCTACACCCCCCTGACTTCACCTGCTCCTTCTCCTTCTTCTGCTTCTTCTGATTCGCCCTGCTAACTTCACCTACTCCTTCTCCTTCTTCTGCTTCTTCTGATTCACCCTCCTGACTTCACCTTCTCCTTCTCCTTCTTCTGCTTCTTCTGATTCACCCTCCAGACTGCACCTTCTCCTTCTCCTTCTTCTGCTTCTTCTGATTCACCCTCCAGACTTCACCTTCTCCTTCTCCTTCTTCTGCTTCTTCTGATTCACCCTCCAGACCTCACCTTCTCCTTCTCCTTCTTCTACTTCTTCTGATTCACCCTCCAGACTTCATCTTCTCCTTCTCCTTCTTCTGCTTCTTCTGATTCACCCTCCAGACTTCACCTTCTCCTTCTCCTTCTTCTGCTTCTTCTGATTCACCCTCCAGACTTCACCTTCTCCTTCTCCTTCTTCTACTTCTTCTGATTCACCCTCCAGACTTCACCTTCTCCTTCTCCTTCTTCTACTTCTTCTGATTCACCCTCCAGTCTTCACCTTCTCCTTCTCCTTCTTCTGTATCTTCTGCTTCACCCTCCAGACTTCACCTTCTCCTTCTCTTTCTTCTGCTTCTTCTGCTTCACCCTCCAGACTTCACCTTCTCCTTCTCCTTCTTCTGATTCTTCTGATTCACCCTCCAGACTTCACCTTCTCTATCTCCTTCTTCTGCTTCTTCTGATTCACCCTCCTGACTTCACCTTCTCCTTCTCCTTCTTCTACTTCTTCTGATTCACCCTCCTGACTTCACCTTCTCCTTCTCCTTCTTCTACTTCTTCTGATTCACCCTCCAGACTTCACCTTCTCCTTCTCCTTCTTCTGCTTCTTCTGATTCACCCTCCTGACTTCACCTTCTCCTTCTCCTTCTTCTACATCTTCTGATTCACCCTCCTGACTTCACCTTCTCCTTCTCCTTCTTCTACTTCTTCTGCTTCAACCTCCAGACTTCACCTTCTCCTTCTCCTTCTTCTACTTCTTCTGATTCACCCTCCAGACTTCACCTTCTCCTTCTCCTTCTTCTACTTCTTCTGATTCACCCTCCAGACTTCACCTTCTCCTTCTCCTTCTTCTACTTCTTCTGATTCACCCTCCAGACTTCACCTTCTCCTTCTCCTTCTTCTGCTTCTTCTGATTCACCCTCCAGATTTCACCTTCTCCTTCTCCTTATTCTGCTTCTTCTGAATCACCCTCCAGACTTCACCTTCTCCTTCTCCTTCTTCTGCTTCTTCTGATTCACCCTCCAGACTTCACCTTCTCCTTCTCCTTCTTCTGCTTCTTCTGATTCACCCTCCAGACTTCACCTTCACCTTCTCCTTCTTCTACTTCTTCTGATTCACCCTCCAGACTTCACCTTCTCCATCTCCTTCTTCTGCTTCTTCTGATTCACCCTCCAGACTTCACCTTCTCCTTCTCCTTCGTCTACTTCTTCTGATTCACCCTCCAGACTTCACCTTCTCCTTCTCCTTCTTCTGCTTCATCTGATTCACCCTCCAGACTTCACCTTCTCCTTCTCCTTCTTCTACTTCTTCTGATTCACCCTCCAGACTTCACCTTCTCCTTCTCCTTCTTCTGATTCTTCTGATTCACCCTCCAGACTTCACCTTCTCCTTCTCCTTCTTCTGCTTCTTCTGATTCACCCTCCAGACTTCACCTTCTCCTTCTCCTTCTTCTACTTCTTCTGATTCACCCTCCAGACTTCACCTTCTCCTTCTCCTTCTTCTACTTCTTCTGATTCACCCTCCAGACTTCACCTTCTCCTTCTCCTTCTTCTGCTTCTTCTGATTCACCCTCCAGACATCACCTTCTCCTTCTCCTTATTCTGCTTCTTCTGAATCACCCTCCAGACTTCACCTTCTCCTTCTCCTTCTTCTGCTTCTTCTGATTCACCCTCCAGACTTCACCTTCTCCTTCTCCTTCTTCTGCTTCATCTGATTCACCCTCCAGACTTCACCTTCTCCTTCTCCTTCTTCTACTTCTTCTGATTCACCCTCCAGACTTCACCTTCTCCATCTCCTTCTTCTGCTTCTTCTGATTCACCCTCCAGACTTCACCTTCTCCTTCTCCTTCGTCTACTTCTTCTGATTCACCCTCCAGACTACACCTTCTCCTTCTCCTTCTTCTACTTCTTCTGATTCACCCTCCAGACTTCACCTTCTCCTTCTCCTTCTTCTGTTTCTTCTGATTCACCCTCCAGACTTCACCTTCTCCTTCTCCTTCTTCTACTACTTCTGATTCACCCTCCAGACTTTACCTTCTCCTTCTCCTTCTTCTACTTCTTCTGATTCACCCTCCAGACTTCATCTTCTCCTTCTCCTTCTTCTGCTTCTTCTGATTCACCCTCCAGACATCACCTTCTCCTTCTCCTTCTTCTGCTTCTTCTGATTCACCCTCCAGACTTCACCTTCTCCTTCTCCTTCTTCTACTTCTTCTGATTCACCCTCCAGACTTCACCTTCTCCTTCTCCTTCTTCTACTTCTTCTGATTCACCCTCCAGTCTTCACCTTCTCCTTCTCCTTCTTCTCTTTCTTCTGCTTCACCCTCCAGACTTCACCTTCTCCTTCTCTTTCTTCTGCTTCTTCTGATTCACCCTCCAGACTTCACCTTCTCCTTCTCCTTCTTCTGATTCTTCTGATTGACCCTCCAGACTTCACCTTCTCCTTCTCCTTCTTCTGCTTCATCTGATTCACCCTCCTGACTTCACCTTCTCCTTCTCCTTCTTCTACTTCTTCTGATTCACCCTCCTGACTTCATCTTCTCCTTCTCCATCTTCTACTTCTTCTGCTTCACCCTCCAGACTTCAACTTCTCCTTCTCCTTCTTCTACTTCTTCTGATTCACCCTCCAGACTTCACCTTCTCCTTCTCCTTCTTCTGCTTCTTCTGATTCACCCTCCAGACTTCACCTTCTCCTTCTCCTTCTTCTGCTTCTTCTGATTCACCCTCCAGACTTCACCTTCTCCTTCTCCTTCTTCTACTTCTTCTGATTCACCCTCCAGACTTCACCTTCTCCTTCTCCTTCTTCTGCTTCTTCTGATTCACCCTCCAGACTTCACCTTCTCCTTCTCCTTCGTCTACTTCTTCTGATTCACCCTCCAGACTACACCTTCTCCTTCTCCTTCTTCTACTTCTTCTGATTCACCCTCCAGACTTCACCTTCTCCTCCTCCTTCTTCTGTTTCTTCTGATTCACCCTCCAGACTTCATCTTCTCCTTCTCCTTCTTCTACTTCTTCTGATTCACCCTCCAGACTTCACCTTCTCCTTCTCCTTCTTCTACTTCTTCTGATTCACCCTCCAGACTTCATCTTCTCCTTCTCCTTCTTCTGCTTCTTCTGATTCACCCTCCAGACTTCACCTTCTCCTTCTCCTTCTTCTGCTTCTTCTGATTCACCCTCCAGACTTCAACTTCTCCTTCTCCTTCTTCTACTTCTTCTGATTCACCCTCCAGACTTCACCTTCTCCTTCTCCTTCTTCTACTTCTTCCGATTCACCCTCCAGACTTCATCTTCTCCTTCTCCTTCTTCTGCTTCTTCTGATTCACCCTCCAGACTTCACCTTCTCCTTCTCCTTCTTCTGCTTCTTCTGATTCACCCTCCAGACTTCACCTTCTCCTTCTCCTTCTTCTACTTCTTCTGATTCACCCTCCAGACTTCACCTTCTCCTTCTCCTTCTTCTACTTCTTCTGATTCACCCTCCAGACTTCACCTTCTCCTTCTCCTTCTTCTGCTTCTTCTGATTCACCCTCCAGACTTCACCTTCTCCTTCTCCTTCTTCTACTTCTTCTGATTCACCCTCCAGACTTCACCTTCTCCTTCTCCTTCTTCTGCTTCTTCTGATTCACCCTCCAGACTTCACCTTCTCCTTCTCCTTCGTCTACTTCTTCTGATTCACCCTCCAGACTACACCTTCTCCTTCTCCTTCTTCTACTTCTTCTGATTCACCCTCCAGACTTCACCTTCTCCTCCTCCTTCTTCTGTTTCTTCTGATTCACCCTCCAGACTTCATCTTCTCCTTCTCCTTCTTCTACTTCTTCTGATTCACCCTCCAGACTTCACCTTCTCCTTCTCCTTCTTCTACTTCTTCTGATTCACCCTCCAGACTTCATCTTCTCCTTCTCCTTCTTCTGCTTCTTCTGATTCACCCTCCAGACTTCACCTTCTCCTTCTCCTTCTTCTGCTTCTTCTGATTCACCCTCCAGACTTCAACTTCTCCTTCTCCTTCTTCTACTTCTTCTGATTCACCCTCCAGACTTCACCTTCTCCTTCTCCTTCTTCTACTTCTTCCGATTCACCCTCCAGACTTCATCTTCTCCTTCTCCTTCTTCTGCTTCTTCTGATTCACCCTCCAGACTTCACCTTCTCCTTCTCCTTCTTCTGCTTCTTCTGATTCACCCTCCAGACTTCACCTTCTCCTTCTCCTTCTTCTACTTCTTCTGATTCACCCTCCAGACTTCACCTTCTCCTTCTCCTTCTTCTACTTCTTCTGATTCACCCTCCAGTCTTCACCTTCTCCTTCTCCTTCTTCTGTTTCTTCTGCTTCACCCTCCAGACTTCACCTTCTCCTTCTCTTTCTTCTGCTTCTTCTGATTCACCCTCCAGACTTCACCTTCTCCTTCTCCTTCTTCTGATTCTTCTGATTCACCCTCCAGACTTCACCTTCTCCTTCTCCTTCTTCTGCTTCTTCTGATTCACCCTCCTGACTTCACCTTCTCCTTCTCCTTCCTTTGCTTCTTCTGATTCACCCTCCAGACTTCACCTTCTCCTTCTCCTTCTTCTGATTCTTCTGATTCACCCTCCAGACTTCACCTTCTCCTTCTCCATCTTCTGCTTCTTCTGATTCACCCTCCTGACTTCCCCTTCTCCTTCTCCTTCTTCTACTTCTTCTGATTCACCCTCCTGACTTCATCTTCTCCTTCTCCATCTTCTACTTCTTCTGCTTCACCCTCCAGACTTCAACTTCTCCTTCTCCTTCTTCTACTTCTTCTGATTCACCCTCCAGACTTCACCTTCTCCTTCTCCTTCTTCTGCTTCTTCTGATTCACCCTCCAGACTTCACCTTCTCCTTCTCCTTCTTCTGCTTCTTCTGATTCACCCTCCAGACTTCACCTTCTCCTTCTCCTTCTTCTACTTCTTCTGATTCACCCTCCAGACTTCACCTTCTCCTTCTCCTTCTTCTGCTTCTTCTGATTCACCCTCCAGACTTCACCTTCTCCTTCTCCTTCGTCTACTTCTTCTGATTCACCCTCCAGACTACACCTTCTCCTTCTCCTTCTTCTACTTCTTCTGATTCACCCTCCAGACTTCACCTTCTCCTCCTCCTTCTTCTGTTTCTTCTGATTCACCCTCCAGACTTCATCTTCTCCTTCTCCTTCTTCTACTTCTTCTGATTCACCCTCCAGACTTCACCTTCTCCTTCTCCTTCTTCTACTTCTTCTGATTCACCCTCCAGACTTCATCTTCTCCTTCTCCTTCTTCTGCTTCTTCTGATTCACCCTCCAGACTTCACCTTCTCCTTCTCCTTCTTCTGCTTCTTCTGATTCACCCTCCAGACTTCAACTTCTCCTTCTCCTTCTTCTACTTCTTCTGATTCACCCTCCAGACTTCACCTTCTCCTTCTCCTTCTTCTACTTCTTCCGATTCACCCTCCAGACTTCATCTTCTCCTTCTCCTTCTTCTGCTTCTTCTGATTCACCCTCCAGACTTCACCTTCTCCTTCTCCTTCTTCTGCTTCTTCTGATTCACCCTCCAGACTTCACCTTCTCCTTCTCCTTCTTCTACTTCTTCTGATTCACCCTCCAGACTTCACCTTCTCCTTCTCCTTCTTCTACTTCTTCTGATTCACCCTCCAGTCTTCACCTTCTCCTTCTCCTTCTTCTGTTTCTTCTGCTTCACCCTCCAGACTTCACCTTCTCCTTCTCTTTCTTCTGCTTCTTCTGATTCACCCTCCAGACTTCAACTTCTCCTTCTCCTTCTTCTGATTCTTCTGATTCACCCTCCAGACTTCACCTTCTCCTTCTCCTTCTTCTGCTTCTTCTGATTCACCCTCCTGACTTCACCTTCTCCTTCTCCTTCTTCTACTTCTTCTGATTCACCCTCCTGACTTCACCTTCTCCTTCTCCTTCTTCTACTTCTTCTGCTTCACCCTCCAGACTTCACCTTCTCCTTCTCCTTCTTCTGCTTCTTCTGATTCACACTCCAGACTTCACCTTCTCCTTCTCCTTCTTCTGCTTCTTCTGATTCACCCTCCAGACTTCACCTTCTCCTTCTCCTTATTCTGCTTCTTCTGATTCACCCTCCAGACTTCACCTTCTCCTTCTCCTTATTCTGCTTCTTCTGATTCACCCTCCAGACTTCACCTTCTCCTTCTCCTTCCTCTGCTTCTTCTGATTCACCCTCCAGACTTCACCTTCTCCTTCTCCTTCTTCTGATTCTTCTGATTCACCCTCCAGACTTCACCTTCTCCTTCTCCATCTTCTGCTTCTTCTGATTCACCCTCCTGACTTCACCTTCTCCTTCTCCTTCTTCTACTTCTTCTGATTCACCCTCCTGACTTCACCTTCTCCTTCTCCATCTTCTACTTCTTCTGCTTCACCCTCCAGACTTCAACTTCTCCTTCTCCTTCTTCTACTTCTTCTGATTCACCCTCCAGACTTCACCTTCTCCTTCTCCTTCTTCTGCTTCTTCTGATTCTCCCTCCAGACTTCACCTTCTTCTTCTCCTTCTTCTGCTTCTTCTGATTCACCCTCCAGACTTCACCTTCTCCTTCTCCTTCTTCTACTTCATCTGATTCACCCTCCAGACTTCACCTTCTCCCTCTCCTTCTTCTGCTTCTTCTGATTCACCCTCCAGACTTCACCTTCTCCTTCTCCTTCTTCTGCTTCTTCTGATTCACCCTCCAGACTTCACCTTCTCCTTCTCCTTCTTCTGCTTCTTCTGATTCACCCTCCAGACTTCACCTTCTCCTTCTCCTTCTTCTACTTCTTCTGATTCACCCTCCAGACTTCACCTTCTCCATCTCCTTCTTCTGCTTCTTCTGATTCACCCTCCAGACTTCACCTTCTCCTTCTCCTTCGTCTACTTCTTCTGATTCACCCTCCAGACTACACCTTCTCCTTCTCCTTCTTCTGTTTCTTCTGATTCACCCTCCAGACTTCACCTTCTCCTTCTCCTTCTTCTACTACTTCTGATTCACCCTCCAGACTTCACCTTTTCCATCTCCTTCTTCTGCTTCTTCTGATTCACCCTCCAGACTTCACCTTCTCCTTCTCCTTCGTCTACTTCTTCTGATTCACCCTCCAGACTTCACCTTCTCCTTCTCCTTCTTCTGCTTCTTCTGATTCACCCTCCAGACTTCACCTTCTCCTTCTCCTTATTCTGCTTCTTCTGATTCACCCTCCAGACTTCACCTTCTCCTTCTCCTTCTTCTACTTCTTCTGATTCACCCTCCAGACTTCACCTTCTCCTACTCCTTCTTCTGCTTCTTCTGATTCGCCCTCCAGACTTCACCTTCTCCTTCTCCTTCGTCTACTTCTTCTGATTCACCCTCCAGACTACACCTTCTCCTTCTCCTTCTTCTACTTCTTCTGATTCACCCTCCAGACTTCACCTTCTCCTTCTCCTTTTTCTGTTTCTTCTGATTCACCCTCCAGACTTCATCTTCTCCTTCTCCTTCTTCTACTTCTTCTGATTCACCCTCCAGACTTCACCTTCTCCTTCTCCTTCTTCTACTTCTTCTGATTCACCCTCCAGACTTCATCTTCTCCTTCTCCTTCTTCTACTTCTTCTGATTCACCCTCCAGACTTCACCTTCTCCTTCTCCTTCTTCTGCTTCTTCTGATTCACCCTCCAGACTTCACCTTCTCCTTCTCCTTATTCTGCTTCTTCTGATTCACCCTCCAGACTTCACCTTCTCCTTCTCCTTCTTCTGCTTCTTCTGATTCACCCTCCAGACTTCACCTTCTCCTTCTCCTTCTTCTGCTTCTTCTGATTCACCCTCCAGACTTCACCTTCTCCTTCTCCTTCTTCTACTTCTTCTGATTCACCCTCCAGACTTAACCTTCTCCTTCTCCTTCTTCTGCTTCTTCTGATTCACCCTCCAGACTTCACCTTCTCCTTCTCCTTCGTCTACTTCTTCTGATTCACCCTCCAGACTACACCTTCTCCTTCTCCTTCTTCTACTTCTTCTGATTCACCCTCCAGACTTCACCTTCTCCTTCTCCTTCTTCTGTTTCTTCTGATTCACCCTCCAGACTTCATCTTCTCCTTCTCATTCTTCTGTTTCTTCTGATTCACCCTCCAGACTTCATCTTCTCCTTCTCCTTCTTCTACTTCTTCTGATTCACCCTCCAGACTTCACCTTCTCCTTCTCCTTCTTCTACTTCTTCTGATTCACCCTCCAGACTTCATCTTCTCCTTCTCCTTCTTCTACTTCTTCTGATTCACCCTCCAGACTTCACCTTCTCCTTCTCCTTCTTCTGCTTCTTCTGATTCACCCTCCAGACTTCACCTTCTCCTTCTCCTTATTCTGCTTCTTCTGATTCACCCTCCAGACTTCACCTTCTCCTTCTCCTTCTTCTACTTCTTCTGATTCACCCTCCAGACTTCACCTTCTCCTACTCCTTCTTCTGCTTCTTCTGATTCGCCCTCCAGACTTCACCTTCTCCTTCTCCTTCGTCTACTTCTTCTGATTCACCCTCCAGACTACACCTTCTCCTTCTCCTTCTTCGACTTCTTCTGATTCACCCTCCAGACTTCACCTTCTCCTTCTCCTTCTTCTGTTTCTTCTGATTCACCCTCCAGACTTCATCTTCTCCTTCTCCTTCTTCTACTTCTTCTGATTCACCCTCCAGACTTCACCTTCTCCTTCTCCTTCTTCTACTTCTTCTGATTCACCCTCCAGACTTCATCTTCTCCTTCTCCTTCTTCTACTTCTTCTGATTCACCCTCCAGACTTCACCTTCTCCTTCTCCTTCTTCTGCTTCTTCTGATTCACCCTCCAGACTTCACCTTCTCCTTCTCCTTATTCTGCTTCTTCTGATTCACCCTCCAGACTTCACCTTCTCCTTCTCCTTCTTCTGCTTCTTCTGATTCACCCTCCAGACTTCACCTTCTCCTTCTCCTTCTTCTGCTTCTTCTGATTCACCCTCCAGACTTCACCTTCTCCTTCTCCTTCTTCTACTTCTTCTGATTCACCCTCCAGACTTAACCTTCTCCTTCTCCTTCTTCTGCTTCTTCTGATTCACCCTCCAGACTTCACCTTCTCCTTCTCCTTCGTCTACTTCTTCTGATTCACCCTCCAGACTACACCTTCTCCTTCTCCTTCTTCTACTTCTTCTGATTCACCCTCCAGACTTCACCTTCTCCTTCTCCTTCTTCTGTTTCTTCTGATTCACCCTCCAGACTTCATCTTCTCCTTCTCCTTCTTCTACTTCTTCTGATTCACCCTCCAGACTTCACCTTCTCCTTCTCCTTCTTCTACTTCTTCTGATTCACCCTCCGGACTTCATCTTCTCCTTCTCCTTCTTCTGCTTCTTCTGATTCACCCTCCAGACTTCACCTTCTCCTTCTCCTTCTTCTGCTTCTTCTGATTCACCCTCCAGACTTCACCTTCTCCTTCTCCTTCTTCTACTTCTTCTGATTCACCCTCCAGACTTCACCTTCTCCTTCTCCTTCTTCTACATCTTCTGATTCACCCTCCAGTCTTCACCTTCTCCTTCTCCTTCTTCTGTTTCTTCTGCTTCACCCTCCAGACTTCACCTTCTCCTTCTCTTTCTTCTGCTTCTTCTGATTCACCCTCCAGACTTCACCTTCTCCTTCTCCTTCTTCTGATTCTTCTGATTCACCCTCCAGACTTCACCTTCTCCTTCTCCTTCTTCTGCTTCTTCTGATTCACCCTCCTGACTTCACCTTCTCCTTCTCCTTCTTCTACTTCTTCTGATTCACCCTCCTGACTTCACCTTCTCCTTCTCCTTCTTCTACTTCTTCTGCTTCACCCTCCAGACTTCACCTTCTCCTTCTCCTTCTTCTACTTCTTCTGATTCACCCTCCAGACTTCACCTTCTCCTTCTCCTTCTTCTGCTTCTTCTGATTCACCCTCCAGACTTCACCTTCTCATTCTCCTTCTTCTGCTTCTTCTGCTGCGCCCTCCAGACTTCACCTTCTCCTTCTCCTTCTTCTGCTTCTTCTGCTTCACACTCCAGACTTCACCTTCTCCTTCTCCTTCTTCTGCTTCTTCTGCTGCGCCCTCCAGGCTTCACCTTCTCCTTCTCCTTCTTCTGCTTCTTCTGCTTCACCGTCCTGACTTCACCTTCTCCTTCTCCTTCTTCTACTTCTTCTGCTACACCCCCCTGACTTCACCTGCTCCTTCTCCTTCTTCTGCTTCTTCTGATTCGCCCTGCTAACTTCACCTACTCCTTCTCCTTCTTCTGCTTCTTCTGATTCACCCTCCTGACTTCACCTTCTCCTTCTCCTTCTTCTGCTTCTTCTGATTCACCCTCCAGACTGCACCTTCTCCTTCTCCTTCTTCTGCTTCTTCTGATTCACCCTCCAGACTTCACCTTCTCCTTCTCCTTCTTCTGCTTCTTCTGATTCACCCTCCAGACCTCACCTTCTCCTTCTCCTTCTTCTACTTCTTCTGATTCACCCTCCAGACTTCATCTTCTCCTTCTCCTTCTTCTGCTTCTTCTGATTCACCCTCCAGACTTCACCTTCTCCTTCTCCTTCTTCTGCTTCTTCTGATTCACCCTCCAGACTTCACCTTCTCCTTCTCCTTCTTCTACTTCTTCTGATTCACCCTCCAGACTTCACCTTCTCCTTCTCCTTCTTCTACTTCTTCTGATTCACCCTCCAGTCTTCACCTTCTCCTTCTCCTTCTTCTGTATCTTCTGCTTCACCCTCCAGACTTCACCTTCTCCTTCTCTTTCTTCTGCTTCTTCTGCTTCACCCTCCAGACTTCACCTTCTCCTTCTCCTTCTTCTGATTCTTCTGATTCACCCTCCAGACTTCACCTTCTCTATCTCCTTCTTCTGCTTCTTCTGATTCACCCTCCTGACTTCACCTTCTCCTTCTCCTTCTTCTACTTCTTCTGATTCACCCTCCTGACTTCACCTTCTCCTTCTCCTTCTTCTACTTCTTCTGATTCACCCTCCAGACTTCACCTTCTCCTTCTCCTTCTTCTGCTTCTTCTGATTCACCCTCCTGACTTCACCTTCTCCTTCTCCTTCTTCTACATCTTCTGATTCACCCTCCTGACTTCACCTTCTCCTTCTCCTTCTTCTACTTCTTCTGCTTCAACCTCCAGACTTCACCTTCTCCTTCTCCTTCTTCTACTTCTTCTGATTCACCCTCCAGACTTCACCTTCTCCTTCTCCTTCTTCTACTTCTTCTGATTCACCCTCCAGACTTCACCTTCTCCTTCTCCTTCTTCTACTTCTTCTGATTCACCCTCCAGACTTCACCTTCTCCTTCTCCTTCTTCTGCTTCTTCTGATTCACCCTCCAGATTTCACCTTCTCCTTCTCCTTATTCTGCTTCTTCTGAATCACCCTCCAGACTTCACCTTCTCCTTCTCCTTCTTCTGCTTCTTCTGATTCACCCTCCAGACTTCACCTTCTCCTTCTCCTTCTTCTGCTTCTTCTGATTCACCCTCCAGACTTCACCTTCACCTTCTCCTTCTTCTACTTCTTCTGATTCACCCTCCAGACTTCACCTTCTCCATCTCCTTCTTCTGCTTCTTCTGATTCACCCTCCAGACTTCACCTTCTCCTTCTCCTTCGTCTACTTCTTCTGATTCACCCTCCAGACTTCACCTTCTCCTTCTCCTTCTTCTGCTTCATCTGATTCACCCTCCAGACTTCACCTTCTCCTTCTCCTTCTTCTACTTCTTCTGATTCACCCTCCAGACTTCACCTTCTCCTTCTCCTTCTTCTGATTCTTCTGATTCACCCTCCAGACTTCACCTTCTCCTTCTCCTTCTTCTGCTTCTTCTGATTCACCCTCCAGACTTCACCTTCTCCTTCTCCTTCTTCTACTTCTTCTGATTCACCCTCCAGACTTCACCTTCTCCTTCTCCTTCTTCTACTTCTTCTGATTCACCCTCCAGACTTCACCTTCTCCTTCTCCTTCTTCTGCTTCTTCTGATTCACCCTCCAGACATCACCTTCTCCTTCTCCTTATTCTGCTTCTTCTGAATCACCCTCCAGACTTCACCTTCTCCTTCTCCTTCTTCTGCTTCTTCTGATTCACCCTCCAGACTTCACCTTCTCCTTCTCCTTCTTCTGCTTCATCTGATTCACCCTCCAGACTTCACCTTCTCCTTCTCCTTCTTCTACTTCTTCTGATTCACCCTCCAGACTTCACCTTCTCCATCTCCTTCTTCTGCTTCTTCTGATTCACCCTCCAGACTTCACCTTCTCCTTCTCCTTCGTCTACTTCTTCTGATTCACCCTCCAGACTACACCTTCTCCTTCTCCTTCTTCTACTTCTTCTGATTCACCCTCCAGACTTCACCTTCTCCTTCTCCTTCTTCTGTTTCTTCTGATTCACCCTCCAGACTTCACCTTCTCCTTCTCCTTCTTCTACTACTTCTGATTCACCCTCCAGACTTTACCTTCTCCTTCTCCTTCTTCTACTTCTTCTGATTCACCCTCCAGACTTCATCTTCTCCTTCTCCTTCTTCTGCTTCTTCTGATTCACCCTCCAGACATCACCTTCTCCTTCTCCTTCTTCTGCTTCTTCTGATTCACCCTCCAGACTTCACCTTCTCCTTCTCCTTCTTCTACTTCTTCTGATTCACCCTCCAGACTTCACCTTCTCCTTCTCCTTCTTCTACTTCTTCTGATTCACCCTCCAGTCTTCACCTTCTCCTTCTCCTTCTTCTCTTTCTTCTGCTTCACCCTCCAGACTTCACCTTCTCCTTCTCTTTCTTCTGCTTCTTCTGATTCACCCTCCAGACTTCACCTTCTCCTTCTCCTTCTTCTGATTCTTCTGATTGACCCTCCAGACTTCACCTTCTCCTTCTCCTTCTTCTGCTTCATCTGATTCACCCTCCTGACTTCACCTTCTCCTTCTCCTTCTTCTACTTCTTCTGATTCACCCTCCTGACTTCATCTTCTCCTTCTCCATCTTCTACTTCTTCTGCTTCACCCTCCAGACTTCAACTTCTCCTTCTCCTTCTTCTACTTCTTCTGATTCACCCTCCAGACTTCACCTTCTCCTTCTCCTTCTTCTGCTTCTTCTGATTCACCCTCCAGACTTCACCTTCTCCTTCTCCTTCTTCTGCTTCTTCTGATTCACCCTCCAGACTTCACCTTCTCCTTCTCCTTCTTCTACTTCTTCTGATTCACCCTCCAGACTTCACCTTCTCCTTCTCCTTCTTCTGCTTCTTCTGATTCACCCTCCAGACTTCACCTTCTCCTTCTCCTTCGTCTACTTCTTCTGATTCACCCTCCAGACTACACCTTCTCCTTCTCCTTCTTCTACTTCTTCTGATTCACCCTCCAGACTTCACCTTCTCCTCCTCCTTCTTCTGTTTCTTCTGATTCACCCTCCAGACTTCATCTTCTCCTTCTCCTTCTTCTACTTCTTCTGATTCACCCTCCAGACTTCACCTTCTCCTTCTCCTTCTTCTACTTCTTCTGATTCACCCTCCAGACTTCATCTTCTCCTTCTCCTTCTTCTGCTTCTTCTGATTCACCCTCCAGACTTCACCTTCTCCTTCTCCTTCTTCTGCTTCTTCTGATTCACCCTCCAGACTTCAACTTCTCCTTCTCCTTCTTCTACTTCTTCTGATTCACCCTCCAGACTTCACCTTCTCCTTCTCCTTCTTCTACTTCTTCCGATTCACCCTCCAGACTTCATCTTCTCCTTCTCCTTCTTCTGCTTCTTCTGATTCACCCTCCAGACTTCACCTTCTCCTTCTCCTTCTTCTGCTTCTTCTGATTCACCCTCCAGACTTCACCTTCTCCTTCTCCTTCTTCTACTTCTTCTGATTCACCCTCCAGACTTCACCTTCTCCTTCTCCTTCTTCTACTTCTTCTGATTCACCCTCCAGACTTCACCTTCTCCTTCTCCTTCTTCTGCTTCTTCTGATTCACCCTCCAGACTTCACCTTCTCCTTCTCCTTCTTCTACTTCTTCTGATTCACCCTCCAGACTTCACCTTCTCCTTCTCCTTCTTCTGCTTCTTCTGATTCACCCTCCAGACTTCACCTTCTCCTTCTCCTTCGTCTACTTCTTCTGATTCACCCTCCAGACTACACCTTCTCCTTCTCCTTCTTCTACTTCTTCTGATTCACCCTCCAGACTTCACCTTCTCCTCCTCCTTCTTCTGTTTCTTCTGATTCACCCTCCAGACTTCATCTTCTCCTTCTCCTTCTTCTACTTCTTCTGATTCACCCTCCAGACTTCACCTTCTCCTTCTCCTTCTTCTACTTCTTCTGATTCACCCTCCAGACTTCATCTTCTCCTTCTCCTTCTTCTGCTTCTTCTGATTCACCCTCCAGACTTCACCTTCTCCTTCTCCTTCTTCTGCTTCTTCTGATTCACCCTCCAGACTTCAACTTCTCCTTCTCCTTCTTCTACTTCTTCTGATTCACCCTCCAGACTTCACCTTCTCCTTCTCCTTCTTCTACTTCTTCCGATTCACCCTCCAGACTTCATCTTCTCCTTCTCCTTCTTCTGCTTCTTCTGATTCACCCTCCAGACTTCACCTTCTCCTTCTCCTTCTTCTGCTTCTTCTGATTCACCCTCCAGACTTCACCTTCTCCTTCTCCTTCTTCTACTTCTTCTGATTCACCCTCCAGACTTCACCTTCTCCTTCTCCTTCTTCTACTTCTTCTGATTCACCCTCCAGTCTTCACCTTCTCCTTCTCCTTCTTCTGTTTCTTCTGCTTCACCCTCCAGACTTCACCTTCTCCTTCTCTTTCTTCTGCTTCTTCTGATTCACCCTCCAGACTTCACCTTCTCCTTCTCCTTCTTCTGATTCTTCTGATTCACCCTCCAGACTTCACCTTCTCCTTCTCCTTCTTCTGCTTCTTCTGATTCACCCTCCTGACTTCACCTTCTCCTTCTCCTTCCTTTGCTTCTTCTGATTCACCCTCCAGACTTCACCTTCTCCTTCTCCTTCTTCTGATTCTTCTGATTCACCCTCCAGACTTCACCTTCTCCTTCTCCATCTTCTGCTTCTTCTGATTCACCCTCCTGACTTCCCCTTCTCCTTCTCCTTCTTCTACTTCTTCTGATTCACCCTCCTGACTTCATCTTCTCCTTCTCCATCTTCTACTTCTTCTGCTTCACCCTCCAGACTTCAACTTCTCCTTCTCCTTCTTCTACTTCTTCTGATTCACCCTCCAGACTTCACCTTCTCCTTCTCCTTCTTCTGCTTCTTCTGATTCACCCTCCAGACTTCACCTTCTCCTTCTCCTTCTTCTGCTTCTTCTGATTCACCCTCCAGACTTCACCTTCTCCTTCTCCTTCTTCTACTTCTTCTGATTCACCCTCCAGACTTCACCTTCTCCTTCTCCTTCTTCTGCTTCTTCTGATTCACCCTCCAGACTTCACCTTCTCCTTCTCCTTCGTCTACTTCTTCTGATTCACCCTCCAGACTACACCTTCTCCTTCTCCTTCTTCTACTTCTTCTGATTCACCCTCCAGACTTCACCTTCTCCTCCTCCTTCTTCTGTTTCTTCTGATTCACCCTCCAGACTTCATCTTCTCCTTCTCCTTCTTCTACTTCTTCTGATTCACCCTCCAGACTTCACCTTCTCCTTCTCCTTCTTCTACTTCTTCTGATTCACCCTCCAGACTTCATCTTCTCCTTCTCCTTCTTCTGCTTCTTCTGATTCACCCTCCAGACTTCACCTTCTCCTTCTCCTTCTTCTGCTTCTTCTGATTCACCCTCCAGACTTCAACTTCTCCTTCTCCTTCTTCTACTTCTTCTGATTCACCCTCCAGACTTCACCTTCTCCTTCTCCTTCTTCTACTTCTTCCGATTCACCCTCCAGACTTCATCTTCTCCTTCTCCTTCTTCTGCTTCTTCTGATTCACCCTCCAGACTTCACCTTCTCCTTCTCCTTCTTCTGCTTCTTCTGATTCACCCTCCAGACTTCACCTTCTCCTTCTCCTTCTTCTACTTCTTCTGATTCACCCTCCAGACTTCACCTTCTCCTTCTCCTTCTTCTACTTCTTCTGATTCACCCTCCAGTCTTCACCTTCTCCTTCTCCTTCTTCTGTTTCTTCTGCTTCACCCTCCAGACTTCACCTTCTCCTTCTCTTTCTTCTGCTTCTTCTGATTCACCCTCCAGACTTCAACTTCTCCTTCTCCTTCTTCTGATTCTTCTGATTCACCCTCCAGACTTCACCTTCTCCTTCTCCTTCTTCTGCTTCTTCTGATTCACCCTCCTGACTTCACCTTCTCCTTCTCCTTCTTCTACTTCTTCTGATTCACCCTCCTGACTTCACCTTCTCCTTCTCCTTCTTCTACTTCTTCTGCTTCACCCTCCAGACTTCACCTTCTCCTTCTCCTTCTTCTGCTTCTTCTGATTCACACTCCAGACTTCACCTTCTCCTTCTCCTTCTTCTGCTTCTTCTGATTCACCCTCCAGACTTCACCTTCTCCTTCTCCTTATTCTGCTTCTTCTGATTCACCCTCCAGACTTCACCTTCTCCTTCTCCTTATTCTGCTTCTTCTGATTCACCCTCCAGACTTCACCTTCTCCTTCTCCTTCCTCTGCTTCTTCTGATTCACCCTCCAGACTTCACCTTCTCCTTCTCCTTCTTCTGATTCTTCTGATTCACCCTCCAGACTTCACCTTCTCCTTCTCCATCTTCTGCTTCTTCTGATTCACCCTCCTGACTTCACCTTCTCCTTCTCCTTCTTCTACTTCTTCTGATTCACCCTCCTGACTTCACCTTCTCCTTCTCCATCTTCTACTTCTTCTGCTTCACCCTCCAGACTTCAACTTCTCCTTCTCCTTCTTCTACTTCTTCTGATTCACCCTCCAGACTTCACCTTCTCCTTCTCCTTCTTCTGCTTCTTCTGATTCTCCCTCCAGACTTCACCTTCTTCTTCTCCTTCTTCTGCTTCTTCTGATTCACCCTCCAGACTTCACCTTCTCCTTCTCCTTCTTCTACTTCATCTGATTCACCCTCCAGACTTCACCTTCTCCCTCTCCTTCTTCTGCTTCTTCTGATTCACCCTCCAGACTTCACCTTCTCCTTCTCCTTCTTCTGCTTCTTCTGATTCACCCTCCAGACTTCACCTTCTCCTTCTCCTTCTTCTGCTTCTTCTGATTCACCCTCCAGACTTCACCTTCTCCTTCTCCTTCTTCTACTTCTTCTGATTCACCCTCCAGACTTCACCTTCTCCATCTCCTTCTTCTGCTTCTTCTGATTCACCCTCCAGACTTCACCTTCTCCTTCTCCTTCGTCTACTTCTTCTGATTCACCCTCCAGACTACACCTTCTCCTTCTCCTTCTTCTGTTTCTTCTGATTCACCCTCCAGACTTCACCTTCTCCTTCTCCTTCTTCTACTACTTCTGATTCACCCTCCAGACTTCACCTTTTCCATCTCCTTCTTCTGCTTCTTCTGATTCACCCTCCAGACTTCACCTTCTCCTTCTCCTTCGTCTACTTCTTCTGATTCACCCTCCAGACTTCACCTTCTCCTTCTCCTTCTTCTGTTTCTTCTGATTCACCCTCCAGACTTCACCTTCTCCTTCTCCTTCTTCTACTACTTCTGATTCACCCTCCAGACTTTACCTTCTCCTTCTCCTTCTTCTACTTCTTCTGATTCACCCTCCAGACTTCATCTTCTCCTTCTCCTTCTTCTGCTTCTTCTGATTCACCCTCCAGACTTCACCTTCTCCTTCTCCTTCTTCTGCTTCTTCTGATTCACCCTCCAGACTTCACCTTCTCCTTCTCCTTCTTCTACTTCTTCTGATTCACCCTCCAGACTTCACCTTCTCCTTCTCCTTCTTCTACTTCTTCTGATTCACCCTCCAGTCTTCACCTTCTCCTTCTCCTTCTTCTCTTTCTTCTGCTTCACCCTCCAGACTTCACCTTCTCCTTCTCTTTCTTCTTCTGCTTCTGATTCACCCTCCAGACTTCACCTTCTCCTTCTCCTTCTTCTGATTCTTCTGATTCACCCTCCAGACTTCACCTTCTCCTTCTCCTTCTTCTGCTTCATCTGATTCACCCTCCTGACTTCACCTTCTCCTTCTCCTTCTTCTACTTCTTCTGATTCACCCTCCTGACTTCAGCTTCTCCTTCTCCTTCTTCTACTTCTTCTGCTTCACCCTCCAGACTTCACCTTCTCCTTCTCCTTCTTCTACTTCTTCTGATTCACCCTCCAGACTTCACCTTCTCCTTCTCCTTATTCTGCTTCTTCTGATTCACCCTCCAGACTTCACCTTCTCCTTCTCCTTCTTCTGATTCTTCTGATTCACCCTCCAGACTTCACCTTCTCCTTCTCCTTCTTCTGCTTCTTCTGATTCACCCTCCTGACTTCACCTTCTCCTTCTCCTTCTTCTACTTCTTCTGATTCACCCTCCTGACTTCACCTTCTCCTTCTCCTTCTTCTACTTCTTCAGCTTCACCCTCCAGACTTCACCTTCTCCTTCTCCTTCTTCTGCTTCTTCTGATTCACACTCCAGACTTCACCTTCTCCTTCTCCTTCTTCTGCTTCTTCTGATTCACCCTCCAGACTTCACCTTCTCCTTCTCCTTATTCTGCTTCTTCTGATTCACCCTCCAGACTTCACCTTCTCCTTCTCCTTATTCTGCTTCTTCTGATTCACCCTCCAGACTTCACCTTCTCCTTCTCCTTCCTCTGCTTCTTCTGATTCACCCTCCAGACTTCACCTTCTCCTTCTCCTTCTTCTGATTCTTCTGATTCACCCTCCAGACTTCACCTTCTCCTTCTCCATCTTCTGCTTCTTCTGATTCACCCTCCTGACTTCACCTTCTCCTTCTCCTTCTTCTACTTCTTCTGATTCACCCTCCTGACTTCACCTTCTCCTTCTCCATCTTCTACTTCTTCTGCTTCACCCTCCAGACTTCAACTTCTCCTTCTCCTTCTTCTACTTCTTCTGATTCACCCTCCAGACTTCACCTTCTCCTTCTCCTTCTTCTGCTTCTTCTGATTCTCCCTCCAGACTTCACCTTCTTCTTCTCCTTCTTCTGCTTCTTCTGATTCACCCTCCAGACTTCACCTTCTCCTTCTCCTTCTTCTACTTCATCTGATTCACCCTCCAGACTTCACCTTCTCCTTCTCCTTCTTCTGCTTCTTCTGATTCACCCTCCAGACTTCACCTTCTCCTTCTCCTTCTTCTGCTTCTTCTGATTCACCCTCCAGACTTCACCTTCTCCTTCTCCTTCTTCTGCTTCTTCTGATTCACCCTCCAGACTTCACCTTCTCCTTCTCCTTCTTCTACTTCTTCTGATTCACCCTCCAGACTTCACCTTCTCCATCTCCTTCTTCTGCTTCTTCTGATTCACCCTCCAGACTTCACCTTCTCCTTCTCCTTCGTCTACTTCTTCTGATTCACCCTCCAGACTACACCTTCTCCTTCTCCTTCTTCTGTTTCTTCTGATTCACCCTCCAGACTTCACCTTCTCCTTCTCCTTCTTCTACTACTTCTGATTCACCCTCCAGACTTCACCTTTTCCATCTCCTTCTTCTGCTTCTTCTGATTCACCCTCCAGACTTCACCTTCTCCTTCTCCTTCGTCTACTTCTTCTGATTCACCCTCCAGACTTCACCTTCTCCTTCTCCTTCTTCTGTTTCTTCTGATTCACCCTCCAGACTTCACCTTCTCCTTCTCCTTCTTCTACTACTTCTGATTCACCCTCCAGACTTTACCTTCTCCTTCTCCTTCTTCTACTTCTTCTGATTCACCCTCCAGACTTCATCTTCTCCTTCTCCTTCTTCTGCTTCTTCTGATTCACCCTCCAGACTTCACCTTCTCCTTCTCCTTCTTCTGCTTCTTCTGATTCACCCTCCAGACTTCACCTTCTCCTTCTCCTTCTTCTACTTCTTCTGATTCACCCTCCAGACTTCACCTTCTCCTTCTCCTTCTTCTACTTCTTCTGATTCACCCTCCAGTCTTCACCTTCTCCTTCTCCTTCTTCTCTTTCTTCTGCTTCACCCTCCAGACTTCACCTTCTCCTTCTCTTTCTTCTTCTGCTTCTGATTCACCCTCCAGACTTCACCTTCTCCTTCTCCTTCTTCTGATTCTTCTGATTCACCCTCCAGACTTCACCTTCTCCTTCTCCTTCTTCTGCTTCATCTGATTCACCCTCCTGACTTCACCTTCTCCTTCTCCTTCTTCTACTTCTTCTGATTCACCCTCCTGACTTCAACTTCTCCTTCTCCTTCTTCTACTTCTTCTGCTTCACCCTCCAGACTTCACCTTCTCCTTCTCCTTCTTCTACTTCTTCTGATTCACCCTCCAGACTTCACCTTCTCCTTCTCCTTATTCTGCTTCTTCTGATTCACCCTCCAGACTTCACCTTCTCCTTCTCCTTATTCTGCTTCTTCTGATTCACCCTCCAGACTTCACCTTCTCCTTCTCCTTCCTTTGCTTCTTCTGATTCACCCTCCAGACTTCACCTTCTCCTTCTCCTTCTTCTGATTCTTCTGATTCACCCTCCAGACTTCACCTTCTCCTTCTCCATCTTCTGCTTCTTCTGATTCACCCTCCTGACTTCCCCTTCTCCTTCTCCATCTTCTGCTTCTTCTGATTCACCCTCCTGACTTCACCTTCTCCTTCTCCATCTTCTACTTCTTCTGCTTCACCCTCCAGACTTCAACTTCTCCTTCTCCTTCTTCTACTTCTTCTGATTCACCCTCCGGACTTCACCTTCTCCTTCTCCTTCTTCTGCTTCTTCTGATTCACCCTCCAGACTTCACCTTCTCCTTCTCCTTCTTCTGCTTCTTCTGATTCACCCTCCAGACTTCACCTTCTCCTTCTCCTTCTTCTACTTCTTCTGATTCACCCTCCAGACTTCACCTTCTCCTTCTCCTTCTTCTGCTTCTTCTGATTCACCCTCCAGACTTCACCTTCTCCTTCTCCTTCGTCTACTTCTTCTGATTCACCCTCCAGACTACACCTTCTCCTTCTCCTTCTTCTACTTCTTCTGATTCACCCTCCAGACTTCACCTTCTCCTCCTCCTTCTTCTGTTTCTTCTGATTCACCCTCCAGACTTCATCTTCTCCTTCTCCTTCTTCTACTTCTTCTGATTCACCCTCCAGACTTCACCTTCTCCTTCTCCTTCTTCTACTTCTTCTGATTCACCCTCCAGACTTCATCTTCTCCTTCTCCTTCTTCTGCTTCTTCTGATTCACCCTCCAGACTACACCTTCTCCTTCTCCTTCTTCTACTTCTTCTGATTCACCCTCCAGACTTCACCTTCTCCTTCTCCTTCGTCTACTTCTTCTGATTCACCCTCCAGACTTCACCTTCTCCTTCTCCTTCTTCTGTTTCTTCTGATTCACCCTCCAGACTTCATCTTCTCCTTCTCCTTCTTCTACTTCTTCTGATTCACCCTCCAGACTTCACCTTCTCCTTCTCCTTCTTCTACTTCTTCTGATTCACCCTCCAGACTTCACCTTCTCCTTCTCCTTCTTCTACTTCTTCTGATTCACCCTCCAGTCTTCACCTTCTCCTTCTCCTTCTTCTGTTTCTTCTGCTTCACCCTCCAGACTTCACCTTCTCCTTCTCTTTCTTCTGCTTCTTCTGATTCACCCTCCAGACTTCACCTTCTCCTTCTCCTTCTTCTGATTCTTCTGATTCACCCTCCAGACTTCACCTTCTCCTTCTCCTTCTTCTGCTGCTTCTGATTCACCCTCCTGACTTCACCTTCTCCTTCTCCTTCTTCTACTTCTTCTGATTCACCCTCCTGACTTCACCTTCTCCTTCTCCTTCTTCTACTTCTTCTGCTTCACCCTCCAGACTTCACCTTCTCCTTCTCCTTCTTCTACTTCTTCTGATTCACCCTCCAGACTTCACCTTCTCCTTCTCCTTCTTCTGCTTCTTCTGATTCACCCTCCAGACTTCACCTTCTCATTCTCCTTCTTCTGCTTCTTCTGCTGCGCCCTCCAGACTTCACCTTCTCCTTCTCCTTCTTCTGCTTCTTCTGCTTCACACTCCAGACTTCACCTTCTCCTTCTCCTTCTTCTGCTTCTTCTGCTGCGCCCTCCAGGCTTCACCTTCTCCTTCTCCTTCTTCTGCTTCTTCTGCTTCACCGTCCTGACTTCACCTTCTCCTTCTCCTTCTTCTACTTCTTCTGCTACACCCCCCTGACTTCACCTGCTCCTTCTCCTTCTTCTGCTTCTTCTGATTCACCCTCCTGACTTCACCTTCTCCTTCTCCTTCTTCTGCTTCTTCTGATTCACCCTCCAGACTGCACCTTCTCCTTCTCCTTCTTCTGCTTCTTCTGATTCACCCTCCAGACTTCACCTTCTCCTTCTCCTTCTTCTGCTTCTTCTGATTCACCCTCCAGACCTCACCTTCTCCTTCTCCTTCTTCTACTTCTTCTGATTCACCCTCCAGACTTCATCTTCTCCTTCTCCTTCTTCTGCTTCTTCTGATTCACCCTCCAGACTTCACCTTCTCCTTCTCCTTCTTCTGCTTCTTCTGATTCACCCTCCAGACTTCACCTTCTCCTTCTCCTTCTTCTACTTCTTCTGATTCACCCTCCAGACTTCACCTTCTCCTTCTCCTTCTTCTACTTCTTCTGATTCACCCTCCAGTCTTCACCTTCTCCTTCTCCTTCTTCTGTATCTTCTGCTTCACCCTCCAGACTTCACCTTCTCCTTCTCTTTCTTCTGCTTCTTCTGCTTCACCCTCCAGACTTCACCTTCTCCTTCTCCTTCTTCTGATTCTTCTGATTCACCCTCCAGACTTCACCTTCTCTATCTCCTTCTTCTGCTTCTTCTGATTCACCCTCCTGACTTCACCTTCTCCTTCTCCTTCTTCTACTTCTTCTGATTCACCCTCCTGACTTCACCTTCTCCTTCTCCTTCTTCTACTTCTTCTGCTTCACCCTCCAGACTTCACCTTCTCCTTCTCCTTCTTCTACTTCTTCTGATTCACCCTCCAGACTTCACCTTCTCCTTCTCCTTCTTCTGCTTCTTCTGATTCACCCTCCAGACTTCACCTTCTCCTTCTCCTTATTCTGCTTCTTCTGATTCACCCTCCAGACTTCACCTTCTCCTTCTCCTTCTTCTGCTTCTTCTGATTCACCCTCCAGACTTCACCTTCTCCTTCTCCTTCTTCTACTTCTTCTGATTCACCCTCCAGACTTCACCTTCTCCTTCTCCTTCTTCTGCTTCTTCTGATTCACCCTCCAGACTTCACCTTCTCCTTCTCCTTCGTCTACTTCTTCTGATTCACCCTCCAGACTACACCTTCTCCTTCTCCTTCTTCTACTTCTTCTGATTCACCCTCCAGACTTCACCTTCTCCTCCTCCTTCTTCTGTTTCTTCTGATTCACCCTCCAGACTTCATCTTCTCCTTCTCCTTCTTCTACTTCTTCTGATTCACCCTCCAGACTTCACCTTCTCCTTCTCCTTCTTCTACTTCTTCTGATTCACCCTCCAGACTTCATCTTCTCCTTCTCCTTCTTCTGCTTCTTCTGATTCACCCTCCAGACTACACCTTCTCCTTCTCCTTCTTCTACTTCTTCTGATTCACCCTCCAGACTTCACCTTCTCCTTCTCCTTCGTCTACTTCTTCTGATTCACCCTCCAGACTACACCTTCTCCTTCTCCTTCTTCTACTTCTTCTGATTCACCCTCCAGACTTCACCTTCTCCTTCTCCTTCTTCTGTTTCTTCTGATTCACCCTCCAGACTTCATCTTCTCCTTCTCCTTCTTCTACTTCTTCTGATTCACCCTCCAGACTTCACCTTCTCCTTCTCCTTCTTCTACTTCTTCTGATTCACCCTCCAGACTTCACCTTCTCCTTCTCCTTCTTCTACTTCTTCTGATTCACCCTCCAGTCTTCACCTTCTCCTTCTCCTTCTTCTGTTTCTTCTGCTTCACCCTCCAGACTTCACCTTCTCCTTCTCTTTCTTCTGCTTCTTCTGATTCACCCTCCAGACTTCACCTTCTCCTTCTCCTTCTTCTGATTCTTCTGATTCACCCTCCAGACTTCACCTTCTCCTTCTCCTTCTTCTGCTGCTTCTGATTCACCCTCCTGACTTCACCTTCTCCTTCTCCTTCTTCTACTTCTTCTGATTCACCCTCCTGACTTCACCTTCTCCTTCTCCTTCTTCTACTTCTTCTGCTTCACCCTCCAGACTTCACCTTCTCCTTCTCCTTCTTCTACTTCTTCTGATTCACCCTCCAGACTTCACCTTCTCCTTCTCCTTCTTCTGCTTCTTCTGATTCACCCTCCAGACTTCACCTTCTCATTCTCCTTCTTCTGCTTCTTCTGCTGCGCCCTCCAGACTTCACCTTCTCCTTCTCCTTCTTCTGCTTCTTCTGCTTCACACTCCAGACTTCACCTTCTCCTTCTCCTTCTTCTGCTTCTTCTGCTGCGCCCTCCAGGCTTCACCTTCTCCTTCTCCTTCTTCTGCTTCTTCTGCTTCACCGTCCTGACTTCACCTTCTCCTTCTCCTTCTTCTACTTCTTCTGCTACACCCCCCTGACTTCACCTGCTCCTTCTCCTTCTTCTGCTTCTTCTGATTCACCCTCCTGACTTCACCTTCTCCTTCTCCTTCTTCTGCTTCTTCTGATTCACCCTCCAGACTGCACCTTCTCCTTCTCCTTCTTCTGCTTCTTCTGATTCACCCTCCAGACTTCACCTTCTCCTTCTCCTTCTTCTGCTTCTTCTGATTCACCCTCCAGACCTCACCTTCTCCTTCTCCTTCTTCTACTTCTTCTGATTCACCCTCCAGACTTCATCTTCTCCTTCTCCTTCTTCTGCTTCTTCTGATTCACCCTCCAGACTTCACCTTCTCCTTCTCCTTCTTCTGCTTCTTCTGATTCACCCTCCAGACTTCACCTTCTCCTTCTCCTTCTTCTACTTCTTCTGATTCACCCTCCAGACTTCACCTTCTCCTTCTCCTTCTTCTACTTCTTCTGATTCACCCTCCAGTCTTCACCTTCTCCTTCTCCTTCTTCTGTATCTTCTGCTTCACCCTCCAGACTTCACCTTCTCCTTCTCTTTCTTCTGCTTCTTCTGCTTCACCCTCCAGACTTCACCTTCTCCTTCTCCTTCTTCTGATTCTTCTGATTCACCCTCCAGACTTCACCTTCTCTATCTCCTTCTTCTGCTTCTTCTGATTCACCCTCCTGACTTCACCTTCTCCTTCTCCTTCTTCTACTTCTTCTGATTCACCCTCCTGACTTCACCTTCTCCTTCTCCTTCTTCTACTTCTTCTGCTTCACCCTCCAGACTTCACCTTCTCCTTCTCCTTCTTCTACTTCTTCTGATTCACCCTCCAGACTTCACCTTCTCCTTCTCCTTCTTCTGCTTCTTCTGATTCACCCTCCAGACTTCACCTTCTCCTTCTCCTTATTCTGCTTCTTCTGATTCACCCTCCAGACTTCACCTTCTCCTTCTCCTTCTTCTGCTTCTTCTGATTCACCCTCCAGACTTCACCTTCTCCTTCTCCTTCTTCTGCTTCTTCTGATTCACCCTCCAGACTTCACCTTCTCCTTCTCCTTCTTCTGATTCTTCTGATTCACCCTCCAGACTTCACCTTCTCCTTCTCCTTCTTCTGCTTCTTCTGATTCACCCTCCTGACTTCACCTTCTCCTTCTCCTTCTTCTACTTCTTCTGATTCACCCTCCTGACTTCACCTTCTCCTTCTCCTTCTTCTACTTCTTCTGCTTCACCCTCCAGACTTCACCTTCTCCTTCTCCTTCTTCTGCTTCTTCTGATTCACACTCCAGACTTCACCTTCTCCTTCTCCTTCTTCTGCTTCTTCTGATTCACCCTCCAGACTTCACCTTCTCCTTCTCCTTATTCTGCTTCTTCTGATTCACCCTCCAGACTTCACCTTCTCCTTCTCCTTATTCTGCTTCTTCTGATGCACCCTCCAGACTTCACCTTCTCCTTCTCCTTCCTCTGCTTCTTCTGATTCACCCTCCAGAGTTCACCTTCTCCTTCTCCTTCTTCTGATTCTTCTGATTCACCCTCCAGACTTCACCTTCTCCTTCTCCATCTTCTGCTTCTTCTGATTCACCCTCCTGACTTCACCTTCTCCTTCTCCTTCTTCTACTTCTTCTGATTCACCCTCCTGACTTCACCTTCTCCTTCTCCATCTTCTACTTCTTCTGCTTCACCCTCCAGACTTCAACTTCTCCTTCTCCTTCTTCTACTTCTTCTGATTCACCCTCCAGACTTCACCTTCTCCTTCTCCTTCTTCTGCTTCTTCTGATTCTCCCTCCAGACTTCACCTTCTTCTTCTCCTTCTTCTGCTTCTTCTGATTCACCCTCCAGACTTCACCTTCTCCTTCTCCTTCTTCTACTTCATCTGATTCACCCTCCAGACTTCACCTTCTCCTTCTCCTTCTTCTGCTTCTTCTGATTCACCCTCCAGACTTCACCTTCTCCTTCTCCTTCTTCTGCTTCTTCTGATTCACCCTCCAGACTTCACCTTCTCCTTCTCCTTCTTCTGCTTCTTCTGATTCACCCTCCAGACTTCACCTTCTCCTTCTCCTTCTTCTACTTCTTCTGATTCACCCTCCATACTTCACCTTCTCCATCTCCTTCTTCTGCTTCTTCTGATTCACCCTCCAAACTTCACCTTCTCCTTCTCCTTCGTCTACTTCTTCTGATTCACCCTCCAGACTACACCTTCTCCTTCTCCTTCTTCTACTTCTTCTGATTCACCCTCCAGACTTCACCTTCTCCTTCTCCTTCTTCTGTTTCTTCTGATTCACCCTCCAGACTTCACCTTCTCCTTCTCCTTCTTCTACTACTTCTGATTCACCCTCCAGACTTTACCTTCTCCTTCTCCTTCTTCTACTTCTGCTGATTCACCCTCCAGACTTCATCTTCTCCTTCTCCTTCTTCTGCTTCTTCTGATTCACCCTCCAGACTTCACCTTCTCCTTCTCCTTCTTCTGCTTCTTCTGATTCACCCTCCAGACTTCACCTTCTCCTTCTCCTTCTTCTACTTCTTCTGATTCACCCTCCAGACTTCACCTTCTCCTTCTCCTTCTTCTACTTCTTCTGATTCACCCTCCAGTCTTCACCTTCTCCTTCTCCTTCTTCTCTTTCTTCTGCTTCACCCTCCAGACTTCACCTTCTCCTTCTCTTTCTTCTGCTTCTTCTGATTCACCCTCCAGACTTCACCTTCTCCTTCTCCTTCTTCTGATTCTTCTGATTCACCCTCCAGACTTCACCTTCTCCTTCTCCTTCTTCTGCTTCATCTGATTCACCCTCCTGACTTCACCTTCTCCTTCTCCTTCTTCTACTTCTTCTGATTCACCCTCCTGACTTCAGCTTCTCCTTCTCCTTCTTCTACTTCTTCTGCTTCACCCTCCAGACTTCACCTTCTCCTTCTCCTTCTTCTACTTCTTCTGATTCACCCTCCAGACTTCACCTTCTCCTTCTCCTTATTCTGCTTCTTCTGATTCACCCTCCAGACTTCACCTTCTCCTTCTCCTTATTCTGCTTCTTCTGATTCACCCTCCAGACTTCACCTTCTCCTTCTCCTTCCTTTGCTTCTTCTGATTCACCCTCCAGACTTCACCTTCTCCTTCTCCTTCTTCTGATTCTTCTGATTCACCCTCCAGACTTCACCTTCTCCTTCTCCATCTTCTGCTTCTTCTGATTCACCCTCCTGACTTCCCCTTCTCCTTCTCCTTCTTCTACTTCTTCTGATTCACCCTCCTGACTTCACCTTCTCCTTCTCCATCTTCTACTTCTTCTGCTTCACCCTCCAGACTTCAACTTCTCCTTCTCCTTCTTCTACTTCTTCTGATTCACCCTCCAGACTTCACCTTCTCCTTCTCCTTCTTCTGCTTCTTCTGATTCACCCTCCAGACTTCACCTTCTCCTTCTCCTTCTTCTGCTTCTTCTGATTCACCCTCCAGACTTCACCTTCTCCTTCTCCTTCTTCTACTTCTTCTGATTCACCCTCCAGACTTCACCTTCTCCTTCTCCTTCTTCTGCTTCTTCTGATTCACCCTCCAGACTTCACCTTCTCCTTCTCCTTCGTCTCCTTCTCCTTCGTCTACTTCTTCTGATTCACCCTCCGACTACACCTTCTCCTTCTCCTTCTTCTACTTTCTTCTGATTCACCCTCCAGACTTCACCTTCTCCCTCTCCTTCTTCTGTCTTCTTCTGATTCACCCTCCAGACTTCATCTTCTCCTTCTCCTTCTTCTACTTCTTCTGATTCACCCTCCAGACTTCACCTTCTCCTTCTCCTTCTTCTACTTCTTCTGATTCACCCTCCAGACTTCATCTTCTCTTCTCCTTCTTCTGCTTCTTCTGATTCACCCTCCAGACTACACCTTCTCCTTCTCCTTCTTCTACTTCTTCTGATTCACCCTCCAGACTTCACCTTCTCTTCTCCTTCGTTCTACTTCTTGATTCACCTCCAGACTACACCTTCTCCTTCTCCTTCTTCTACTTCTTCTGATTCACCTCCAGACTTCACCTTCTCCTTCTCCTTCTTCTGTTTCTTCTGATTCACCTCCAGACTTCATCTTCTCCCTTTCCTTCTTCTACTTCTTCTGATTCACCTCTCCGACTTCACCTTCTCCTTCTCCTTCTTTACTTCTTCTGATTCACCCTCCGGACTTCATCTTCTCCTTCTCTTCTTCTGCTTCTTCTGATCACCCTCCAGACTTCACCTTCTCCTTCTCCTTCTTCTGCTTCTTTCTGATTCACCCTCCAGACTTCAACTTCTCCTTCTCCTTCTTCTACTTCTTCTGATTCACCCTCCAGACTTCACCTTTTCCTTCTCCTTCTTCTACTTCTTCTGATTCACCTCCAGTCTTCACCTTCTCCTTCTCCTTCTTCTGTTTCTTCTGCTTCACCCTCCAGACTCACCTTCTCCTTCTCTTTCTTCTGCTTCTTCTGATTCACCCTCCAGACCTTCACCTTCTCCTTCTCCTTCTTCTGCTCTTCTGATTCACCCTCCAGACTTCACTTCTCCTTCTCCTTCTTCTACTTCTTCTGATTCACCCTCCAGACTTCACCTTCTCTTCTCCTTCTTCTACTTCTTCTGATTCACCCTCCAGTCTTCACCTT
Source organism: Somniosus microcephalus (assembly GCF_052327205.1). Taxonomy (NCBI): domain Eukaryota; kingdom Metazoa; phylum Chordata; class Chondrichthyes; order Squaliformes; family Somniosidae; genus Somniosus; species Somniosus microcephalus. The sequence continues at coordinate 319,585 of NW_028225368.1, forward strand.
CTCCTTTCTCCTTCTTCTGATTCTTCTGATTCACCCTCCAGACTTCACCTTGCTCCTTCTCCTTCTTCTGCTTCATCTGATTCACCCTCCTGACTTCACCTTCTCCTTCTCCTTCTTCTACTTCTTCTGATTCACCCTCCTGACTTCACCTTCTACTTCTCCTTCTTCTACTTCTTCTGCTTCACCCTCCAGAATTCACCTTCTCCTTCTCCTTCTTCTACTTCTTCTGATTCACCCTCCAGACTTTCACCTTCTCCTTCTTCTTCTTCTGCTTCTTCTGATTCACCCTCCAGACTTCACCTTCTCATTCTCCTTCTTCTGCTTCTTCTGCTGCGCCCTCCAGACTTCACCTTCTCCTTCTCCTTCTTCTGCTTCTTCTGCTTCACACTCCAGACTTCACCTTCTCCTTCTCCTTCTTCTGCTTCTTCTGCTGCGCCCTCCAGGCTTCACCTCTCCTTCTCCTTCTTCTGCTTCTTCTGCTTCACCGTCTGACTTCACCTTCTCCTTCTCCTTCTTCTACTTCTTCTGCTACACCCCCCTGACTTCACCTGCTCCTTCTCCTTCTTCTGCTTCTTCTGATTCACCCTCCTAACTTCACCTACTCCTTCTCCTTCTTCTGCTTCTTTCTGATTCACCCTCCTGACTTCACCTTCTCCTTCTCCTTCTTCTGCTTCTTCTGATTCACCCTCCAGACTGCACCTTCTCCTTCTCCTTCTTCTGCTTCTTCTGATTCACCCTCCAGACTTCACCTTCTCCTTCTCCTTCTTCTGCTTCTCTGATTCACCCTCCAGACCTCACCTTCTCCTTCTCCTTCTTCTACTTCTTCTGATTCACCCTCCAGACTTCATCTTCTCCTTCTCCTTCTTCTGCTTCTTCTGATTCACCCTCCAGACTTCACCTTCTCCTTCTCCTTCTTCTGCTTCTTCTGATTCTCCCTCCAGACTTCACCTTCTCTTCTCCTTCTTCTACTTCTTCTGATTCACCCTCCAGACTTCACCTTCTTCCTTCTCCTTCTTCTACTTCTTCTGATTCACCCTCCAGTCTTCACTTCTCCTTCTCCTTCTTCTGTATCTTCTGCTTCACCCTCCAGACTTCACCTTCTCCTTCTCTTTCTTCTGCTTCTTCTGCTTCACCCTACCAGACTTCCACCTTCTCCTTCTCCTTCTTCTGATTCTTCTGATTCACCCTCCAGACTTCACCTTCTCTATCTCCTTCTTCTGCTTCTTCTGATTCACCCTCCTGACTTCACCTTCTCCTTCTCCTTCTTCTACTTCTTCTGATTCACCCTCCTGACTTCACCTTCTCTTCTCCTTCTTCTACTTCTTCTGCTTCACCCTCCAGACTTCACCTTCTCCTTCTCCTTCTTCTACTTCTTCTGATTCACCCTCCAGACTTCACCTTCTCCTTCTCCTTCTTCTGCTTCTTCTGATTCACCTCCAGACTTCACCTTCTCCTTCTCCTTATTCTGCTTCATCTGATTCACCCTCCAGACTTCACCTTCTCCTTATCCTTCTTCTGCTTCTTCTGATTCACCTGCAGACTTCACCTTCTCCTTCTCCTTCTTCTGCTTCTTCTGATTCACCCTCCAGACTTCACCTTCTCCTTCTCCTTCTTCTGCTTCTTCTGATTCACCCTCCAGACTTCACTTCTCCTTCTCCTTCTTCTACTTCTTCTGATTCACCTCCAGACTTCACCTTCTCCTTCTCCTTCTTCTGCTTCTTCTGATTCACCCTCCTGACTTCACCTTCTCCTTCTCCTTCTTCTACATCTTCTGATTCACCCTCCTGACTTCACCTTCTCCTTCTCCTTCTTCTACTTCTTCTGCTTCAACCTCCAGACTTCACCCTTCTCCTTCTCCTTCTTCTACTTCTTCTGATTCACCCTCCAGACTTCACCTTCTCCTTCTCCTTCTTCTACTTCTTCTGATTCACCCTCCAGACTTCACCTTCTCCTTCTCCTTCTTCTACTTCTTCTGATTCACCCTCCAGACTTCACCTTCTCCTTCTCCTTCTTCTGCTTCTTCTGATTCACCCTCCAGACTTCACCTTCTCCTTCTCCTTATTCTGCTTCTTCTGAATCACCCTCCAGACTTCACCTTCTCCTTCTCCTTCTTCTGCTTCTTCTGATTCACCCTCCAGACTTCACCTTCACCTTCTCCTTCTTCTACTTCTTCTGATTCACCCTCCAGACTTCACTTCTCCATCTCCTCTTCTGCTTCTTCTGATTCACCCTCCAGACTTCACCTTCTCCTTCTCCTTCGTCTACTTCTTCTGATTCACCCTCCAGACTTCACCTTCTCCTTCTCCTTCTTCTGCTTCATCTGATTCACCCTCCAGACTTCACCTTCTCCTTCTCCTTCTTCTACTTCTTCTGATTCACCCTCCAGACTTCACCTTCTCCTTCTCCTTCTTCTGATTCTTCTGATTCACCCTCCAGACTTCACCTTCTCCTTCTCCTTCTTCTGCTTCTTCTGATTCACCCTCCAGACTTCACCTTCTCCTTCTCCTTCTTCTACTTCTTCTGATTCACCTCAGACTTCACCTTCTCCTTCTCCTTTCTCTACTTCTTCTGATTCACCCTCCAGACTTCACCTTCTCCTTCTCCTTCTTCTGCTTCTTCTGATTCACCCTCCAGACATCACCTTCTCCTTCTCATTATTCTGCTTCTTCTGAATCACCCTCCAGACTTCACCTTCTCCTTCTCCTTCTTCTGCTTCTTCTGATTCACCCTCCAGACTTCACCTTCTCCTTCTCCTTCTTCTGCTTCTTCTGATTCACCCCTCCAGACTTCACCTTCTCCTTCTCCTTCTTCTACTTCTTCTGATTCACCCTCCCAGACTTCACCTTCACCTTCTCCTTCTTCTACTCTTCTGATTCACCCTCCAGACTCACCTTCTCCATCTCCTTCTTCTGCTTCTTCTGATTCACCCTCCAGACTTCACCTTCTCCTTCTCCTTCGTCTACTTCTTCTGATTCACCCTCCAGACTTCACCTCTCCTTCTCCTTCTTCTGCTTCATCTGATTCACCCTCCAGACTTCACCTTCTCCTTCTCCTTCTTCTACTTCTTCTGATTCACCCTCCAGACTTCACCTTCTCCTTCTCCTTCTTCTGATTCTTCTGATTCACCCTCCAGACTTCACCTTCTCCTTCTCCTTCTTCTGCTTCTTCTGATTCACCCTCCAGACTTCACCTTCTCCTTCTCCTTCTTCTACTTCTTCTGATTCACCCTCCAGACTTCACCTTCTCCTTCTCCTTCTTCTACTTCTTCTGATTCACCCTCCAGACTTCACCTTCTCCTTCTCCTTCTTCTGCTTCTTCTGATTCACCCTCCAGACATCACCTTCTCCTTCTCCTTATTCTGCTTCTTCTGAATCACCCTCCAGACTTCACCTTCTCCTTCTCCTTCTTCTGCTTCTTCTGATTCACCCTCCAGACTTCACCTTCTCCTTCTCCTTCTTCTGCTTCTTCTGATTCACCCTCCAGACTTCACCTTCTCCTTCTCCTTCTTCTACTTCTTCTGATTCACCCTCCAGACTTCACCTTCTCCATCTCCTTCTTCTGCTTCTTCTGATTCACCCTCCAGACTTCACCTTCTCCTTCTCCTTCGTCTACTTCTTCTGATTCACCCTCCAGACTACACCTTCTCCTTCTCCTTCTTCTACTTCTTCTGATTCACCCTCCAGACTTCACCTTCTCCTTCTCCTTCTTCTGTTTCTTCTGATTCACCCTCCAGACTTCACCTTCTCCTTCTCCTTCTTCTACTACTTCTGATTCACCCTCCAGACTTTACCTTCTCCTTCTCCTTCTTCTACTTCTTCTGATTCACCCTCCAGACTTCATCTTCTCCTTCTCCTTCTTCTGCTTCTTCTGATTCACCCTCCAGACTTCACCTTCTCCTTCTCCTTCTTCTGCTTCTTCTGATTCACCCTCCAGACTTCACCTTCTCCTTCTCCTTCTTCTACTTCTTCTGATTCACCCTCCAGACTTCACCTTCTCCTTCTCCTTCTTCTACTTCTTCTGATTCACCCTCCAGTCTTCACCTTCTCCTTCTCCTTCTTCTCTTTCTACTGCTTCACCCTCCAGACTTCACCTTCTCCTTCTCTTTCTTCTGCTTCTTCTGATTCACCCTCCAGACTTCACCTTCTCCTTCTCCTTCTTCTGATTCTTCTGATTCACCCTCCAGACTTCACCTTCTCCTTCTCCTTCTTCTGCTTCATCTGATTCACCCTCCTGACTTCACCTTCTCCTTCTCCTTCTTCTACTTCTTCTGATTCACCCTCCTGACTTCAGCTTCTGCTTCTCCTTCTTCTACTTCTTCTGCTTCACCCTCCAGACTTCACCTTCTCCTTCTCCTTCTTCTACTTCTTCCGATTCACCCTCCAGACTTCACCTTCTCCTTCTCCTTATTCTGCTTCTTCTGATTCACCCTCCAGACTTCACCTCCTCCTTCTCCTTATTCTGCTTCTTCTGATTCACCCTCCAGACTTCACCTTCTCCTTCTCCTTCCTTTGCTTCTTCTGATTCACCCTCCAGACTTCACCTTCTCCTTCTCCTTCTTCTGATTCTTCTGATTCACCCTCCAGACTTCACCTTCTCCTTCTCCATCTTCTGCTTCTTCTGATTCACCCTCCTGACTTCCCCTTCTCCTTCTCCTTCTTCTACTTCTTCTGATTCACCCTCCTGACTTCACCTTCTCCTTCTCCATCTTCTACTTCTTCTGCTTCACCCTCCAGACTTCAACTTCTCCTTCTCCTTCTTCTACTTCTTCTGATTCACCCTCCAGACTTCACCTTCTCCTTCTCCTTCTTCTGCTTCTTCTGATTCACGCTCCAGACTTCACCTTCTCCTTCTCCTTCTTCTGCTTCTTCTGATTCACCCTCCAGACTTCACCTTCTCCTTCTCCTTCTTCTACTTCTTCTGATTCACCCTCCAGACTTCACCTTCTCCTTCTCCTTCTTCTGCTTCTTCTGATTCACCCTCCAGACTTCACCTTCTCCTTCTCCTTCGTCTACTTCTTCTGATTCACCCTCCAGACTACACCTTCTCCATCTCCTTCTTCTACTTCTTCTGATTCACCCTCCAGACTTCACCTTCTCCTCCTCCTTCTTCTGTTTCTTCTGATTCACCCTCCAGACTTCATCTTCTCCTTCTCCTTCTTCTACTTCTTCTGATTCACCCTCCAGACTTCACCTTCTCCTTCTCCTTCTTCTACTTCTTCTGATTCACCCTCCAGACTTCATCTTCTCCTTCTCCTTCTTCTGCTTCTTCTGATTCACCCTCCAGACTTCACCTTCTCCTTCTCCTTCTTCTGCTTCTTCTGATTCACCCTCCAGACTTCAACTTCTCCTTCTCCTTCTTCTACTTCTTCCGATTCACCCTCCAGACTTCACCTTCTCCTTCTCCTTCTTCTACTTCTTCCGATTCACCCTCCAGACTTCATCTTCTCCTTCTCCTTCTTCTGCTTCTTCTGATTCACCCTCCAGACTTCACCTTCTCCTTCTCCTTCTTCTGCTTCTTCTGATTCACCCTCCAGACTTCACCTTCTCCTTCTCCTTCTTCTACTTCTTCTGATTCACCCTCCAGACTTCACCTTCTCCTTCTCCTTCTTCTACTTCTTCTGATTCACCCTCCAGTCTTCACCTTCTCCTTCTCCTTCTTCTGTTTCTTCTGCTTCACCCTCCAGACTTCACCTTCTCCTTCTCTTTCTTCTGCTTCTTCTGATTCACCCTCCAGACTTCACCTTCTCCTTCTCCTTCTTCTGATTCTTCTGATTCACCCTCCAGACTTCACCTTCTCCTTCTCCTTCTTCTGCTTCTTCTGATTCACCCTCCTGACTTCACCTTCTCCTTCTCCTTCTTCTACTTCTTCTGATTCACCCTCCTGACTTCACCTTCTCCTTCTCCTTCTTCTACTTCTTCTGCTTCACCCTCCAGACTTCACCTTCTCCTTCTCCTTCTTCTGCTTCTTCTGATTCACACTCCAGACTTCACCTTCTCCTTCTCCTTCTTCTGCTTCTTCTGATTCACCCTCCAGACTTCACCTTCTCCTTCTCCTTATTCTGCTTCTTCTGATTCACCCTCCAGACTTCACCTTCTCCTTCTCCTTCTTCTGCTTCTTCTGATTCACCCTCCAGACTTCACCTTCTCCTTCTCCTTCTTCTGCTTCTTCTGATTCACCCTCCAGACTTCACCTTCTCCTTCTCCTTCTTCTGCTTCTTCTGATTCACCCTCCAGACTTCACCTTCTCCTTCTCCTTCTTCTACTTCTTCTGATTCACCCTCCAGACTTCACCTTCTCCATCTCCTTCTTCTGCTTCTTCTGATTCACCCTCCAGACTTCACCTTCTCCTTCTCCTTCGTCTACTTCTTCTGATACACCCTCCAGACTACACCTTCTCCTTCTCCTTCTTCTACTTCTTCTGATTCACCCTCCAGACTTCACCTTCTCCTTCTCCTTCTTCTGTATCTTCTGATTCACCCTCCAGACTTCACCTTCTCCTTCTCCTTCTTCTACTACTTCTGATTCACCCTCCAGACTTTACCTTCTCCTTCTCCTTCTTCTACTTCTTCTGATTCACCCTCCAGACTTCATCTTCTCCTTCTCTTTCTTCTGCTTCTTCTGATTCACCCTCCAGACTTCACCTTCTCCTTCTCCTTCTTCTGCTTCTTCTGATTCACCCTCCAGACTTCACCTTCTCCTTCTCCTTCTTCTGCTTCTTCTGATTCACCCTCCAGACTTCACCTTCTCCTTATCCTTCTTCTGCTTCTTCTGATTCACACTCCAGACTTCACCTTCTCCTTCTCCTTCTTCTGCTTCTTCTGATTCACCCTCCAGACTTCACCTTCTCCTTCTCCTTATTCTGCTTCTTCTGATTCACCCTCCAGACTTCACCTTCTCCTTCTCCTTCTTCTGCTTCTTCTGATTCACCCTCCAGACTTCACCTTCTCCTTCTCCTTCTTCTGCTTCTTCTGCTTCACCCTCCAGACTTCACCTTCTCCTTATCCTTCTTCTGCTTCTTCTGATTCACACTCCAGACTTCACCTTCTCCTTCTCCTTCTTCTGCTTCTTCTGATTCACCCTCCAGACTTCACCTTCTCCTTCTCCTTATTCTGCTTCTTCTGATTCACCCTCCAGACTTCACCTTCTCCTTCTCCTTCTTCTGCTTCTTCTGATTCACCCTCCAGACTTCACCTTCTCCTTCTCCTTCTTCTGCTTCTTCTGATTCACCCTCCAGACTTCACCTTCTCCTTCTCCTTCTTCTGCTTCTTCTGATTCACCCTCCAGACTTCACCTTCTCCTTCTCCTTCTTCTACTTCTTCTGATTCACCCTCCAGACATCACCTTCTCCATCTCCTTCTTCTGCTTCTTCTGATTCACCCTCCAGACTTCACCTTCTCCTTCTCCTTCGTCTACTTCTTCTGATACACCCTCCAGACTACACCTTCTCCTTCTCCTTCTTCTACTTCTTCTGATTCACCCTCCAGACTTCACCTTCTCCTTCTCCTTCTTCTGTATCTTCTGATTCACCCTCCAGACTTCACCTTCTCCTTCTCCTTCTTCTACTACTTCTGATTCACCCTCCAGACTTTACCTTCTCCTTCTCCTTCTTCTACTTCTTCTGATTCACCCTCCAGACTTCATCTTCTCCTTCTCCTTCTTCTGCTTCTTCTGATTCACCCTCCAGACTTCACCTTCTCCTTCTCCTTCTTCTGCTTCTTCTGATTCACCCTCCAGACTTCACCTTCTCCTTCTCCTTCTTCTACTTCTTCTGATTCACCCTCCAGACTTCACCTTCTCCTTCTCCTTCTTCTATTTCTTCTGATTCACCCTCCAGTCTTCACCTTCTCCTTCTCCTTCTTCTCTTTCTTCTGCTTCACCCTCCAGACTTCACCTTCTACTTCTCTTTCTTCTGCTTCTTCTGATTCACCCTCCAGACTTCACCTTCTCCTTCTCCTTCTTCTGATTCTTCTGATTCACCCTCCAGACTTCACCTTCTCCTTCTCCTTCTTCTGCTTCATCTGATTCACCCTCCTGACTTCACCTTCTCCTTCTCCTTCTTCTACTTCTTCTGATTCACCCTCCTGACTTCAGCTTCTCCTTCTCCTTCTTCTACTTCTTCTGCTTCACCCTCCAGACTTCACCTTCTCCTTCTCCTTCTTCTACTTCTTCTGATTCACCCTCCAGACTTCACCTTCTCCTTCTCCTTATTCTGCTTCTTCTGATTCACCCTCCAGACTTCACCTTCTCCTTCTCCTTATTCTGCTTCTTCTGATTCACCCTCCAGACTTCACCTTCTCCTTCTCCTTCCTTTGCTTCTTCTGATTCACCCTCCAGACTTCACCTTCTCCTTCTCCTTCTTCTGATTCTTCTGATTCACCCTCCAGACTTCACCTTCTCCTTCTCCATCTTCTGCTTCTTCTGATTCACCCTCCTGACTTCCCCTTCTCCTTCTCCTTCTTCTACTTCTTCTGATTCACCCTCCTGACTTCACCTTCTCCTTCTCCATCTTCTACTTCTTCTGCTTCACCCTCCAGACTTCAACTTCTCCTTCTCCTTCTTCTACTTCTTCTGATTCACCCTCCAGACTTCACCTTCTCCTTCTCCTTCTTCTGCTTCTTCTGATTCACCCTCCAGACTTCACCTTCTCCTTCTCCTTCTTCTGCTTCTTCTGATTCACCCTCCAGACTTCACCTTCTCCTTCTCCTTCTTCTACTTCTTCTAATTCACCCTCCAGACTTCACCTTCTCCTTCTCCTTCTTCTGCTTCTTCTGATTCACCCTCCAGACTTCACCTTCTCCTTCTCCTTCGTCTACTTCTTCTGATTCACCCTCCAGACTACACCTTCTCCTTCTCCTTCTTCTACTTCTTCTGATTCACCCTCCAGACTTCACCTTCTCCTCCTCCTTCTTCTGTTTCTTCTGATTCACCCTCCAGACTTCATCTTCTCCTTCTCCTTCTTCTACTTCTTCTGATTCACCCTCCAGACTTCACCTTCTCCTTCTCCTTCTTCTACTTCTTCTGATTCACCCTCCAGACTTCATCTTCTCCTTCTCCTTCTTCTGCTTCTTCTGATTCACCCTCCAGACTTCACCTTCTCCTTCTCCTTCTTCTGCTTCTTCTGATTCACCCTCCAGACTTCAACTTCTCCTTCTCCTTCTTCTACTTCTTCTGATTCACCCTCCAGACTTCACCTTCTCCTTCTCCTTCTTCTACTTCTTCCGATTCACCCTCCAGACTTCATCTTCTCCTTCTCCTTCTTCTGCTTCTTCTGATTCACCCTCCAGACTTCACCTTCTCCTTCTCCTTCTTCTGCTTCTTCTGATTCACCCTCCAGACTTCACCTTCTCCTTCTCCTTCTTCTACTTCTTCTGATTCACCCTCCAGACTTCACCTTCTCCTTCTCCTTCTTCTGTTTCTTCTGCTTCACCCTCCAGACTTCACCTTCTCCTTCTCTTTCTTCTGCTTCTTCTGATTCACCCTCCAGACTTCACCTTCTCCTTCTCCTTCTTCTGATTCTTCTGATTCACCCTCCAGACTTCACCTTCTCCTTCTCCTTCTTCTGCTTCTTCTGATTCACCCTCCTGACTTCACCTTCTCCTTCTCCTTCTTCTACTTCTTCTGATTCACCCTCCTGACTTCACCTTCTCCTTCTCCTTCTTCTACTTCTTCTGCTTCACCCTCCAGACTTCACCTTCTCCTTCTCCTTCTTCTGCTTCTTCTGATTCACACTCCAGACTTCACCTTCTCCTTCTCCTTCTTCTGCTTCTTCTGATTCACCCTCCAGACTTCACCTTCTCCTTCTCCTTATTCTGCTTCTTCTGATTCACCCTCCAGACTTCACCTTCTCCTTCTCCTTATTCTGCTTCTTCTGATTCACCCTCCAGACTTCACCTTCTCCTTCTCCTTCCTCTGCTTCTTCTGATTCACCCTCCAGACTTCACCTTCTCCTTCTCCTTCTTCTGATTCTTCTGATTCACCCTCCAGACTTCACCTTCTCCTTCTCCATCTTCTGCTTCTTCTGATTCACCCTCCTGACTTCACCTTCTCCTTCTCCTTCTTCTACTTCTTCTGATTCACCCTCCTGACTTCACCTTCTCCTTCTCCATCTTCTACTTCTTCTGCTTCACCCTCCAGACTTCAACTTCTCCTTCTCCTTCTTCTACTTCTTCTGATTCACCCTCCAGACTTCACCTTCTCCTTCTCCTTCTTCTGCTTCTTCTGATTCTCCCTCCAGACTTCACCTTCTCCTTCTCCTTCTTCTGCTTCTTCTGATTCACCCTCCAGACTTCACCTTCTCCTTCTCCTTCTTCTACTTCATCTGATTCACCCTCCAGACTTCACCTTCTCCTTCTCCTTCTTCTGCTTCTTCTGATTCACCCTCCAGACTTCACCTTCTCCTTCTCCTTCGTCTACTTCTTCTGATTCACCCTGCAGACTACACCTTCTCCTTCTCCTTCTTCTACTTCTTCTGATTCACCCTCCAGACTTCACCTTCTCCTTCTCCTTCTTCTGTTTCTTCTGATTCACCCTCCAGACTTCATCTTCTCCTTCTCCTTCTTCTACTTCTTCTGATTCACCCTCCAGACTTCACCTTCTCCTTCTCCTTCTTCTACTTCTTCTGATTCACCCTCCAGACTTCATCTTCTCCTTCTCCTTCTTCTGCTTCTTCTGATTCACCCTCCAGACTTCACCTTCTCCTTCTCCTTCTTCTGCTTCTTCTGATTCACCCTCCAGACTTCAACTTCTCCTTCTCCTTCTTCTACTTCTTCTGATTCACCCTCCAGACTTCACCTTCTCCTTCTCCTTCTTCTCTTTCTACTGCTTCACCCTCCAGACTTCACCTTCTCCTTCTCTTTCTTCTGCTTCTTCTGATTCACCCTCCAGACTTCACCTTCTCCTTCTCCTTCTTCTGATTCTTCTGATTCACCCTCCAGACTTCACCTTCTCCTTCTCCTTCTTCTGCTTCATCTGATTCACCCTCCTGACTTCACCTTCTCCTTCTCCTTCTTCTACTTCTTCTGATTCACCCTCCTGACTTCAGCTTCTGCTTCTCCTTCTTCTACTTCTTCTGCTTCACCCTCCAGACTTCACCTTCTCCTTCTCCTTCTTCTACTTCTTCCGATTCACCCTCCAGACTTCACCTTCTCCTTCTCCTTATTCTGCTTCTTCTGATTCACCCTCCAGACTTCACCTTCTCCTTCTCCTTATTCTGCTTCTTCTGATTCACCCTCCAGACTTCACCTTCTCCTTCTCCTTCCTTTGCTTCTTCTGATTCACCCTCCAGACTTCACCTTCTCCTTCTCCTTCTTCTGATTCTTCTGATTCACCCTCCAGACTTCACCTTCTCCTTCTCCATCTTCTGCTTCTTCTGATTCACCCTCCTGACTTCCCCTTCTCCTTCTCCTTCTTCTACTTCTTCTGATTCACCCTCCTGACTTCACCTTCTCCTTCTCCATCTTCTACTTCTTCTGCTTCACCCTCCAGACTTCAACTTCTCCTTCTCCTTCTTCTACTTCTTCTGATTCACCCTCCAGACTTCACCTTCTCCTTCTCCTTCTTCTGCTTCTTCTGATTCACGCTCCAGACTTCACCTTCTCCTTCTCCTTCTTCTGCTTCTTCTGATTCACCCTCCAGACTTCACCTTCTCCTTCTCCTTCTTCTACTTCTTCTGATTCACCCTCCAGACTTCACCTTCTCCTTCTCCTTCTTCTGCTTCTTCTGATTCACCCTCCAGACTTCACCTTCTCCTTCTCCTTCGTCTACTTCTTCTGATTCACCCTCCAGACTACACCTTCTCCATCTCCTTCTTCTACTTCTTCTGATTCACCCTCCAGACTTCACCTTCTCCTCCTCCTTCTTCTGTTTCTTCTGATTCTCCCTCCAGACTTCATCTTCTCCTTCTCCTTCTTCTACTTCTTCTGATTCACCCTCCAGACTTCACCTTCTCCTTCTCCTTCTTCTACTTCTTCTGATTCACCCTCCAGACTTCATCTTCTCCTTCTCCTTCTTCTGCTTCTTCTGATTCACCCTCCAGACTTCACCTTCTCCTTCTCCTTCTTCTGCTTCTTCTGATTCACCCTCCAGACTTCAACTTCTCCTTCTCCTTCTTCTACTTCTTCCGATTCACCCTCCAGACTTCACCTTCTCCTTCTCCTTCTTCTACTTCTTCCGATTCACCCTCCAGACTTCATCTTCTCCTTCTCCTTCTTCTGCTTCTTCTGATTCACCCTCCAGACTTCACCTTCTCCTTCTCCTTCTTCTGCTTCTTCTGATTCACCCTCCAGACTTCACCTTCTCCTTCTCCTTCTTCTACTTCTTCTGATTCACCCTCCAGACTTCACCTTCTCCTTCTCCTTCTTCTACTTCTTCTGATTCACCCTCCAGTCTTCACCTTCTCCTTCTCCTTCTTCTGTTTCTTCTGCTTCACCCTCCAGACTTCACCTTCTCCTTCTCTTTCTTCTGCTTCTTCTGATTCACCCTCCAGACTTCACCTTCTCCTTCTCCTTCTTCTGATTCTTCTGATTCACCCTCCAGACTTCACCTTCTCCTTCTCCTTCTTCTGCTTCTTCTGATTCACCCTCCTGACTTCACCTTCTCCTTCTCCTTCTTCTACTTCTTCTGATTCACCCTCCTGACTTCACCTTCTCCTTCTCCTTCTTCTACTTCTTCTGCTTCACCCTCCAGACTTCACCTTCTCCTTATCCTTCTTCTGCTTCTTCTGATTCACACTCCAGACTTCACCTTCTCCTTCTCCTTCTTCTGCTTCTTCTGATTCACCCTCCAGACTTCACCTTCTCCTTCTCCTTATTCTGCTTCTTCTGATTCACCCTCCAGACTTCACCTTCTCCTTCTCCTTCTTCTGCTTCTTCTGATTCACCCTCCAGACTTCACCTTCTCCTTCTCCTTCTTCTGCTTCTTCTGATTCACCCTCCAGACTTCACCTTCTCCTTCTCCTTCTTCTGCTTCTTCTGATTCACCCTCCAGACTTCACCTTCTCCTTCTCCTTCTTCTACTTCTTCTGATTCACCCTCCAGACATCACCTTCTCCATCTCCTTCTTCTGCTTCTTCTGATTCACCCTCCAGACTTCACCTTCTCCTTCTCCTTCGTCTACTTCTTCTGATACACCCTCCAGACTACACCTTCTCCTTCTCCTTCTTCTACTTCTTCTGATTCACCCTCCAGACTTCACCTTCTCCTTCTCCTTCTTCTGTATCTTCTGATTCACCCTCCAGACTTCACCTTCTCCTTCTCCTTCTTCTACTACTTCTGATTCACCCTCCAGACTTTACCTTCTCCTTCTCCTTCTTCTACTTCTTCTGATTCACCCTCCAGACTTCATCTTCTCCTTCTCCTTCTTCTGCTTCTTCTGATTCACCCTCCAGACTTCACCTTCTCCTTCTCCTTCTTCTGCTTCTTCTGATTCACCCTCCAGACTTCACCTTCTCCTTCTCCTTCTTCTACTTCTTCTGATTCACCCTCCAGACTTCACCTTCTCCTTCTCCTTCTTCTATTTCTTCTGATTCACCCTCCAGTCTTCACCTTCTCCTTCTCCTTCTTCTCTTTCTTCTGCTTCACCCTCCAGACTTCACCTTCTACTTCTCTTTCTTCTGCTTCTTCTGATTCACCCTCCAGACTTCACCTTCTCCTTCTCCTTCTTCTGATTCTTCTGATTCACCCTCCAGACTTCACCTTCTCCTTCTCCTTCTTCTGCTTCATCTGATTCACCCTCCTGACTTCACCTTCTCCTTCTCCTTCTTCTACTTCTTCTGATTCACCCTCCTGACTTCAGCTTCTCCTTCTCCTTCTTCTACTTCTTCTGCTTCACCCTCCAGACTTCACCTTCTCCTTCTCCTTCTTCTACTTCTTCTGATTCACCCTCCAGACTTCACCTTCTCCTTCTCCTTATTCTGCTTCTTCTGATTCACCCTCCAGACTTCACCTTCTCCTTCTCCTTATTCTGCTTCTTCTGATTCACCCTCCAGACTTCACCTTCTCCTTCTCCTTCCTTTGCTTCTTCTGATTCACCCTCCAGACTTCACCTTCTCCTTCTCCTTCTTCTGATTCTTCTGATTCACCCTCCAGACTTCACCTTCTCCTTCTCCATCTTCTGCTTCTTCTGATTCACCCTCCTGACTTCCCCTTCTCCTTCTCCTTCTTCTACTTCTTCTGATTCACCCTCCTGACTTCACCTTCTCCTTCTCCATCTTCTACTTCTTCTGCTTCACCCTCCAGACTTCAACTTCTCCTTCTCCTTCTTCTACTTCTTCTGATTCACCCTCCAGACTTCACCTTCTCCTTCTCCTTCTTCTGCTTCTTCTGATTCACCCTCCAGACTTCACCTTCTCCTTCTCCTTCTTCTGCTTCTTCTGATTCACCCTCCAGACTTCACCTTCTCCTTCTCCTTCTTCTACTTCTTCTAATTCACCCTCCAGACTTCACCTTCTCCTTCTCCTTCTTCTGCTTCTTCTGATTCACCCTCCAGACTTCACCTTCTCCTTCTCCTTCGTCTACTTCTTCTGATTCACCCTCCAGACTACACCTTCTCCTTCTCCTTCTTCTACTTCTTCTGATTCACCCTCCAGACTTCACCTTCTCCTCCTCCTTCTTCTGTTTCTTCTGATTCACCCTCCAGACTTCATCTTCTCCTTCTCCTTCTTCTACTTCTTCTGATTCACCCTCCAGACTTCACCTTCTCCTTCTCCTTCTTCTACTTCTTCTGATTCACCCTCCAGACTTCATCTTCTCCTTCTCCTTCTTCTGCTTCTTCTGATTCACCCTCCAGACTTCACCTTCTCCTTCTCCTTCTTCTGCTTCTTCTGATTCACCCTCCAGACTTCAACTTCTCCTTCTCCTTCTTCTACTTCTTCTGATTCACCCTCCAGACTTCACCTTCTCCTTCTCCTTCTTCTACTTCTTCCGATTCACCCTCCAGACTTCATCTTCTCCTTCTCCTTCTTCTGCTTCTTCTGATTCACCCTCCAGACTTCACCTTCTCCTTCTCCTTCTTCTGCTTCTTCTGATTCACCCTCCAGACTTCACCTTCTCCTTCTCCTTCTTCTACTTCTTCTGATTCACCCTCCAGACTTCACCTTCTCCTTCTCCTTCTTCTGTTTCTTCTGCTTCACCCTCCAGACTTCACCTTCTCCTTCTCTTTCTTCTGCTTCTTCTGATTCACCCTCCAGACTTCACCTTCTCCTTCTCCTTCTTCTGATTCTTCTGATTCACCCTCCAGACTTCACCTTCTCCTTCTCCTTCTTCTGCTTCTTCTGATTCACCCTCCTGACTTCACCTTCTCCTTCTCCTTCTTCTACTTCTTCTGATTCACCCTCCTGACTTCACCTTCTCCTTCTCCTTCTTCTACTTCTTCTGCTTCACCCTCCAGACTTCACCTTCTCCTTCTCCTTCTTCTGCTTCTTCTGATTCACACTCCAGACTTCACCTTCTCCTTCTCCTTCTTCTGCTTCTTCTGATTCACCCTCCAGACTTCACCTTCTCCTTCTCCTTATTCTGCTTCTTCTGATTCACCCTCCAGACTTCACCTTCTCCTTCTCCTTATTCTGCTTCTTCTGATTCACCCTCCAGACTTCACCTTCTCCTTCTCCTTCCTCTGCTTCTTCTGATTCACCCTCCAGACTTCACCTTCTCCTTCTCCTTCTTCTGATTCTTCTGATTCACCCTCCAGACTTCACCTTCTCCTTCTCCATCTTCTGCTTCTTCTGATTCACCCTCCTGACTTCACCTTCTCCTTCTCCTTCTTCTACTTCTTCTGATTCACCCTCCTGACTTCACCTTCTCCTTCTCCATCTTCTACTTCTTCTGCTTCACCCTCCAGACTTCAACTTCTCCTTCTCCTTCTTCTACTTCTTCTGATTCACCCTCCAGACTTCACCTTCTCCTTCTCCTTCTTCTGCTTCTTCTGATTCTCCCTCCAGACTTCACCTTCTCCTTCTCCTTCTTCTGCTTCTTCTGATTCACCCTCCAGACTTCACCTTCTCCTTCTCCTTCTTCTACTTCATCTGATTCACCCTCCAGACTTCACCTTCTCCTTCTCCTTCTTCTGCTTCTTCTGATTCACCCTCCAGACTTCACCTTCTCCTTCTCCTTCGTCTACTTCTTCTGATTCACCCTGCAGACTACACCTTCTCCTTCTCCTTCTTCTACTTCTTCTGATTCACCCTCCAGACTTCACCTTCTCCTTCTCCTTCTTCTGTTTCTTCTGATTCACCCTCCAGACTTCATCTTCTCCTTCTCCTTCTTCTACTTCTTCTGATTCACCCTCCAGACTTCACCTTCTCCTTCTCCTTCTTCTACTTCTTCTGATTCACCCTCCAGACTTCATCTTCTCCTTCTCCTTCTTCTGCTTCTTCTGATTCACCCTCCAGACTTCACCTTCTCCTTCTCCTTCTTCTGCTTCTTCTGATTCACCCTCCAGACTTCAACTTCTCCTTCTCCTTCTTCTACTTCTTCTGATTCACCCTCCAGACTTCACCTTCTCCTTCTCCTTCTTCTACTTCTTCTGATTCACCCTCCAGTCTTCACCTTCTCCTTCTCCTTCTTCTGTTTCTTCTGCTTCACCCTCCAGACTTCACCTTCTCCTTCTCTTTCTTCTGCTTCTTCTGATTCACCCTCCAGACTTCACCTTCTCCTTCTCCTTCTTCTGATTCTTCTGATTCACCCTCCAGACTTCACCTTCTCCTTCTCCTTCTTCTGCTTCTTCTGATTCACCCTCCTGACTTCACCTTCTCCTTCTCCTTCTTCTACTTCTTCTGATTCACCCTCCTGACTTCACCTTCTTCTTCTCCTTCTTCTACTTCTTCTGCTTCACCCTCCAGACTTCACCTTCTCCTTCTCCTTCTTCTACTTCTTCTGATTCAACCTCCAGACTTCACCTTCTCCTTCTCCTTCTTCTGCTTCTTCTGATTCACCCTCCAGACTTCACCTTCTCATTCTCCTTCTTCTGATTCTTCTGCTGCGCCCTCCAGACTTCACCTTCTCCTTCTCCTTCTTCTGCTTCTTCTGCTTCACACTCCAGACTTCACCTTCTCCTTCTCCTTCTTCTGCTTCTTCTGCTGCGCCCTCCAGGCTTCACCTTCTCCTTCTCCTTCTTCTGCTTCACCGTCCTGACTTCACCTTCTCCTTCTCCTTCTTCTACTTCTTCTGCTACACCCCCCTGACTTCACCTGCTCCTTCTCCTTCTTCTGCTTCTTCTGATTCACCCTCCTAACTTCACCTTCTCCTTCTCCTTCTTCTGCTTCTTCTGATTCACCCTCCTGACTTCACCTTCTCCTTCTCCTTCTTCTGCTTCTTCTGATTCACCCTCCAGACTTCACCTTCTCCTTCTCCTTCTTCTGCTTCTTCTGATTCACCCTCCAGACTTCACCTTCTCCTTCTCCTTCTTCTGCTTCTTCTGATTCACCCTCCAGACCTCACCTTCTCCTTCTCCATCTTCTACTTCTTCTGATTCACCCTCCAGACTTCATCTTCTCCTTCTCCTTCTTCTGCTTCTTCTGATTCACCCTCCAGTCTTCACCTTCTCCTTCTCCTTCTTCTGCTTCTTCTGATTCACCGTCCAGACTTCACCTTCTCCTTCTCCTTCTTCTGCTTCTTCTGATTCACCCTCCAGACTTCACCTTCTCCTTCTCCTTCTTCTACTTCTTCTGATTCACCCTCCAGTCCTCACCTTCTCCTTCTCCTTCTTCTGTTTCTTCTGCTTCACCCTCCATACTTCACCTTCTCCTTCTCTTTCTTCTGCTTCTTCTGCTTCACCCTCCAGACTTCACCTTCTCCTTCTCCTTCTTCTGATTCTTCTGATTCACCCTCCAGACTTCACCTTCTCTATCTCCTTCTTCTGCTTCTTCTGATTCACCCTCCTGACTTCACCTTCTCCTTCTCCTTCTTCTACTTCTTCTGATTCACCCTCCTGACTTCACCTTCTCCTTCTCCTTCTTCTACTTCTTCTGCTTCACCCTCCAGACTTCAACTTCTCCTTCTCCTTCTTCTACTTCTTCTGATTCACCCTCCAGACTTCACCTTCTCCTTCCTCTGCTTCTTCTGATTCACCCTCCAGACTTCACCTTCTCCTTCTCCTTCTTCTGCTTCTTCTGATTCACCCTCCAGACTTCACCTTCTCCTTCTCCTTCTTCTACGTCTTCTGATTCACCCTCCAGACTTCACCTTCTCCTTCTCCTTCTTCTGCTTCTTCTGATTCACCCTCCAGACTTCACCTTCTCCTTCTCCTTCGTCTACTTCTTCTGATTCACCCTCCAGACTACACCTTCTCCTTCTCCTTCTTCTTCTTCTTCTGATTCACCCTCCAGACTTCACCTTCTCCTTCTCCTTCTTCTGTTTCTTCTGATTCACCCTCCAGACTTCATCTTCTCCTTCTCCTTCTTCTACTTCTTCTGATTCACCCTCCAGACTTCACCTTCTCCTTCTCCTTCTTCTACTTCTTCTGATTCACCCTCCAGACTTCATCTTCTCCTTCTCCTTCTTCTGCTTCTTCTGATTCACCCTCCAGACTTCACCTTCTCCTTCTCCTTCTTCTGCTTCTTCTGATTCACCCTCCAGACTTCAACTTCTCCTTCTCCTTCTTCTACTTCTTCTGATTCACCCACCAGACTTCACCTTCTCCTTCTCCTTCTTCTACTTCTTCCGATTCATCCTCCAGACTTCATCTTCTCCTTCTCCTTCTTCTGCTTCTTCTGATTCACCCTCCAGACTTCACCTTCTCCTTCTCCTTCTTCTGCTTCTTCTGATTCACCCTCCAGACTTCACCTTCTCCTTCTCCTTCTTCTACTTCTTCTGATTCACCCTCCAGACTTCACCTTCTCCTTCTCCTTCTTCTACTTCTTCTGATTCACCCTCCAGTCTTCACCTTCTCCTTCTCCTTCTTCTGTTTCTTCTGCTTCACCCTCCAGACTTCACCTTCTCCTTCTCTTTCTTCTGCTTCTTCTGATTCACCCTCCAGACTTCACCTTCTCCTTCTCCTTCTTCTGATTCTTCTGATTCACCCTCCAGACTTCACCTTCTCCTTCTCCTTCTTCTGCTTCTTCTGATTCACCCTCCTGACTTCACCTTCTGCTTCTCCTTCTTCTACTTCTTCTGATTCACCCTCCTGACTTCACCTTCTCCTTCTCCTTCTTCTCCTTCTTCTGCTTCACCCTCCAGACTTCACCTTCTCCTTCTCCTTCTTCTACTTCTTCTGATTCACCCTCCAGACTTCACCTTCTCCTTCTCCTTATTCTGCTTCTTCTGATTCACCCTCCAGACTTCACCTTCTCCTTCTCCTTATTCTGCTTCTTCTGATTCACCCTCCAGACTTCACCTTCTCCTTCTCCTTCCTTTGCTTCTTCTGATTCACCCTCCAGACTTCACCTTCTCCTTCTCCTTCTTCTGATTCTTCTGATTCACCCTCCAGACTTCACCTTCTCCTTCTCCATCTTCTGCTTCTTCTGATTCACCCTCCTGTCTTCACCTTCTCCTTCTCCTTCTTCTACTTCTTCTGATTCACCCTCCTGACTTCACCTTCTCCTTCTCCATCTTCTACTTCTTCTGCTTCACCCTCCAGACTTCAACTTCTCCTTCTCCTTCTTATACTTCTTCTGATTCACCCTCCAGACTTCACCTTCTCCTTCTCCTTCTTCTGCTTCTTCTGATTCACCCTCCAGACTTCACCTTCTCCTTCTCCTTCTTCTGCTTCTTCTGATTCACCCTCCAGACTTCACCTTCTCCTTCTCCTTCTTCTGCTTCTTCTGATTCACCCTCCAGACTTCACCTTCTCCTTCTCCTTCTTCTGCTTCTTCTGATTCACCCTCCAGACTTCACCTTCTCCTTCTCCTTCGTCTACTTCTTCTGATTCACCCTCCAGACTACACCTTCTCCTTCTCCTTCTTCTACTTCTTCTGATTCACCCTCCAGACTTCACCTTCTCCTCCTCCTTCTTCTGTTTCTTCTGATTCACCCTCCAGACTTCATCTTCTCCTTCTCCTTCTTCTACTTCTTCTGATTCACCCTCCAGACTTCACCTTCTCCTTCTCCTTCTTCTACTTCTTCTGATTCACCCTCCAGACTTCATCTTCTCCTTCTCCTTCTTCTGCTTCTTCTGATTCACCCTCCAGACTTCACCTTCTCCTTCTCCTTCTTCTGCTTCTTCTGATTCACCCTCCAGACTTCAACTTCTCCTTCTCCTTCTTCTACTTCTTCTGATTCACCCTCCAGACTTCACCTTCTCCTTCTCCTTCTTCTACTTCTTCCGATTCACCCTCCAGACTTCATCTTCTCCTTCTCCTTCTTCTGCTTCTTCTGATTCACCCTCCAGACTTCACCTTCTCCTTCTCCTTCTTCTGCTTCTTCTGATTCACCCTCCAGACTTCACCTTCTCCTTCTTCTACTTCTTCTGATTCACCCTCCAGACTTCACCTTCTCCTTCTCCTTCTTCTACTTCTTCTGATTCACCCTCCAGTCTTCACCTTCTCCTTCTCCTTCTTCTGTTTCTTCTGCTTCACCCTCCAGACTTCACCTTCTCCTTCTCTTTCTTCTGCTTCTTCTGATTCACCCTCCAGACTTCACCTTCTCCTTCTCCTTCTTCTGATTCTTCTGATTCACCCTCCAGACTTCACCTTCTCCTTCTCCTTCTTCTGCTTCTTCTGATTCACCCTCCTGACTTCACCTTCTCCTTCTCCTTCTTCTACTTCTTCTGATTCACCCTCCTGACTTCACCTTCTCCTTCTCCTTCTTCTACTTCTTCTGCTTCACCCTCCAGACTTCACCTTCTCCTTCTCCTTCTTCTGCTTCTTCTGATTCACCCTCCAGATTTCACCTTCTCCTTCTCCTTCTTCTACTTCTTCTGATTCACCCTCCAGACTTCACCTTCTCCTTCTCCTTCTTCTACTTCTTCTGATTCACCCTCCAGACTTCACCTTCTCCTTCTCCTTCTTCTACTTCTTCTGATTCACCCTCCAGTCTTCACCTTCTCCTTCTCCTTCTTCTGTTTCTTCTGCTTCACCCTCCAGACTTCACCTTCTCCTTCTCTTTCTTCTGCTTCTTCTGATTCACCCTCCAGACTTCACCTTCTCCTTCTCCTTCTTCTACTTCTTCTGATTCACCCTCCTGACTTCACCTTCTCCTTCTCCATCTTCTACTTCTTCTGCTTCACCCTCCAGACTTCAACTTCTCCTTCTCCTTCTTCTACTTCTTCTGATTCACCCTCCAGACTTCACCTTCTCCTTCTCCTTCTTCTGCTTCTTCTGATTCTCCCTCCAGACTTCACCTTCTCCTTCTCCTTCTTCTGCTTCATCTGATTCACCCTCCAGACTTCACCTTCTCCTTCTCCTTCTTCTACTTCATCTGATTCACCCTCCAGACTTCACCTTCTCCTTCTCCTTCTTCTGCTTCTTCTGATTCACCCTCCAGACTTCACCTTCTCCTTCTCCTTCGTCTACTTCTTCTGATTCACCCTCCAGACTACACCTTCTCCTTCTCCTTCTTCTACTTCTTCTGATTCACCCTCCAGACTTCACCTTCTCCTTCTCCTTCTTCTGTTTCTTCTGATTCACCCTCCAGACTTCATCTTCTGCTTCTCCTTCTTCTACTTCTTCTGATTCTCCCTCCAGACTTCACCTTCTCCTTCTCCTTCTTCTACTTCTTCTGATTCACCCTCCAGACTTCATCTTCTCCTTCTCCTTCTTCTACTTCTTCTGATTCACCCTCCAGACTTCACCTTCTCCTTCTCCTTCTTCTACTTCTTCTGATTCACCCTCCAGT
Source organism: Somniosus microcephalus (assembly GCF_052327205.1). NCBI lineage: Eukaryota > Metazoa > Chordata > Chondrichthyes > Squaliformes > Somniosidae > Somniosus > Somniosus microcephalus. The sequence goes on from NW_028225368.1 coordinate 341,348, forward strand.
CTTCACCTTCTCCTTCTCCTTCTTCTGTTTCTTCTGCTTCACCCTCCAGACTTCACCTTCTCCTTCTCTTTCTTCTGCTTCTTCTGATTCACCCTCCAGACTTCACCTTCTCCTTCTCCTTCTTCTACTTCTTCTGATTCACCCTCCTGACTTCACCTTCTCCTTCTCCATCTTCTACTTCTTCTGCTTCACCCTCCAGACTTCAACTTCTCCTTCTCCTTCTTCTACTTCTTCTGATTCACCCTCCAGACTTCACCTTCTCCTTCTCCTTCTTCTGCTTCTTCTGATTCTCCCTCCAGACTTCACCTTCTCCTTCTCCTTCTTCTGCTTCTTCTGATTCACCCTCCAGACTTCACCTTCTCCTTCTGCTTCTTCTACTTCATCTGATTCACCCTCCAGACTTCACCTTCTCCTTCTCCTTCTTCTGCTTCTTCTGATTCACCCTCCAGACTTCACCTTCTCCTTCTCTTCGTCTACTTCTTCTGATTCACCCTCCAGACTACACCTTCTCCTTCTCCTTCTTCTACTTCTTCTGATTCACCCTCCAGACTTCACCTTCTCCTTCTCCTTCTTCTGTTTCTTCTGATTCACCCTCCAGACTTCATCTTCTCCTTCTCCTTCTTCTACTTCTTCTGATTCACCCTCCAGACTTCACCTTCTCCTTCTCCTTCTTCTACTTCTTCTGATTCACCCTCCAGACTTCATCTTCTCCTTCTCCTTCTTCTGCTTCTTCTGATTCACCCTCCAGACTTCACCTTCTCCTTCTCCTTCTTCTGCTTCTTCTGATTCACCCTCCAGACTTCAACTTCTCCTTCTCCTTCTTCTACTTCTTCTGATTCACCCTCCAGACTTCACCTTCTCCTTCTCCTTCTTCTACTTCTTCTGATTCACCCTCCAGTCTTCACCTTCTCCTTCTCCTTCTTCTGTTTCTTCTGCTTCACCCTCCAGACTTCACCTTCTCCTTCTCTTTCTTCTGCTTCTTCTGATTCACCCTCCAGACTTCACCTTCCCCTTCTCCTTCTTCTGATTCTTCTGATTCACCCTCCAGACTTCAACTTCTCCTTCTCCTTCTTCTGCTTCTTCTGATTCACCCTCCTGACTTCACCTTCTCCTTCTCCTTCTTCTACTTCTTCTGATTCACCCTCCTGACTTCACCTTCTCCTTCTCATTCTTCTACTTCTTCTGCTTCACCCTCCAGACTTCACCTTCTCCTTCTCCTTCTTCTACTTCTTCTGATTCAACCTCCAGACTTCACCTTCTCCTTCTCCTTCTTCTGCTTCTTCTGATTCACCCTCCAGACTTCACCTTCTCATTCTCCTTCTTCTGCTTCTTCTGCTGCGCCCTCCAGACTTCACCTTCTCCTTCTCCTTCTTCTGCTTCTTCTGCTTCACACTCCAGACTTCACCTTCTCCTTCTCCTTCTTCTGCTTCTTCTGCTGCGCCCTCCAGGCTTCACCTTCTCCTTCTCCTTCTTCTGCTTCACCGTCCTGACTTCACCTTCTCCTTCTCCTTCTTCTACTTCTTCTGCTACACCCCCCTGACTTCACCTGCTCCTTCTCCTTCTTCTGCTTCTTCTGATTCACCCTCCTAACTTCACCTTCTCCTTCTCCTTCTTCTGCTTCTTCTGATTCACCCTCCTGACTTCACCTTCTCCTTCTCCTTCTTCTGCTTCTTCTGATTCACCCTCCAGACTTCACCTTCTCCTTCTCCTTCTTCTGCTTCTTCTGATTCACCCTCCAGACTTCACCTTCTCCTTCTCCTTCTTCTGCTTCTTCTGATTCACCCTCCAGACCTCACCTTCTCCTTCTCCATCTTCTACTTCTTCTGATTCACCCTCCAGACTTCATCTTCTCCTTCTCCTTCTTCTGCTTCTTCTGATTCACCCTCCAGTCTTCACCTTCTCCTTCTCCTTCTTCTGCTTCTTCTGATTCACCCTCCAGACTTCACCTTCTCCTTCTCCTTCTTCTGCTTCTTCTGATTCACCCTCCAGACTTCACCTTCTCCTTCTCCTTCTTCTACTTCTTCTGATTCACCCTCCAGTCTTCACCTTCTCCTTCTCCTTCTTCTGTTTCTTCTGCTTCACCCTCCAGACTTCACCTTCTCCTTCTCTTTCTTCTGCTTCTTCTGCTTCACCCTCCAGACTTCACCTTCTCCTTCTCCTTCTTCTGATTCTTCTGATTCACCCTCCAGACTTCACCTTCTCTATCTCCTTCTTCTGCTTCTTCTGATTCACCCTCCTGACTTCACCTTCTCCTTCTCCTTCTTCTACTTCTTCTGATTCACCCTCCTGACTTCACCTTCTCCTTCTCCTTCTTCTACTTCTTCTGCTTCACCCTCCAGACTTCAAATTCTCCTTCTCCTTCTTCTACTTCTTCTGATTCACCCTCCAGACTTCTCCTTCTCCTTCTTCTGCTTCTTCTGATTCACCCTCCAGACCTCACCTTCTCCTTCTCCATCTTCTACTTCTTCTGATTCACCCTCCAGACTTCATCTTCTCCTTCTCCTTCTTCTGCTTCTTCTGATTCACCCTCCAGTCTTCACCTTCTCCTTCTCCTTCTTCTGCTTCTTCGGATTCACCCTCCAGACTTCACCTTCTCCTTCTCCTTCTTCTGCTTCTTCTGATTCACCCTCCAGACTTCACCATCTCCTTCTCCTTCTTCTACTTCTTCTGATTCACCCTCCAGTCTTCACCTTCTCCTTCTCCTTCTTCTGTTTCTTCTGCTTCACCCTCCAGACTTCACCTTCTCCTTCTCTTTCTTCTGCTTCTTCTGCTTCACCCTCCAGACTTCACCTTCTCCTTCTCCTTCTTCTGATTCTTCTGATTCACCCTCCAGACTTCACCTTCTCTATCTCCTTCTTCTGCTTCTTCTGATTCACCCTCCTGACTTCACCTTCTCCTTCTCCTTCTTCTACTTCTTCTGATTCACCCTCCTGACTTCACCTTCTCCTTCTCCTTCTTCTACTTCTTCTGCTTCACCCTCCAGACTTCAAATTCTCCTTCTCCTTCTTCTACTTCTTCTGATTCACCCTCCAGACTTCACCTTCTCCTTCCTCTGCTTCTTCTGATTCACCCTCCAGACTTCACCTTCTCCTTCTCCTTCTTCTGCTTCTTCTGATTCACCCTCCAGACTTCATCTTCTCCTTCTCCTTCTTCTACTTCTTCTGATTCACCCTCCAGACTTCACCTTCTCCTTCTCCTTCTTCTGCTTCTTCTGATTCACCCTCCAGACTTCACCTTCTCCTTCTCCTTCGTCTACTTCTTCTGATTCACCCTCCAGACTACACCTTCTCCTTCTCCTTCTTCTTCTTCTTCTGATTCACCCTCCAGACTTCACCTTCTCCTTCTCCTTCTTCTGTTTCTTCTGATTCACCCTCCAGACTTCATCTTCTCCTTCTCCTTCTTCTACTTCTTCTGATTCACCCTCCAGACTTCACCTTCTCCTTCTCCTTCTTCTACTTCTTCTGATTCACCCTCCAGACTTCATCTTCTCCTTCTCCTTCTTCTGCTTCTTCTGATTCACCCTCCAGACTTCACCTTCTCCTTCTCCTTCTTCTGCTTCTTCTGATTCACCCTCCAGACTTCAACTTCTCCTTCTCCTTCTTCTACTTCTTCTGATTCACCCACCAGACTTCACCTTCTCCTTCTCCTTCTTCTACTTCTTCCGATTCATCCTCCAGACTTCATCTTCTCCTTCTCCTTCTTCTGCTTCTTCTGATTCACCCTCCAGACTTCACCTTCTCCTTCTCCTTCTTCTGCTTCTTCTGATTCACCCTCCAGACTTCACCTTCTCCTTCTCCTTCTTCTACTTCTTCTGATTCACCCTCCAGACTTCACCTTCTCCTTCTCCTTCTTCTACTTCTTCTGATTCACCCTCCAGACTTCATCTTCTCCTTCTCCTTCTTCTGCTTCTTCTGATTCACCCTCCAGACTTCACCTTCTCCTTCTCCTTCTTCTGCTTCTTCTGATTCACCCTCCAGACTTCAACTTCTCCTTCTCCTTCTTCTACTTCTTCTGATTCACCCACCAGACTTCACCTTCTCCTTCTCCTTCTTCTACTTCTTCCGATTCATCCTCCAGACTTCATCTTCTCCTTCTCCTTCTTCTGCTTCTTCTGATTCACCCTCCAGACTTCACCTTCTCCTTCTCCTTCTTCTGCTTCTTCTGATTCACCCTCCAGACTTCACCTTCTCCTTCTCCTTCTTCTACTTCTTCTGATTCACCCTCCAGACTTCACCTTCTCCTTCTCCTTCTTCTACTTCTTCTGATTCACCCTCCAGTCTTCACCTTCTCCTTCTCCTTCTTCTGTTTCTTCTGCTTCACCCTCCAGACTTCAACTTCTCCTTCTCTTTCTTCTGCTTCTTCTGATTCACCCTCCAGACTTCACCTTCTCCTTCTCCTTCTTCTGATTCTTCTGATTCACCCTCCAGACTTCACCTTCTCCTTCTCCTTCTTCTGCTTCTTCTGATTCACCCTCCTGACTTCACCTTCTGCTTCTCCTTCTTCTACTTCTTCTGATTCACCCTCCTGACTTCACCTTCTCCTTCTCCTTCTTCTCCTTCTTCTGCTTCACCCTCCAGACTTCACCTTCTCCTTCTCCTTCTGCTACTTCTTCTGATTCACCCTCCAGACTTCACCTTCTCCTTCTCCTTATTCTGCTTCTTCTGATTCACCCTCCAGACTTCACCTTCTCCTTCTCCTTATTCTGCTTCTTCTGATTCACCCTCCAGACTTCACCTTCTCCTTCTCCTTCCTTTGCTTCTTCTGATTCACCCTCCAGACTTCACCTTCTCCTTCTCCTTCTTCTGATTCTTCTGATTCACCCTCCAGACTTCACCTTCTCCTTCTCCATCTTCTGCTTCTTCTGATTCACCCTCCTGACTTCACCTTCTCCTTCTCCTTCTTCTACTTCTTCTGATTCACCCTCCTGACTTCACCTTCTCCTTCTCCATCTTCTACTTCTTCTGCTTCACCCTCCAGACTTCAACTTCTCCTTCTCCTTCTTCTACTTCTTCTGATTCACCCTCCAGTCTTCACCTTCTCCTTCTCCTTCTTCTGCTTCTTCTGATTCACCCTCCAGACTTCACCTTCTCCTTCTCCTTCTTCTGCTTCTTCTGATTCACCCTCCAGACTTCACCTTCTCCTTCTCCTTCTTCTACTTCTTCTGATTCACCCTCCAGACTTCACCTTCTCCTTCTCCTTCTTCTGCTTCTTCTGATTCACCCTCCAGACTTCACCTTCTCCTTCTCCTTCGTCTACTTCTTCTGATTCACCCTCCAGACTACACCTTCTCCTTCTCCTTCTTCTACTTCTTCTGATTCACCCTCCAGACTTCACCTTCTCCTCCTCCTTCTTCTGTTTCTTCTGATTCACCCTCCAGACTTCAACTTCTCCTTCTCCTTCTTCTACTTCTTCTGATTCACCCTCCAGACTTCACCTTCTCCTTCTCCTTCTTCTACTTCTTCTGATTCACCCTCCAGACTTCATCTTCTCCTTCTCCTTCTTCTGCTTCTTCTGATTCACCCTCCAGACTTCACCTTCTCCTTCTCCTTCTTCTGCTTCTTCTGATTCACCCTCCAGACTTCAACTTCTCCTTCTCCTTCTTCTACTTCTTCTGATTCACCCTCCAGACTTCACCTTCTCCTTCTCCTTCTTCTACTTCTTCCGATTCACCCTCCAGACTTCATCTTCTCCTTCTCCTTCTTCTGCTTCTTCTGATTCACCCTCCAGACTTCACCTTCTCCTTCTCCTTCTTCTGCTTCTTCTGATTCACCCTCCAGACTTCACCTTCTCCTTCTCCTTCTTCTACTTCTTCTGATTCACCCTCCAGACTTCACCTTCTCCTTCTCCTTCTTCTACTTCTTCTGATTCACCCTCCAGTCTTCACCTTCTCCTTCTCCTTCTTCTGTTTCTTCTGCTTCACCCTCCAGACTTCACCTTCTCCTTCTCTTTCTTCTGCTTCTTCTGATTCACCCTCCAGACTTCACCTTCTCCTTCTCCTTCTTCTGATTCTTCTGATTCACCCTCCAGACTTCACCTTCTCCTTCTCCTTCTTCTGCTTCTTCTGATTCACCCTCCTGACTTCACCTTCTCCTTCTCCTTCTTCTACTTCTTCTGATTCACCCTCCTGACTTCACCATCTCCTTCTCCTTCTTCTACTTCTTCTGCTTCACCCTCCAGACTTCACCTTCTCCTTCTCCTTCTTCTGCTTCTTCTGATTCACACTCCAGACTTCACCTTCTCCTTCTCCTTCTTCTGCTTCTTCTGATTCACCCTCCAGACTTCACCTTCTCCTTCTCCTTATTCTGCTTCTTCTGATTCACCCTCCAGACTTCACCTTCTCCTTCTCCTTATTCTGCTTCTTCTGATTCACCCTCCAGACTTCACCTTCTCCTTCTCCTTCCTCTGCTTCTTCTGATTCACCCTCCAGACTTCACCTTCTCCTTCTCCTTCTTCTGATTCTTCTGATTCACCCTCCAGACTTCACCTTCTCCTTCTCCATCTTCTGCTTCTTCTGATTCACCCTCCTGACTTCACCTTCTCCTTCTTCTACTTCTTCTGATTCACCCTCCTGACTTCACCTTCTCCTTCTCCATCTTCTACTTCTTCTACTTCACCCTCCAGACTTCAACTTCTCCTTCTCCTTCTTCTACTTCTTCTGATTCACCCTCCAGACTTCACCTTCTCCTTCTCCTTCTTCTGCTTCTTCTGATTCACCCTCCAGACTTCACCTTCTCCTTCTCCTTCTTCTGCTTCTTCTGATTCACCCTCCAGACTTCACCTTCTCCTTCTCCTTCTTCTACTTCATCTGATTCACCCTCCAGACTTCACCTTCTCCTTCTCCTTCTTCTGCTTCTTCTGATTCACCCTCCAGACTTCACCTTCTCCTTCTCCTTCGTCTACTTCTTCTGATTCACCCTCCAGACTACACCTTCTCCTTCTCCTTCTTCTACTTCTTCTGATTCACCCTCCAGACTTCACCTTCTCCTTCTCCTTCTTCTGTTTCTTCTGATTCACCCTCCAGACTTCATCTTCTCCTTCTCCTTCTTCTACTTCTTCTGATTCACCCTCCAGACTTCACCTTCTCCTTCTCCTTCTTCTACTTCTTCTGATTCACCCTCCAGACTTCATCTTCTCCTTCTCCTTCTTCTGCTTCTTCTGATTCACCCTCCAGACTTCACCTTCTCCTTCTCCTTCTTCTGCTTCTTCTGATTCACCCTCCAGACTTCAACTTCTCCTTCTCCTTCTTCTACTTCTTCTGATTCACCCTCCAGACTTCACCTTCTCCTTCTCCTTCTTCTACTTCTTCTGATTCACTCTCCAGTCTTCACCTTCTCCTTCTCCTTCTTCTGTTTCTTCTGCTTCACCCTCCAGACTTCACCTTCTCCTTCTCTTTCTTCTGCTTCTTCTGATTCACCCTCCAGACTTCACCTTCTCCTTCTCCTTCTTCTGATTCTTCTGATTCACCCTCCAGACTTCACCTTCTCCTTCTCCTTCTTCTGCTTCTTCTGATTCACCCTCCTGACTTCACCTTCTCCTTCTCCTTCTTCTACTTCTTCTGATTCACCCTCCTGACTTCACCTTCTCCTTCTCCTTCTTCTACTTCTTCTGCTTCACCCTCCAGACTTCACCTTCTCCTTCTCCTTCTTCTACTTCTTCTGATTCAACCTCCAGACTTCACCTTCTCCTTCTCCTTCTTCTGCTTCTTCTGATTCACCCTCCAGACTTCACCTTCTCATTCTCCTTCTTCTGCTTCTTCTGCTGCGCCCTCCAGACTTCACCTTCTCCTTCTCCTTCTTCTGCTTCTTCTGCTTCACACTCCAGACTTCACCTTCTCCTTCTCCTTCTTCTGCTTCTTCTGCTGCGCCCTCCAGGCTTCACCTTCTCCTTCTCCTTCTTCTGCTTCTTCTGCTTCACCGTCCTGACTTCACCTTCTCCTTCTCCTTCTTCTACTTCTTCTGCTAAACCCCCCTGACTTCACCTGCTCCTTCTCCTTCTTCTGCTTCTTCTGATTCACCCTCCTAACTTCACCTTCTCCTTCTCCTTCTTCTGCTTCTTCTGATTCACCCTCCTGACTTCACCTTCTCCTTCTCCTTCTTCTGCTTCTTCTGATTCACCCTCCAGACTTCACCTTCTCCTTCTCCTTCTTCTGCTTCTTCTGATTCACCCTCCAGACTTCACCTTCTCCTTCTCCTTCTTCTGCTTCTTCTGATTCACCCTCCAGACCTCACCTTCTCCTTCTCCATCTTCTACTTCTTCTGATTCACCCTCCAGACTTCATCTTCTCCTTCTCCTTCTTCTGCTTCCTCTGATTCACCCTCCAGTCTTCACCTTCTCCTTCTCCTTCTTCTACTTCTTCTGATTCACCCTCCAGACTTCACCTTCTCCTTCTCCTTCTTCTACTTCTTCTGATTCACCCTCCAGTCTTCACCTTCTCCTTCTCCTTCTTCTGTTTCTTCTGCTTCACCCTCCAGACTTCACCTTCTCCTTCTCTTTCTTCTGCTTCTTCTGCTTCACCCTCCAGACTTCACCTTCTCCTTCTCCTTCTTCTGATTCTTCTGATTCACCCTCCAGACTTCACCTTCTCTATCTCCTTCTTCTGCTTCTTCTGATTCACCCTCCTGACTTCACCTTCTCCTTCTCCTTCTTCTACTTCTTCTGATTCACCCTCCTGACTTCACCTTCTCCTTCTCCTTCTTCTACTTCTTCTGCTTCACCCTCCAGACTTCAACTTCTCCTTCTCCTTCTTCTACTTCTTCTGATTCACCCTCCAGACTTCCCCTTCTCCTTCTTCTGCTTCTTCTGATTCACCCTCCAGACTTCACCTTCTCCTTCTCCTTCTTCTGCTTCTTCTGATTCACCCTCCAGACTTCACCTTCTCCTTCTCCTTCTTCTACTTCTTCTGATTCACCCTCCAGACTTCACCTTCTCCTTCTCCTTCTTCTGCTTCTTCTGATTCACCCTCCAGACTTCACCTTCTCCTTCTCCTTCGTCTACTTCTTCTGATTCACCCTCCAGACTACACCTTCTCCTTCTCCTTCTTCTTCTTCTTCTGATTCACCCTCCAGACTTCACCTTCTCCTTCTCCTTCTTCTGTTTCTTCTGATTCACCCTCCAGACTTCATCTTCTCCTTCTCCTTCTTCTACTTCTTCTGATTCACCCTCCAGACTTCACCTTCTCCTTCTCCTTCTTCTACTTCTTCTGATTCACCCTCCAGACTTCATCTTCTCCTTCTCCTTCTTCTGCTTCTTCTGATTCACCCTCCAGACTTCACCTTCTCCTTCTCCTTCTTCTGCTTCTTCTGATTCACCCTCCAGACTTCAACTTCTCCTTCTGCTTCTTCTACTTCTTCTGATTCACCCACCAGACTTCACCTTCTCCTTCTCCTTCTTCTACTTCTTCCGATTCACCCTGCAGACTTCATCTTCTCCTTCTCCTTCTTCTGATTCACCCTCCAGACTTCACCTTCTCCTTCTCCTTCTTCTGCTTCTTCTGATTCACCCTCCAGACTTCACCTTCTCCTTCTCCTTCTTCTACTTCTTCTGATTCACCCTCCAGACTTCACCTTCTCCTTCTCCTTCTTCTACTTCTTCTGATTCACCCTCCAGTCTTCACCTTCTCCTTCTCCTTCTTCTGTTTCTTCTGCTTCACCCTCCAGACTTCACCTTCTCCTTCTCTTTCTTCTGCTTCTTCTGATTCACCCTCCAGACTTCACCTTCTCCTTCTCCTTCTTCTGATTCTTCTGATTCACCCTCCAGACTTCACCTTCTCCTTCTCCTTCTTCTGCTTCTTCTGATTCACCCTCCTGACTTCACCTTCTCCTTCTCCTTCTTCTACTTCTTCTGATTCACCCTCCTGACTTCACCTTCTCCTTCTCCTTCTTCTCCTTCTTCTGCTTCACCCTCCAGACTTCACCTTCTCCTTCTCCATCTTCTGCTTCTTCTGATTCACCCTCCAGACTTCACCTTCTCCTTCTTCTTCTGCTTCTTCTGATTCACCCTCCAGACTTCACCTTCTCCTTCTCCTTATTCTGCTTCTTCTGATTCACCCTCCAGACTTCACCTTCTCCTTCTCCTTCTTCTGCTTCTTCTGATTCACCCTCCAGACTTCAACTTCTCCTTCTCCTTCTTCTACTTCTTCTGATTCACCCTCCAGACTTCACCTTCTCCTTCTCCTTCTTCTACTTCTTCCGATTCACCCTCCAGACTTCATCTTCTCCTTCTCCTTCTTCTGCTTCTTCTGATTCACCCTCCAGACTTCACCTTCTCCTTCTCCTTCTTCTGCTTCTTCTGATTCACCCTCCAGACTTCACCTTCTCCTTCTCCTTCTTCTACTTCTTCTGATTCACCCTCCAGACTTCACCTTCTCCTTCTCCTTCTTCTACTTCTTCTGATTCACCCTCCAGTCTTCACCTTCTCCTTCTCCTTCTTCTGTTTCTTCTGCTTCACCCTCCAGACTTCACCTTCTCCTTCTCTTTCTTCTGCTTCTTCTGATTCACCCTCCAGACTTCACCTTCTCCTTCTCCTTCTTCTGATTCTTCTGATTCACCCTCCAGACTTCACCTTCTCCTTCTCCTTCTTCTGCTTCTTCTGATTCACCCTCCTGACTTCACCTTCTCCTTCTCCTTCTTCTACTTCTTCTGATTCACCCTCCTGACTTCACCTTCTCCTTTTCCTTCTTCTACTTCTTCTGCTTCACCCTCCAGACTTCACCTTCTCCTTCTCCTTCTTCTGCTTCTTCTGATTCACACTCCAGACTTCACCTTCTCCTTCTCCTTCTTCTGCTTCTTCTGATTCACCCTCCAGACTTCACCTTCTCCTTCTCCTTATTCTGCTTCTTCTGATTCACCCTCCAGACTTCACCTTCTCCTTCTCCTTATTCTGCTTCTTCTGATTCACCCTCCAGACTTCACCTTCTCCTTCTCCTTCCTCTGCTTCTTCTGATTCACCCTCCAGACTTCACCTTCTCCTTCTCCTTCTTCTGATTCTTCTGATTCACCCTCCAGACTTCACCTTCTCCTTCTCCATCTTCTGCTTCTTCTGATTCACCCTCCTGATTTCACCTTCTCCTTCTCCTTCTTCTACTTCTTCTGATTCACCCTCCTGACTTCACCCTCTCCTTCTCCATCTTCTACTTCTTCTGCTTCACCCTCCAGACTTCAACTTCTCCTTCTCCTTCTTCTACTTCTTCTGATTCACCCTCCAGACTTCACCTTCTCCTTCTCCTTCTTCTGCTTCTTCTGATTCACCCTCCAGACTTCACCTTCTCCTTCTCCTTCTTCTGCTTCTTCTGATTCACCCTCCAGACTTCACCTTCTCCTTCTCCTTCTTCTACTTCATCTGATTCACCCTCCAGACATCACCTTCTCCTTCTCCTTCTTCTGCTTCTTCTGATTCACCCTCCAGACTTCACCTTCTCCTTCTCCTTCGTCTACTTCTTCTGATTCACCCTCCAGACTACACCTACTCCTTCTCCTTCTTCTACTTCTTCTGATTCACCCTCCAGACTTCACCTTCTCCTTCTCCTTCTTCTGTTTCTTCTGATTCACCCTCCAGACTTCATCTTCTCCTTCTCCTTCTTCTACTTCTTCTGATTCACCCTCCAGACTTCACCTTCTCCTTCTCCTTCTTCTACTTCTTCTGATTCACCCTCCAGACTTCATCTTCTCCTTCTCCTTCTTCTGCTTCTTCTGATTCACCCTCCAGACTTCACCTTCTCCTTCTCCTTCTTCTGCTTCTTCTGATTCACCCTCCAGACTTCAACTTCTCCTTCTCCTTCTTCTACTTCTTCTGATTCACCCTCCAGACTTCACCTTCTCCTTCTCCTTCTTCTACTTCTTCTGATTCACCCTCCAGTCTTCACCTTCTCCTTCTCCTTCTTCTGTTTCTTCTGCTTCACCCTCCAGACTTCACCTTCTCCTTCTCTTTATTTTGCTTCTTCTGATTCACCCTCCAGACTTCACCTTCTCCTTCTCCTTCTTCTGATTCTTCTGATTCACCCTCCAGACTTCACCTTCTCCTTCTCCTTCTTCTGCTTCTTCTGATTCACCCTCCTGACTTCACCTTCTCCTTCTCCTTCTTCTACTTCTTCTGATTCACCCTCCTGACTTCACCTTCTCCTTCTCCTTCTTCTACTTCTTCTGCTTCACCCTCCAGACTTCACCTTCTCCTTCTCCTTCTTCTATTTCTTCTGATTCAACCTCCAGACTTCACCTTCTCCTTCTCCTTCTTCTGCTTCTTCTGATTCACCCTCCAGACTTCACCTTCTCATTCTCCTTCTTCTGCTTCTTCTGCTGCGTCCTCCAGACTTCACCTTCTCCTTCTCCTTCTTCTGCTTCTTCTGCTTCACACTCCAGACTTCACCTTCTCCTTCTCCTTCTTCTGCTTCTTCTGCTGCGCCCTCCAGGATTCACCTTCTCCTTCTCCTTCTTCTGCTTCTTCTGCTTCACCGTCCTGACTTCACCTTCTCCTTCTCCTTCTTCTACTTCTTCTGCTACACCCCCCTGACTTCACCTGCTCCTTCTCCTTCTTCTGCTTCTTCTGATTCACCCTCCTAACTTCACCTTCTCCTTCTCCTTCTTCTGCTTCTTCTGATTCACCCTCCTGACTTCACCTTCTCCTTCTCCTTCTTCTGCTTCTTCTGATTCACCCTCCAGACTTCACCTTCTCCTTCTCCTTCTTCTGCTTCTTCTGATTCACCCTCCAGACTTCACCTTCTCCTTCTCCTTCTTCTGCTTCTTCTGATTCACCCTCCAGACCTCACCTTCTCCTTCTCCATCTTCTACTTCTTCTGATTCACCCTCCAGACTTCATCTTTTCCTTCTCCTTCTTCTGCTTCTTCTGATTCACCCTCCAGTCTTCACCTTCTCCTTCTCCTTCTTCTGCTTCTTCTGATTCACCCTCCAGACTTCACCTTCTCCTTCTCCTTCTTCTACTTCTTCTGATTCACCCTCCAGACTTCACCTTCTCCTTCTCCTTCTTCTACTTCTTCTGATTCACCCTCCAGTCTTCACCTTCTCCTTCTCCTTCTTCTGTTTCTTCTGCTTCACCCTCCAGACTTCACCTTCTCCTTCTCTTTCTTCTGCTTCTTCTGCTTCACCCTCCAGACTTCACCTTCTCCTTCTCCTTCTTCTGATTCTTCTGATTCACCCTCCAGACTTCACCTTCTCTATCTCCTTCTTCTGCTTCTTCTGATTCACCCTCCTGACTTCACCTTCTCCTTCTCCTTCTTCTACTTCTTCTGATTCACCCTCCTGACTTCACCTTCTCCTTCTCCTTCTTCTACTTCTTCTGCTTCACCCTCCAGACTTCAACTTCTCCTTCTCCTTCTTCTACTTCTTCTGATTCACCCTCCAGACTTCCCCTTCTCCTTCTTCTGCTTCTTCTGATTCACCCTCCAGACTTCACCTTCTCCTTCTCCTTCTTCTGCTTCTTCTGATTCACCCTCCAGACTTCACCTTCTCCTTCTCCTTCTTCTACTTCTTCTGATTCACCCTCCAGACTTCACCTTCTCCTTCTCCTTCTTCTGCTTCTTCTGATTCACCCTCCAGACTTCACCTTCTCCTTCTCCTTCGTCTACTTCTTCTGATTCACCCTCCAGACTACACCTTCTCCTTCTCCTTCTTCTTCTTCTTCTGATTCACCCTCCAGACTTCACCTTCTCCTTCTCCTTCTTCTGTTTCTTCTGATTCACCCTCCAGACTTCATCTTCTCCTTCTCCTTCTTCTACTTCTTCTGATTCACCCTCCAGACTTCACCTTCTCCTTCTCCTTCTTCTACTTCTTCTGATTCACCCTCCAGACTTCATCTTCTCCTTCTCCTTCTTCTGCTTCTTCTGATTCACCCTCCAGACTTCACCTTCTCCTTCTCCTTCTTCTGCTTCTTCTGATTCACCCTCCAGACTTCAACTTCTCCTTCTCCTTCTTCTACTTCTTCTGATTCACCCACCAGACTTCACCTTCTCCTTCTCCTTCTTCTACTTCTTCCGATTCAGCCTGCAGACTTCATCTTCTCCTTCTCCTTCTTCTGCTTCTTCTGATTCACCCTCCAGACTTCACCTTCTCCTTCTCCTTCTTCTGCTTCTTCTGATTCACCCTCCAGACTTCACCTTCTCCTTCTCCTTCTTCTACTTCTTCTGATTCACCCTCCAGACTTCACCTTCTCCTTCTCCTTCTTCTACTTCTTCTGATTCACCCTCCAGTCTTCACCTTCTCCTTCTCCTTCTTCTGTTTCTTCTGCTTCACCCTCCAGACTTCACCTTCTCCTTCTCTTTCTTCTGCTTCTTCTGATTCACCCTCCAGACTTCACCTTCTCCTTCTCCTTCTTCTGATTCTTCTGATTCACCCTCCAGACTTCACCTTCTCCTTCTCTTTCTTCTGCTTCTTCTGATTCACCCTCCTGACTTCACCTTCTCCTTCTCCTTCTTCTACTTCTTCTGATTCACCCTCCTGACTTCACCTTCTCCTTCTCCTTCTTCTCCTTCTTCTGCTTCACCCTCCAGACTTCACCTTCTCCTTCTCCTTCTTCTGCTTCTTCTGATTCACCCTCCAGACTTCACCTTCTCCTTCTTCTTCTGCTTCTTCTGATTCACCCTCCAGACTTCACCTTCTCCTTCTCCTTATTCTGCTTCTTCTGATTCACCCTCCAGACTTCACCTTCTCCTTCTCCTTATTCTGCTTCTTCTGATTCACCCTCCAGACTTCACCTTCTCCTTCTCCTTCCTCTGCTTCTTCTGATTCACCCTCCAGACTTCACCTTCTACTTCTCCTTCTTCTGATTCTTCTGATTCACCCTCCAGACTTCACCTTCTACTTCTCCATCTTCTGCTTCTTCTGATTCACCCTCCTGACTTCACCTTCTCCTTCTCCTTCTTCTACTTCTTCTGATTCACCCTCCTGACTTCACCTTCTCCTTCTCCATCTTCTACTTCCTCTGCTTCACCCTCCAGACTTCAACTTCTCCTTCTCCTTCTTCTACTTCTTCTGATTCACCCTCCAGACTTCACCTTCTCCTTCTCCTTCTTCTGCTTCTTCTGATTCACCCTCCAGACTTCACCTTCTCCTTCTCCTTCTTCTGCTTCTTCTGATTCACCCTCCAGACTTCACCTTCTCCTTCTCCTTCTTCTACTTCATCTGATTCACCCTCCAGACTTCACCTTCTCCTTCTCCTTCTTCTGATTCACCCTCCAGACTTCACCTTCTCCTTCTCCTTCGTCTTCTTCTTCTTATTCACCCTCCAGACTACACCTTCTCCTTCTCCTTCTTCTACTTCTTCTGATTCACCCTCCAGACTTCACCTTCTCCTTCTCCTTCTTCTGTTTCTTCTGATTCACCCTCCAGACTTCATCTTCTCCTTCTCCTTCAACTACTTCTTCTGATTCACCCTCCAGACTTCACCTTCTCCTTCTCCTTCTTCTACTTCTTCTGATTCACCCTCCAGACTTCATCTTCTCCATCTCCTTCTTCTGCTTCTTCTGATTCACCCTCCAGACTTCACCTTCTACTTCTCCTTCTTCTGCTTCTTCTGATTCACCCTCCAGACTTCAACTTCTCCTTCTCCTTCTTCTACTTCTTCTGATTCACCCTCCAGACTTCACCTTCTCCTTCTCCTTCTTCTACTTCTTCTGATTCACCCTCCAGTCTTCACCTTCTCCTTCTCCTTCTTCTGTTTCTTCTGCTTCACCCTCCAGACTTCACCTTCTCCTTCTCTTTCTTCTGCTTCTTCTGATTCACCCTCCAGACTTCACCTTCTCCTTCTTCTGATTCTTCTGATTCACCCTCCAGACTTAACTTCTCCTTCTCCTTCTTCTGCTTCTTCTGATTCACCCTCCTGACTTCACCTTCTCCTTCTCCTTCTTCTACTTCTTCTGATTCACCCTCCTGACTTCACCTTCTCCTTCTCCTTCTTCTACTTCTTCTGCTTCACCCTCCAGACTTCACCTTCTCCTTCTCCTTCTTCTACTTCTTCTGATTCAACCTCCAGACTTCACCTTCTCCTTCTCCTTCTTCTGCTTCTTCTGATTCACCCTCCAGACTTCACCTTCTCATTCTCCTTCTTCTGCTTCTTCTGCTGCGCCCTCCAGACTTCACCTTCTCCTTCTCCTTCTTCTGCTTCTTCTGCTTCACACTCCAGACTTCACCTTCTCCTACTCCTTCTTCTGCTTCTTCTGCTGCGCCCTCCAGGCTTCACCTTCTCCTTCTCCTTCTTCTGCTTCTTCTGCTTCACCGTCCTGACTTCACCTTCTCCTTCTCCTTCTTCTACTTCTTCTGCTACACCCCCCTGACTTCACCTGCTCCTTCTCCTTCTTCTGCTTCTTCTGATTCACACTCCTAACTTCACCTTCTCCTTCTCCTTATTCTGCTTCTTCTGATTCACCCTCCTGACTTCACCTTCTCCTTCTCCTTCTTCTGCTTCTTCTGATTCACCGTCCAGACTTCATCTTCTCCTTCTCCTTCTTCTGCTTCTTCTGATTCACCCTCCAGACTTCACCTTCTCCTTCTCCTTCTTCTGCTTCTTCTGATTCACCCTCCAGACCTCACCTTCTCCTTCTCCTTCTTCTACTTCTTCTGATTCACCCTCCAGACTTCATCTTCTCCTTCTCCTTCTTCTGCTTCTTCTGATTCACCCTCCAGACTTCACCTTCTCCTTCTCCTTCTTCTGCTTCTTCTGATTCACCCTCCAGACTTCACCTTCTCCTTCTCCTTCTTCTGATTCACCCTCCAGACTTCACCTTCTCCTTCTCCTTCGTCTTCTTCTTCTTATTCACCCTCCAGACTACACCTTCTCCTTCTCCTTCTTCTACTTCTTCTGATTCACCCTCCAGACTTCACCTTCTCCTTCTCCTTCTTCTGTTTCTTCTGATTCACCCTCCAGACTTCATCTTCTCCTTCTCCTTCAACTACTTCTTCTGATTCACCCTCCAGACTTCACCTTCTCCTTCTCCTTCTTCTACTTCTTCTGATTCACCCTCCAGACTTCATCTTCTCCATCTCCTTCTTCTGCTTCTTCTGATTCACCCTCCAGACTTCACCTTCTACTTCTCCTTCTTCTGCTTCTTCTGATTCACCCTCCAGACTTCAACTTCTCCTTCTCCTTCTTCTACTTCTTCTGATTCACCCTCCAGACTTCACCTTCTCCTTCTCCTTCTTCTACTTCTTCTGATTCACCCTCCAGTCTTCACCTTCTCCTTCTCCTTCTTCTGTTTCTTCTGCTTCACCCTCCAGACTTCACCTTCTCCTTCTCTTTCTTCTGCTTCTTCTGATTCACCCTCCAGACTTCACCTTCTCCTTCTTCTGATTCTTCTGATTCACCCTCCAGACTTAGCTTCTCCTTCTCCTTCTTCTGCTTCTTCTGATTCACCCTCCTGACTTCACCTTCTCCTTCTCCTTCTTCTACTTCTTCTGATTCACCCTCCTGACTTCACCTTCTCCTTCTCCTTCTTCTACTTCTTCTGCTTCACCCTCCAGACTTCACCTTCTCCTTCTCCTTCTTCTACTTCTTCTGATTCAACCTCCAGACTTCACCTTCTCCTTCTCCTTCTTCTGCTTCTTCTGATTCACCCTCCAGACTTCACCTTCTCATTCTCCTTCTTCTGCTTCTTCTGCTGCGCCCTCCAGACTTCACCTTCTCCTTCTCCTTCTTCTGCTTCTTCTGCTTCACACTCCAGACTTCACCTTCTCCTACTCCTTCTTCTGCTTCTTCTGCTGCGCCCTCCAGGCTTCACCTTCTCCTTCTCCTTCTTCTGCTTCTTCTGCTTCACCGTCCTGACTTCACCTTCTCCTTCTCCTTCTTCTACTTCTTCTGCTACACCCCCCTGACTTCACCTGCTCCTTCTCCTTCTTCTGCTTCTTCTGATTCACACTCCTAACTTCACCTTCTCCTTCTCCTTATTCTGCTTCTTCTGATTCACCCTCCTGACTTCACCTTCTCCTTCTCCTTCTTCTGCTTCTTCTGATTCACCGTCCAGACTTCATCTTCTCCTTCTCCTTCTTCTGCTTCTTCTGATTCACCCTCCAGACTTCACCTTCTCCTTCTCCTTCTTCTGCTTCTTCTGATTCACCCTCCAGACCTCACCTTCTCCTTCTCCTTCTTCTACTTCTTCTGATTCACCCTCCAGACTTCATCTTCTCCTTCTCCTTCTTCTGCTTCTTCTGATTCACCCTCCAGACTTCACCTTCTCCTTCTCCTTCTTCTGCTTCTTCTGATTCACCCTCCAGACTTCACCTTCTCCTTCTCCTTCTTCTACTTCTTCTGATTCACCCTCCAGACTTCACCTTCTCCTTCTCATTCTTCTACTTCTTCTGATTCACCCTCCAGTCTTCACCTTCTCCTTCTCCTTCTTCTGTTTCTTCTGCTTCACCCTCCAGACTTCACCTTCTCCTTCTCCTTCTTCTACTTCTTCTGATTCACCCTCCAGACTTCACCTTCTCCTTCTCCTTCTTCTGCTTCTTCTGATTCACCCTCCAGACTTAACCTTCTCCTTCTCCTTATTCTGCTTCTTCTGATTCACCCTCCAGACTTCACCTTCTCCTTCTCCTTCTTCTGCTTCTTCTGATTCACCCTCCAGACTTCACCTTCTCCTTCTCCTTCTTCTGCTTCTTCTGATTCACCCTCCAGACTTCACCTTCTCCTTCTCCTTCTTCTACTTCTTCTGATTCACCCTCCAGACTTCACCTTCTCCTTCTCCTTCTTCTGCTTCTTCTGATTCACCCTCCTGACTTCACCTTCTCCTTCTCCTTCTTCTGCTTCCTCTGCTGCGCCCTCCAGGATTCACCTTCTCCTTCTCCTTCTTCTGCTTCTTCTGCTTCACCGTCCTGACTTCACCTTCTCCTTCTCCTTCTTCTACTTCTTCTGCTACACCCCCCTGACTTCACCTGCTCCTTCTCCTTCTTCTGCTTCTTCTGATTCACCCTCCTAACTTCACCTTCTCCTTCTCCTTCTTCTGCTTCTTCTGATTCACCCTCCTGGCTTCACCTTCTCCTTCTCCTTCTTCTGCTTCTTCTGATTCACCCTCCAGACTTCACCTTCTCCTTCTCCTTCTTCTGCTTCTTCTGATTCACCCTCCAGACTTCACCTTCTCCTTCTCCTTCTTCTGCTTCTTCTGATTCACCCTCCAGACCTCACCTTCTCCTTCTCCATCTTCTACTTCTTCTGATTCACCCTCCAGACTTCATCTTCTCCTTCTCCTTCTTCTGCTTCTTCTGATTCACCCTCCAGTCTTCACCTTCTCCTTCTCCTTCTTCTGCTTCTTCTGATTCACCCTCCAGACTTCACCTTCTCCTTCTCCTTCTTCTACTTCTTCTGATTCACCCTCCAGACTTCACCTTCTCCTTCTCCTTCTTCTACTTCTTCTGATTCACCCTCCAGTCTTCACCTTCTCCTTCTCCTTCTTCTGTTTCTTCTGCTTCACCCTCCAGACTTCACCTTCTCCTTCTCTTTCTTCTGCTTCTTCTGCTTCACCCTCCAGACTTCACCTTCTCCTTCTCCTTCTTCTGATTCTTCTGATTCACCCTCCAGACTTCACCTTCTCTATCTCCTTCTTCTGCTTCTTCTGATTCACCCTCCTGACTTCACCTTCTCCTTCTCCTTCTTCTACTTCTTCTGATTCACCCTCCTGACTTCACCTTCTCCTTCTCCTTCTTCTACTTCTTCTGCTTCACCCTCCAGACTTCAACTTCTCCTTCTCCTTCTTCTACTTCTTCTGATTCACCCTCCAGACTTCCCCTTCTCCTTCTTCTGCTTCTTCTGATTCACCCTCCAGACTTCACCTTCTCCTTCTCCTTCTTCTGCTTCTTCTGATTCACCCTCCAGACTTCACCTTCTCCTTCTCCTTCTTCTACTTCTTCTGATTCACCCTCCAGACTTCACCTTCTCCTTCTCCTTCTTCTGCTTCTTCTGATTCACCCTCCAGACTTCACCTTCTCCTTCTCCTTCTTCTGTTTCTTCTGATTCACCCTCCAGACTTCATCTTCTCCTTCTCCTTCTTCTACTTCTTCTGATTCACCCTCCAGACTTCACCTTCTCCTTCTCCTTCTTCTACTTCTTCTGATTCACCCTCCAGACTTCATCTTCTCCTTCTCCTTCTTCTGCTTCTTCTGATTCACCCTCCAGACTTCACCTTCTCCTTCTCCTTCTTCTGCTTCTTCTGATTCACCCTCCAGACTTCAACTTCTCCTTCTCCTTCTTCTACTTCTTCTGATTCACCCACCAGACTTCACCTTCTCCTTCTCCTTCTTCTACTTCTTCCGATTCACCCTGCAGACTTCATCTTCTCCTTCTCCTTCTTCTGCTTCTTCTGATTCACCCTCCAGACTTCACCTTCTCCTTCTCCTTCTTCTGCTTCTTCTGATTCACCCTCCAGACTTCACCTTCTCCTTCTCCTTCTTCTACTTCTTCTGATTCACCCTCCAGACTTCACCTTCTCCTTCTCCTTCTTCTACTTCTTCTGATTCACCCTCCAGTCTTCACCTTCTCCTTCTCCTTCTTCTGTTTCTTCTGCTTCACCCTCCAGACTTCACCTTCTCCTTCTCTTTCTTCTGCTTCTTCTGATTCACCCTCCAGACTTCACCTTCTCCTTCTCCTTCTTCTGATTCTTCTGATTCACCCTCCAGACTTCACCTTCTCCTTCTCTTTCTTCTGCTTCTTCTGATTCACCCTCCTGACTTCACCTTCTCCTTCTCCTTCTTCTACTTCTTCTGATTCACCCTCCTGACTTCACCTTCTCCTTCTCCTTCTTCTCCTTCTTCTGCTTCACCCTCCAGACTTCACCTTCTCCTTCTCCTTCTTCTGCTTCTTCTGATTCACCCTCCAGACTTCAACTTCTCCTTCTCCTTCTTCTACTTCTTCTGATTCACCCTCCAGACTTCACCTTCTCCTTCTCCTTCTTCTACTTCTTCTGATTCACCCTCCAGTCTTCACCTTCTCCTTCTCCTTCTTCTGTTTCTTCTGCTTCACCCTCCAGACTTCACCTTCTCCTTCTCTTTCTTCTGCTTCTTCTGCTTCACCCTCCAGACTTCACCTTCTCCTTCTCCTTCTTCTGATTCTTCTGATTCACCCTCCAGACTTCACCTTCTCTATCTCCTTCTTCTGCTTCTTCTGATTCACCCTCCTGACTTCACCTTCTCCTTCTCCTTCTTCTACTTCTTCTGATTCACCCTCCTGACTTCACCTTCTCCTTCTCCTTCTTCTACTTCTTCTGCTTCACCCTCCAGACTTCAACTTCTCCTTCTCCTTCTTCTACTTCTTCTGATTCACCCTCCAGACTTCCCCTTCTCCTTCTTCTGCTTCTTCTGATTCACCCTCCAGACTTCACCTTCTCCTTCTCCTTCTTCTGCTTCTTCTGATTCACCCTCCAGACTTCACCTTCTCCTTCTCCTTCTTCTACTTCTTCTGATTCACCCTCCAGACTTCACCTTCTCCTTCTCCTTCTTCTGCTTCTTCTGATTCACCCTCCAGACTTCACCTTCTCCTTCTCCTTCTTCTGTTTCTTCTGATTCACCCTCCAGACTTCATCTTCTCCTTCTCCTTCTTCTACTTCTTCTGATTCACCCTCCAGACTTCACCTTCTCCTTCTCCTTCTTCTACTTCTTCTGATTCACCCTCCAGACTTCATCTTCTCCTTCTCCTTCTTCTGCTTCTTCTGATTCACCCTCCAGACTTCACCTTCTCCTTCTCCTTCTTCTGCTTCTTCTGATTCACCCTCCAGACTTCAACTTCTCCTTCTCCTTCTTCTACTTCTTCTGATTCACCCACCAGACTTCACCTTCTCCTTCTCCTTCTTCTACTTCTTCCGATTCACCCTGCAGACTTCATCTTCTCCTTCTCCTTCTTCTGCTTCTTCTGATTCACCCTCCAGACTTCACCTTCTCCTTCTCCTTCTTCTGCTTCTTCTGATTCACCCTCCAGACTTCACCTTCTCCTTCTCCTTCTTCTACTTCTTCTGATTCACCCTCCAGACTTCACCTTCTCCTTCTCCTTCTTCTACTTCTTCTGATTCACCCTCCAGTCTTCACCTTCTCCTTCTCCTTCTTCTGTTTCTTCTGCTTCACCCTCCAGACTTCACCTTCTCCTTCTCTTTCTTCTGCTTCTTCTGATTCACCCTCCAGACTTCACCTTCTCCTTCTCCTTCTTCTGATTCTTCTGATTCACCCTCCAGACTTCACCTTCTCCTTCTCTTTCTTCTGCTTCTTCTGATTCACCCTCCTGACTTCACCTTCTCCTTCTCCTTCTTCTACTTCTTCTGATTCACCCTCCTGACTTCACCTTCTCCTTCTCCTTCTTCTCCTTCTTCTGCTTCACCCTCCAGACTTCACCTTCTCCTTCTCCTTCTTCTGCTTCTTCTGATTCACCCTCCAGACTTCACCTTCTCCTTCTTCTTCTGCTTCTTCTGATTCACCCTCCAGACTTCACCTTCTCCTTCTCCTTATTCTGCTTCTTCTGATTCACCCTCCAGACTTCACCTTCTCCTTCTCCTTCCTCTGCTTCTTCTGATTCACCCTCCAGACTTCACCTTCTCCTTCTCCTTCTTCTGATTCTTCTGATTCACCCTCCAGACTTCACCTTCTCCTTCTCCATCTTCTGCTTCTTCTGATTCACCCTCCTGACTTCACCTTCTCCTTCTCCTTCTTCTACTTCTTCTGATTCACCCTCCTGACTTCAACTTCTCCTTCTCCATCTTCTACTTCCTCTGCTTCACCCTCCAGACTTCAACTTCTCCTTCTCCTTCTTCTACTTCTTCTGATTCATCCTCCAGACTTCACCTTCTCCTTCTCCTTCTTCTGCTTCTTCTGATTCACCCTCCAGACTTCACCTTCTCCTTCTCCTTCTTCTGCTTCTTCTGATTCACCCTCCAGACTTCACCTTCTCCTTCTCCTTCTTCTACTTCATCTGATTCACCCTCCAGACTTCACCTTCTCCTTCTCCTTCTTCTGATTCACCCTCCAGACTTCACCTTCTCCTTCTCCTTCGTCTTCTTCTTCTGATTCACCCTCCAGACTACACCTTCTCCTTCTCCTTCTTCTACTTCTTCTGATTCACCCTCCAGACTTCACCTTCTCCTTCTCCTTCTTCTGTTTCTTCTGATTCACCCTCCAGACTTCATCTTCTCCTTCTCCTTCAACTACTTCTTCTGATTCACCCTCCAGACTTCACCTTCTCCTTCTCCTTCTTCTACTTCTTCTGATTCACCCTCCAGACTTCATCTTCTCCTTCTCCTTCTTCTGCTTCTTCTGATTCACCCTCCAGACTTCACCTTCTACTTCTCCTTCTTCTGCTTCTTCTGATTCACCCTCCAGACTTCAACTTCTCCTTCTCCTTCTTCTACTTCTTCTGATTCACCCTCCAGACTTCACCTTCTCCTTCTCCTTCTTCTACTTCTTCTGATTCACCCTCCAGTCTTCACCTTCTCCTTCTCCTTCTTCTGTTTCTTCTGCTTCACCCTCCAGACTTCACCTTCTCCTTCTCTTTCTTCTGCTTCTTCTGATTCACCCTCCAGACTTCACCTTCTCCTTCTTCTGATTCTTCTGATTCACCCTCCAGACTTAGCTTCTCCTTCTCCTTCTTCTGCTTCTTCTGATTCACCCTCCTGACTTCACCTTCTCCTTCTCCTTCTTCTACTTCTTCTGATTCACCCTCCTGACTTCACCTTCTCCTTCTCCTTCTTCTACTTCTTCTGCTTCACCCTCCAGACTTCACCTTCTCCTTCTCCTTCTTCTACTTCTTCTGATTCAACCTCCAGACTTCACCTTCTCCTTCTCCTTCTTCTGCTTCTTCTGATTCACCCTCCAGACTTCACCTTCTCATTCTCCTTCTTCTGCTTCTTCTGCTGCGCCCTCCAGACTTCACCTTCTCCTTCTCCTTCTTCTGCTTCTTCTGCTTCACACTCCAGACTTCACCTTCTCCTACTCCTTCTTCTGCTTCTTCTGCTGCGCCCTCCAGGCTTCACCTTCTCCTTCTCCTTCTTCTGCTTCTTCTGCTTCACCGTCCTGACTTCACCTTCTCCTTCTCCTTCTTCTACTTCTTCTGCTACACCCCCCTGACTTCACCTGCTCCTTCTCCTTCTTCTGCTTCTTCTGATTCACACTCCTAACTTCACCTTCTCCTTCTCCTTATTCTGCTTCTTCTGATTCACCCTCCTGACTTCACCTTCTCCTTCTCCTTCTTCTGCTTCTTCTGATTCACCGTCCAGACTTCATCTTCTCCTTCTCCTTCTTCTGCTTCTTCTGATTCACCCTCCAGACTTCACCTTCTCCTTCTCCTTCTTCTGCTTCTTCTGATTCACCCTCCAGACCTCACCTTCTCCTTCTCCTTCTTCTACTTCTTCTGATTCACCCTCCAGACTTCATCTTCTCCTTCTCCTTCTTCTGCTTCTTCTGATTCACCCTCCAGACTTCACCTTCTCCTTCTCCTTCTTCTGCTTCTTCTGATTCACCCTCCAGACTTCACCTTCTCCTTCTCCTTCTTCTACTTCTTCTGATTCACCCTCCAGACTTCACCTTCTCCTTCTCATTCTTCTACTTCTTCTGATTCACCCTCCAGTCTTCACCTTCTCCTTCTCCTTCTTCTGTTTCTTCTGCTTCACCCTCCAGACTTCACCTTCTCCTTCTCCTTCTTCTACTTCTTCTGATTCACCCTCCAGACTTCACCTTCTCCTTCTCCTTCTTCTGCTTCTTCTGATTCACCCTCCAGACTTAACCTTCTCCTTCTCCTTATTCTGCTTCTTCTGATTCACCCTCCAGACTTCACCTTCTCCTTCTCCTTCTTCTGCTTCTTCTGATTCACCCTCCAGACTTCACCTTCTCCTTCTCCTTCTTCTGCTTCTTCTGATTCACCCTCCAGACTTCACCTTCTCCTTCTCCTTCTTCTACTTCTTCTGATTCACCCTCCAGACTTCACCTTCTCCTTCTCCTTCTTCTGCTTCTTCTGATTCACCCTCCTGACTTCACCTTCTCCTTCTCCTTCTTCTACATCTTCTGATTCACCCTCCTGACTTCACCTTCTCCTTCTCCATCTTCTACTTCCTCAACTTCACCCTCCAGACTTCAACTTCTCCTTCTCCTTCATCTACTTCTTCTGATTCACCCTCCAGACTTCACCTTCTCCTTCTCCTTCTTCTGCTTCTTCTGATTCACCCTCCAGACTTCACCTTCTCCTTCTCCTTCTTCTGCTTCTTCCGATTCACCCTCCAGACTTCACCTTCTCCTTCTCCTTCTTCTACTTCATCTGATTCACCCTCCAGACTTCACCTTCTCCTTCTCCTTCTTCTGCTTCTTCTGATTCACCCTCCAGACTTCACCTTCTCCTTCTCCTTTGTCTACTTCTTCTGATTCACCCTCCAGACTACACCTTCTCCTTCTCCTTCTTCTACTTCTTCTGATTCACCCTCCAGACTTCACCTTCTCCTTCTCCTTCTTCTGTTTCTTCTGATTCACCCTCCAGACTTCATGTTCTCCTTCTCCTTCTTCTACTTCTTCTGATTCACCCTCCAGACTTCACCTTCTCCTTCTCCTTCTTCTACTTCTTCTGATTCACCCTCCAGACTTCATCTTCTCCTTCTCCTTCTTCTGCTTCTTCTGATTCACCCTCCAGACTTCACCTTCTCCTTCTCCTTCTTCTGCTTCTTCTGATTCACCCTCCAGACTTCAACTTCTCCTTCTCCTTCTTCTACTTCTTCTGATTCACCCTCCAGACTTCACCTTCTCCTTCTCCTTCTTCTACTTCTTCTGATTCACCCTCCGGTCTTCACCTTCTCCTTCTCCTTCTTCTGTTTCTTCTGCTTCACCCTCCAGACTTCACCTTCTCCTTCTCTTTCTTCTGCTTCTTCTGATTCACCCTCCAGACTTCACCTTCTCCTTCTCCTTCTTCTGATTCTTCTGATTCACCCTCCAGGCTTCACCTTCTCCTTCTCCTTCTTCTGCTTCTTCTGATTCACCCTCCTGACTTCACCTTCTCCTTCTCCTTCTTCTACTTCTTCTGATTCACCCTCCTGACTTCAACTTCTCCTTCTCCTTCTTCTACTTCTTCTGCTTCACCCTCCAGACTTCACCTTCTCCTTCTCCTTCTTCTACTTCTTCTGATTCAACCTCCAGACTTCACCTTCTCCTTCTCATTCTTCTGCTTCTTCTGATTCACCCTCCAGACTTCACCTTCTCATTCTCCTTCTTCTGCTTCTTCTGCTGCGCCCTCCAGACTTCACCTTCTCCTTCTCCTTCTTCTGCTTCTTCTGCTTCACACTCCAGACTTCACCTTCTCCTTCTCCTTCTTCTGCTTCTTCTGCTGCGCCCTCCAGGCTTCACCTTCACCTTCTCCTTCTTCTGCTTCTTCTGCTTCACCGTCCTGACTTCACCTTCTCCTTCTCCTTCTTCTACTTCTTCTGCTACACCCCCCTGACTTCACCTGCTCCTTCTCCTTCTTCTGCTTCTTCTGATTCACCCTCCTAACTTCACCTTCTCCTTCTCCTTCTTCTGCTTCTTCTGATTCACCCTCCTGACATCACCTTCTCCTTCTCCTTCTTCTGCTTCTTCTGATTCACCCTCCAGACTTCACCTTCTCCTTCTCCTTCTTCTGCTTCTTCTGATTCACCCTCCAGACTTCACCTTCTCCTTCTCCTTCTTCTGCTTCTTCTGATTCACCCTCCAGACCTCACCTTCTCCTTCTCCTTCTTCTACTTCTTCTGATTCACCCTCCAGACTTCATCTTCTCCTTCTCCTTCTTCTGCTTCTTCTGATTCACCCTCCAGACTTCACCTTCTCCTTCTCCTTCTTCTGCTTCTTCTGATTCACCCTCCAGACTTCACCTTCTCCTTCTCCTTCTTCTACTTCTTCTGATACACCCTCCAGACTTTACCTTCTCCTTCTCCTTCTTCTACTTCTTCTGATTCACCCTCCAGTCTTCACCTTCTCCTTCTCCTTCTTCTGTTTCTTCTGCTTCACCCTCCAGACTTCACCTTCTCCTTCTCTTTCTTCTGCTTCTTCTGCTTCACCCTCCAGACTTCACCTTCTCCTTCTCCTTCTTCTGATTCTTCTGATTCACCCTCCAGACTTCACCTTCTCTATCTCCTTCTTCTGCTTCTTCTGATTCACCCTCCTGACTTCACCTTCTCCTTCTCCTTCTTCTACTTCTTCTGATTCACCCTCCTGACTTCACCTTCTCCTTCTCCTTCTTCTACTTCTTCTGCTTCACCCTCCAGACTTCACCTTCTCCTTCTCCTTCTTCTACTTCTTCTGATTCACCCTCCAGACTTCACCTTCTCCTTCTCCTTCTTCTGCTTCTTCTGATTCACCCTCCAGACTTAACCTTCTCCTTCTCCTTATTCTGCTTCTTCTGATTCACCCTCCAGACTTCACCTTCTCCTTCTCCTTCTTCTGCTTCTTCTGATTCACCCTCCAGACTTCACCTTCTCCTTCTCCTTCTTCTGCTTCATCTGATTCACCCTCCAGACTTCACCTTCTCCTTCTCCTTCTTCTACTTCTTCTGATTCACCCTCCAGACTTCACCTTCTCCTTCTCCTTCTTCTGCTTCTTCTGATTCACCCTCCTGACTTCACCTTCTCCTTCTCCTTCTTCTACATCTTCTGATTCACCCTCCTGACTTCACCTTCTCCTTCTCCTTCTTCTACTTCTTCTGATTCACCCTCCAGACTTCACCTTCTCCTTCTCCTTCTTCTGCTTCTTCTGATTCACCCTCCAGACTTCACCTTCTCATTCTCCTTCTTCTGCTTCTTCTGCTGCGCCCTCCAGACTTCACCTTCTCCTTCTCCTTCTTCTGCTTCTTCTGCTTCACACTCCAGACTTCACCTTCTCCTTCTCCTTCTTCTGCTTCCTCTGCTGCGCCCTCCAGGCTTCACCTTCTCCTTCTCCTTCTTCTGCTTCTTCTGCTTCACCGTCCTGACTTCACCTTCTCCTTCTCCTTCTTCTACTTCTTCTGCTACACCCCCCTGACTTCACCTGCTCCTTCTCCTTCTTCTGCTTCTTCTGATTCACCCTCCTAACTTCACCTTCTCCTTCTCCTTCTTCTGCTTCTTCTGATTCACCCTCCTGACTTCACCTTCTCCTTTTCCTTCTTCTGCTTCTTCTGATTCACCCTCCAGACTTCACCTTCTCCTTCTCCTTCTTCTGCTTCTTCTGATTCACCCTCCAGACTTCACCTTCTCCTTCTCCTTCTTCTGCTTCTTCTGATTCACCCTCCAGACCTCACCTTCTCCTTCTCCTTCTTCTACTTCTTCTGATTCACCCTCCAGACTTCATCTTCTCCTTCTCCTTCTTCTGCTTCTTCTGATTCACCCTCCAGACTTCACCTTCTCCTTCTCCTTCTTCTGCTTCTTCTGATTCACCCTCCAGACTTCACCTTCTCCTTCTCCTTCTTCTACTTCTTCTGATTCACCCTCCAGACTTCACCTTCTCCTTCTCCTTCTTCTACTTCTTCTGATTCACCCTCCAGTCTTCACCTTCTCCTTCTCCTTCTTCTGTTTCTTCTGCTTCACCCTCCAGACTTCACCTTCTCCTTCTCTTTCTTCTGCTTCTTCTGCTTCACCCTCCAGACTTCACCTTCTCCTTCTCCTTCTTCTGATTCTTCTGATTCAACCTCCAGACTTCACCTTCTCTATCTCCTTCTTCTGCTTCTTCTGATTCACCCTCCTGACTTCACCTTCTCCTTCTCCTTCTTCTACTTCTTCTGATTCACCCTCCTGACTTCACCTTCTCCTTCTCCTTCTTCTACTTCTTCTGCTTCACCCTCCAGACTTCACCTTCTCCTTCTCCTTCTTCTACTTCTTCTGATTCACCCTCCAGACTTCACCTTCTCCTTCTCCTTCTTCTGCTTCTTCTGATTCACCCACCAGACTTAACCTTCTCCTTCTCCTTATTCTGCTTCTTCTTATTCACCCTCCAGACTTCACCTTCTCCTTCTCCTTCTTCTGCTCCTTCTGATTCACCCTCCAGACTTCACCTTCTCCTTCTCCTTCTTCTGCTTCTTCTGATTCACCCTCCAGACTTCACCTTCTCCTTCTCCTTCTTCTACTTCTTCTGATTCACCCTCCAGACTTCACCTTCTCCTTCTCCTTCTTCTGCTTCTTCTGATTCACCCTCCTGACTTCACCTTCTCCTTGTCCTTCTTCTACATCTTCTGATTCACCCTCCTGACTTCACCTTCTCCTTCTCCTTCTTCTACTTCTTCTGCTTCACCCTCCAGACTTCACCTTCTCCTTCTCCTTCTTCTACTTCTGATTCACCCTCCAGACTTCACCTTCTCCTTCTCCTTCTTCTACTTCTTCTGATTCACCCTCCAGACTTCACCTTCTCCTTCTCCTTCTTCTACTTCTTCTGATTCACCCTCCAGACTTCACCTTCTCCTTCTCCTTCTTCTGCTTCTTCTGATTCACCCTCCAGACTTCACCTTCTCCTTCTCCTTATTCTGCTTCTTCTGAATCACCCTCCAGACTTCACCTTCTCCTTCTGCTTCTTCTGCTTCTTCTGATTCACCCTCCAGACTTCACCTTCTCCTTCTCCTTCTTCTGCTTCTTCTGATTCACCCTCCAGACTTCACCTTCTCCTTCTCCTTCTTCTACGTCTTCTGATTCACCCTCCAGACTTCACCTTCTCCATCTCCTTCTTCTGCTTCTTCTGATTCACCCTCCAGACTTCACCTTCTCCTTCTCCTTCATCTACTTCTTCTGATTCACCCTCCAGACATCACCTTCTCCTTCTCCTTCTTCTGCTTCTTCTGATTCACCCTCCAGACTTCACCTTCTCCTTCTCCTTCTTCTGCTTCTTCTGATTCACCCTCCAGACTTCACCTTCTCCTTCTCCTTCTTCTACTTCTTCTGATTCACCCTCCAGACTTCACCTTCTCCTTCTTCTGCTTCTTCTGATTCACCCTCCAGACTTCACCTTCTCCTTCTCCTTCGTCTACTTCTTCTGATTCACCCTCCAGACTACACCTTCTCCTTCTCCTTCTTCTACTTCTTCTGATTCACCCTCCAGACTTCACCTTCTCCTGCTCCTTCTTCTGTTTCTTCTGATTCACCCTCCAGACTTCATCTTCTCCTTCTCCTTCTTCTACTTCTTCTGATTCACCCTCCAGACTTCACCTTCTCCTTCTCCTTCTTCTACTTCTTCTGATTCACCCTCCAGACTTCATCTTCTCCTTCTCCTTCTTCTGCTTCTTCTGATTCACCCTCCAGACTTCACCTTCTCCTTCTCCTTCTTCTGCTTCTTCTGATTCACCGTCCAGACTTCAACTTCTCCTTCTCCTTCTTCTACTTCTTCTGATTCACCCTCCAGACTTCACCTTCTCCTTCTCCTTCTTCTACTTCTTCCGATTCACCCTCCAGACTTCATCTTCTCCTTCTCCTTCTTCTGCTTCTTCTGATTCACCCTCCAGACTTCACCTTCTCCTTCTCCTTCTTCTGCTTCTTCTGATTCACCCTCCAGACTTCACCTTCTCCTTCTCCTTCTTCTACTTCTTCTGATTCACCCTCCAGACTTCACCTTCTCCTTCTCCTTCTTCTACTTCTTCTGATTCACCCTCCAGTCTTCACCTTCTCCTTCTCCTTCTTCTGTTTCTTCTGCTTCACCCTCCAGACTTCACCTTCTCCTTCTCTTTCTTCTGCTTCTTCTGATTCACCCTCCAGACTTCACCTTCTGCTTCTCCTTCTTCTGATTCTTCTGATTCACCCTCCAGACTTCATCTTCTCCTTCTCCTTCTTCTGCTTCTTCTGATTCACCCTCCAGACTTCACCTTCTCCTTCTCCTTCTTCTGCTTCTTCTGATTCACCCTCCAGACTTCAACTTCTCCTTCTCCTTCTTCTACTTCTTCTGATTCACCCTCCAGACTTCACCTTCTCCTTCTCCTTCTTCTACTTCTTCTGATTCACCCTCCAGTCTTCACCTTCTCCTTCTCCTTCTTCTGTTTCTTCTGCTTCACCCTCCAGACTTCACCTTCTCCTTCTCTTTCTTCTGCTTCTTCTGATTCACCCTCCAGACTTCACCTTCTCCTTCTCCTTCTTCTGATTCTTCTGATTCACCCTCCAGACTTCACCTTCTCCTTCTCCTTCTTCTGCTTCTTCTGATTCACCCTCCTGACTTCACCTTCTCCTTCTCCTTCTTCTACTTCTTCTGATTCACCCTCCTGACTTCACCTTCTCCTTCTCCTTCTTCTACTTCTTCTGCTTCACCCTCCAGACTTCACCTTCTCCTTCTCCTTCTTCTACTTCTTCTGATTCACCCTCCAGACTTCACCTTCTCCTTCTCCTTCTTCTGCTTCTTCTGATTCACCCTCCAGACTTCACCTTCTCATTCTCCTTCTTCTGCTTCTTCTGCTGCGCCCTCCAGACTTCACCTTCTCCTTCTCCTTCTTCTGCTTCTTCTGCTTCACACTCCAGACTTCACCTTCTCCTTCTCCTTCTTCTGCTTCTTCTGCTGCGCCCTCCAGGCTTCACCTTCTCCTTCTCCTTCTTCTGCTTCTTCTGCTTCATCGTCCTGACTTCACCTTCTCCTTCTCCTTCTTCTACTTCTTCTGCTACACACCCCTGACTTCACCTGCTCCTTCTCCTTTTTCTGCTTCTTCTGATTCACCCTCCTAACTTCACCTTCTCCTTCTCCTTCTTCTGCTTCTTCTGATTCACCCTCCTGACTTCACCTTCTCCTTCTCCTTCTTCTGCTTCTTCTGATTCACCCTCCAGACTTCACCTTCTCCTTCTCCTTCTTCTGCTTCTTCTGATTCACCCTCCAGACTTCACCTTCTCCTTCTCCTTCTTCTGCTTCTTCTGATTCACCCTCCAGACCTCACCTTCTCCTTCTCCTTCTTCTACTTCTTCTGATTCACCCTCCAGACTTCATCTTCTCCTTCTCCTTCTTCTGCTTCTTCTGATTCACCCTCCAGACTTCACCTTCTCCTTCTCCTTCTTCTGCTTCTTCTGATTCACCCTCCAGACTTCACCTTCTCCTTCTTCTACTTCTTCTGATTCACCCTATAGACTTCACCTTCTCCTTCTCCTTCTTCTACTTCTTCTGATTCTCCCTCCAGTCTTCACCTTCTCCTTCTCCTTCTTCTGTTTCTTCTGCTTCACCCTCCAGACTTCACCTTCTCCTTCTCTTTCTTCTGCTTCTTCTGCTTCACCCTCCAGACTTCACCTTCTCCTTCTCCTTCTTCTGATTCTTCTGATTCACCCTCAAGACTTCACCTTCTATATCTCCTTCTTCTGCTTCTTCTGATTCACGCTCCTGACTTCACCTTCTCCTTCTCCTTCTTCTACTTCTTCTGATTCACCCTCCTGACTTCACCTTCTTCTCCTTCTTCTACTTCTTCTGCTTCACCCTCCAGACTTCACCTTCTCCTTCTCCTTCTTCTACTTCTTCTGATTCACCCTCCCGACTTCACCTTATCCTTCTCCTTCTTCTGCTTCTTCTGATTCACCCTCCAGACTTCACCTTCTCCTTCTCCTTATTCTGCTTCTTCTGATTCACCCTCCAGACTTCACCTTCTCCTTCTCCTTCTTCTGCTTCTTCTGATTCACCCTCCAGACTTCACCTTCTCCTTCTCCTTCTTCTGCTTCTTCTGATTCACCCTCCAGACTTCACCTTCTCCTTCTCCTTCTTCTACTTCTTCTGATTCACCCTCCAGACTTCACCTTCTCCTTCTCCTTCTTCTGCTTCTTCTGATTCACCCTCCTGACTTCACCTTCTCCTTCTCCTTCTTCTACATCTTCTGATTCACCCTCCTGACTTCACCTTCTCCTTCTCCTTCTTCTACTTCTTCTGCTTCACCCTCCAGACTTCACCTTCTCCTTCTCCTTCTTCTACTTCTTCTGATTCACCCTCCAGACTTCACCTTCTCCTTCTCCTTCTTCTACTTCTTCTGATTCACCCTCCAGACTTCACCTTCTCCTTCTCCTTCTTCTACTTCTACTGATTCACCCTCCAGACTTCACCTTCTCCTTCTCCTTCTTCTGCTTCTTCTGATTCACCCTCCAGACTTCACCTTCTCCTTCTCCTTATTCTGCTTCTTCTGAATCACCCTCCAGACATCACCTTCTCCTTCTCCTTCTTCTGCTTCTTCTGATTCACCCTCCAGACTTCACCTGTTCCTTCTCCTTCTTCTGCTTCTTCTGATTCACCCTCCAGACTTCACCTTCTCCTTCTCCTTCTTCTACTTCTTCTGATTCACCCTCCAGACTTCACCTTCTCCATCTCCTTCTTCTGCTTCTTCTGATTCACCCTCCAGACTTCACCTTCTCCTTCTCCTTCGTCTACTTCTTCTGATTCACCCTCCAGACTTCACCTTCTCCTTCTCCTTCTTCTGCTTCTTCTGATTCACCCTCCAGACTTCACCTTCTCCTTCTCCTTCTTCTGCTTCTTCTGATTCACCCTCCAGACTTCACCTTCTCCTTCTCCTTATTCTGCTTCTTCTGAATCACCCTCCAGACTTCACCTTCTCCTTCTCCTTCTTCTGCTTCTTCTGATTCACCCTCCAGACTTCACCTTCTCCATCTCCTTCTTCTGCTTCTTCTGATTCACCCTCCAGACTTCACCTTCTCCTTCTCCTTCATCTACTTCTTCTGATTCACCCTCCAGACATCACCTTCTCCTTCTCCTTCTTCTGCTTCTTCTGATTCACCCTCCAGACTTCACCTTCTCCTTCTTCTGCTTCTTCTGATTCACCCTCCAGACTTCACCTTCTCCTTCTCCTTCGTCTACTTCTTCTGATTCACCCTCCAGACTACACCTTCTCCTTCTCCTTCTTCTGCTTCTTCTGATTCACCCTCCAGACTTCACCTTCTCCTTCTCCTTCTTCTGCTTCTTCTGATTCACCCTCCAGACTTCACCTTCTCCTTCTCCTTCTTCTACTTCTTCTGATTCACCCTCCAGACTTCACCTTCTCCTTCTTCTGCTTCTTCTGATTCACCCTCCAGACTTCACCTTCTCCTTCTCCTTCGTCTACTTCTTCTGATTCACCCTCCAGACTACACCTTCTCCTTCTCCTTCTTCTACTTCTTCTGATTCACCCTCCAGACTTCACCTTCTCCTGCTCCTTCTTCTGTTTCTTCTGATTCACCCTCCAGACTTCATCTTCTCCTTCTCCTTCTTCTACTTCTTCTGATTCACCCTCCAGACTTCACCTTCTCCTTCTCCTTCTTCTACTTCTTCTGATTCACCCTCCAGACTTCATCTTCTCCTTCTCCTTCTTCTGCTTCTTCTGATTCACCCTCCAGACTTCACCTTCTCCTTCTCCTTCTTCTGCTTCTTCTGATTCACCGTCCAGACTTCAACTTCTCCTTCTCCTTCTTCTACTTCTTCTGATTCACCCTCCAGACTTCACCTTCTCCTTCTCCTTCTTCTACTTCTTCCGATTCACCCTCCAGACTTCATCTTCTCCTTCTCCTTCTTCTGCTTCTTCTGATTCACCCTCCAGACTTCACCTTCTCCTTCTCCTTCTTCTGCTTCTTCTGATTCACCCTCCAGACTTCACCTTCTCCTTCTCCTTCTTCTACTTCTTCTGATTCACCCTCCAGACTTCACCTTCTCCTTCTCCTTCTTCTACTTCTTCTGATTCACCCTCCAGTCTTCACCTTCTCCTTCTCCTTCTTCTGTTTCTTCTGCTTCACCCTCCAGACTTCACCTTCTCCTTCTCTTTCTTCTGCTTCTTCTGATTCACCCTCCAGACTTCACCTTCTGCTTCTCCTTCTTCTGATTCTTCTGATTCACCCTCCAGACTTCACCTTCTCCTTCTCCTTCTTCTGCTTCTTCTGATTCACCCTCCTGACTTCACCTTCTCCTTCTGCTTCTTCTACTTCTTCTGATTCACCCTCCTGACTTCACCTTCTCCTTCTCCTTCTTCTACTTCTTCTGCTTCACCCTCCAGACTTTACCTTCTCCTTCTCCTTCTTCTACTTCTTCTGATTCACCCTCCAGACTTCACCTTCTCCTTCTCCTTCTTCTGCTTCTTCTGATTCACCCTCCAGACTTCACCTTCTCCTTCTCCTTATTCTGCTTCTTCTGATTCACCCTCCAGACTTCACCTTCTCCTTCTCCTTATTCTGCTTCTTTTGATTCACCCTCCAGACTTCACCTTCTCCTTCTCCTTCCTCTGCTTCTTCTGATTCACCCTCCAGACTTCACCTTCTCCTTCTTCTGATTCTTCTGATTCACCCTCCAGACTTCACCTTCTCCTTCTCCATCTTCTGCTTCTTCTGATTCACCCTCCTGACTTCACCTTCTCCTTCTCCTTCTTCTACTTCTTCTGATTCACCCTCCTGACTTCACCTTCTCCTTCTCCATCTTCTACTTCTTCTGCTTCACCCTCCAGACTTCAACTTCTCCTTCTCCTTCTTCTACTTCTTCTGATTCACCCTCCAGACTTCACCTTCTCCTTCTCCTTCTTCTGCTTCTTCTGATTCACCCTCCAGACTTCACCTTCTCCTTCTCCTTCTTCTGCTTCTTCTGATTCACCCTCTAGACTTCACCTTCTCCTTCTCCTTCTTCTACTTCTTCTGATTCACCCTCCAGACTTCACCTTCTCCTTCTCCTTCTTCTGCTTCTTCTGATTCACCCTCCAGACTTCACCTTCTCCTTCTCCTTCGTCTACTTCTTCTGATTCACCCTCCAGACTTCATCTTCTCCTTCTCCTTCTTCTGCTTCTTCTGATTCACCCTCCAGACTTCACCTTCTCCTTCTCCTTCTTCTGCTTCTTCTGATTCACCCTCCAGACTTCAACTTCTCCTTCTCCTTCTTCTACTTCTTCTGATTCACCCTCCAGACTTCACCTTCTCCTTCTCCTTCTTCTACTTCTTCTGATTCACCCTCCAGTCTTCACCTTCTCCTTCTCCTTCTTCTGTTTCTTCTGCTTCACCCTCCAGACTTCACCTTCTCTTCTCTTTCTTCTGCTTCTTCTGATTCACCCTCCAGACTTCACCTTCTCCTTCTCCTTCTTCTGATTCTTCTGATTCACCCTCCAGACTTCACCTTCTCCTTCTCCTTCTTCTGCTTCTTCTGATACACCCTCCTGACTTCACCTTCTCCTTCTCCTTCTTCTACTTCTTCTGATTCACCCTCCTGACTTCACCTTCTCCTTCTCCTTCTTCTACTTCTTCTGCTTCACCCTCCAGACTTCACCTTCTCCTTCTCCTTCTTCTACTTCTTCTGATTCACCCTCCAGACTTCACCTTCTCCTTCTCCTTCTTCTGCTTCTTCTGATTCACCCTCCAGACTTCACCTTCTCATTCTCCTTCTTCTGCTTCTTCTGCTGCGCCCTCCAGACTTCACCTTCTCCTTCTCCTTCTTCTGCTTCTTCTGATTCACCCTCCAGACCTCACCTTCTCCTTCTCCTTCTTCTACTTCTTCTGATTCACCCTCCAGACTTCATCTTCTCCTTCTCCTTCTTCTGCTTCTTCTGATTCACCCTCCAGACTTCACCTTCTCCTTCTCCTTCTTCTGCTTCTTCTGATTCACCCTCCAGACTTCACCTTCTCCTTCTTCTACTTCTTCTGATTCACCCTATAGACTTCACCTTCTCCTTCTCCTTCTTCTACTTCTTCTGATTCTCCCTCCAGTCTTCACCTTCTCCTTCTCCTTCTTCTGTTTCTTCTGCTTCACCCTCCAGACTTCACCTTCTCCTTCTCTTTCTTCTGCTTCTTCTGCTTCACCCTCCAGACTTCACCTTCTCCTTCTCCTTCTTCTGATTCTTCTGATTCACCCTCAAGACTTCACCTTCTATATCTCCTTCTTCTGCTTCTTCTGATTCACCCTCCTGACTTCACCTTCTCCTTCTCCTTCTTCTACTTCTTCTGATTCACCCTCCTGACTTCACCTTCTCCTTCTCCTTCTTCTACTTCTTCTGCTTCACCCTCCAGACTTCACCTTCTCCTTCTCCTTCTTCTACTTCTTCTGATTCACCCTCCCGACTTCACCTTATCCTTCTCCTTCTTCTGCTTCTTCTGATTCACCCTCCAGACTTCACCTTCTCCTTCTCCTTATTCTGCTTCTTCTGATTCACCCTCCAGACTTCACCTTCTCCTTCTCCTTCTTCTGCTTCTTCTGATTCACCCTCCAGACTTCACCTTCTCCTTCTCCTTCTTCTGCTTCTTCTGATTCACCCTCCAGACTTCACCTTCTCCTTCTCCTTCTTCTACTTCTTCTGATTCACCCTCCAGACTTCACCTTCTCCTTCTCCTTCTTCTGCTTCTTCTGATTCACCCTCCTGACTTCACCTTCTCCTTCTCCTTCTTCTACATCTTCTGATTCACCCTCCTGACTTCACCTTCTCCTTCTCCTTCTTCTACTTCTTCTGCTTCACCCTCCAGACTTCACCTTCTCCTTCTCCTTCTTCTACTTCTTCTGATTCACCCTCCAGACTTCACCTTCTCCTTCTCCTTCTTCTACTTCTTCTGATTCACCCTCCAGACTTCACCTTCTCCTTCTCCTTCTTCTACTTCTACTGATTCACCCTCCAGACTTCACCTTCTCCTTCTCCTTCTTCTGCTTCTTCTGATTCACCCTCCAGACTTCACCTTCTCCTTCTCCTTATTCTGCTTCTTCTGAATCACCCTCCAGACTTCACCTTCTCCTTCTCCTTCTTCTGCTTCTTCTGATTCACCCTCCAGACTTCACCTGTTCCTTCTCCTTCTTCTGCTTCTTCTGATTCACCCTCCAGACTTCACCTTCTCCTTCTCCTTCTTCTACTTCTTCTGATTCACCCTCCAGACTTCACCTTCTCCATCTCCTTCTTCTGCTTCTTCTGATTCACCCTCCAGACTTCACCTTCTCCTTCTCCTTCGTCTACTTCTTCTGATTCACCCTCCAGACTTCACCTTCTCCTTCTCCTTCTTCTGCTTCTTCTGATTCACCCTCCAGACTTCACCTTCTCCTTCTCCTTCTTCTGCTTCTTCTGATTCACCCTCCAGACTTCACCTTCTCCTTCTCCTTCTTCTGCTTCTTCTGATTCACCCTCCAGACTTCACCTTCTCCTTCTCCTTCTTCTACTTCTTCTGATTCACCCTCCAGACTTCACCTTCTCCTTCTTCTGCTTCTTCTGATTCACCCTCCAGACTTCACCTTCTCCTTCTCCTTCGTCTACTTCTTCTGATTCACCCTCCAGACTACACCTTCTCCTTCTCCTTCTTCTACTTCTTCTGATTCACCCTCCAGACTTCACCTTCTCCTGCTCCTTCTTCTGTTTCTTCTGATTCACCCTCCAGACTTCATCTTCTCCTTCTCCTTCTTCTACTTCTTCTGATTCACCCTCCAGACTTCACCTTCTCCTTCTCCTTCTTCTACTTCTTCTGATTCACCCTCCAGACTTCATCTTCTCCTTCTCCTTCTTCTGCTTCTTCTGATTCACCCTCCAGACTTCACCTTCTCCTTCTCCTTCTTCTGCTTCTTCTGATTCACCCTCCAGACTTCACCTTCTCCTTCTCCTTCTTCTACTTCTTCTGATTCACCCTCCAGACTTCACCTTCTCCTTCTCCTTCTTCTACTTCTTCTGATTCACCCTCCAGTCTTCACCTTCTCCTTCTCCTTCTTCTGTTTCTTCTGCTTCACCCTCCAGACTTCACCTTCTCCTTCTCTTTCTTCTGCTTCTTCTGATTCACCCTCCAGACTTCACCTTCTGCTTCTCCTTCTTCTGATTCTTCTGATTCACCCTCCAGACTTCACCTTCTCCTTCTCCTTCTTCTGCTTCTTCTGATTCACCCTCCTGACTTCACCTTCTCCTTCTGCTTCTTCTACTTCTTCTGATTCACCCTCCTGACTTCACCTTCTCCTTCTCCTTCTTCTACTTCTTCTGCTTCACCCTCCAGACTTTACCTTCTCCTTCTCCTTCTTCTACTTCTTCTGATTCACCCTCCAGACTTCACCTTCTCCTTCTCCTTCTTCTGCTTCTTCTGATTCACCCTCCAGACTTCACCTTCTCCTTCTCCTTATTCTGCTTCTTCTGATTCACCCTCCAGACTTCACCTTCTCCTTCTCCTTATTCTGCTTCTTTTGATTCACCCTCCAGACTTCACCTTCTCCTTCTCCTTCCTCTGCTTCTTCTGATTCACCCTCCAGACTTCACCTTCTCCTTCTTCTGATTCTTCTGATTCACCCTCCAGACTTCACCTTCTCCTTCTCCATCTTCTGCTTCTTCTGATTCACCCTCCTGACTTCACCTTCTCCTTCTCCTTCTTCTACTTCTTCTGATTCACCCTCCTGACTTCACCTTCTCCTTCTCCATCTTCTACTTCTTCTGCTTCACCCTCCAGACTTCAACTTCTCCTTCTCCTTCTTCTACTTCTTCTGATTCACCCTCCAGACTTCACCTTCTCCTTCTCCTTCTTCTGCTTCTTCTGATTCACCCTCCAGACTTCACCTTCTCCTTCTCCTTCTTCTGCTTCTTCTGATTCACCCTCCAGACTTCACCTTCTCCTTCTCCTTCTTCTACTTCTTCTGATTCACCCTCCAGACTTCACCTTCTCCTTCTCCTTCTTCTGCTTCTTCTGATTCACCCTCCAGACTTCACCTTCTCCTTCTCCTTCGTCTACTTCTTCTGATTCACCCTCCAGACTTCATCTTCTCCTTCTCCTTCTTCTGCTTCTTCTGATTCACCCTCCAGACTTCACCTTCTCCTTCTCCTTCTTCTGCTTCTTCTGATTCACCCTCCAGACTTCAACTTCTCCTTCTCCTTCTTCTACTTCTTCTGATTCACCCTCCAGACTTCACCTTCTCCTTCTCCTTCTTCTACTTCTTCTGATTCACCCTCCAGTCTTCACCTTCTCCTTCTCCTTCTTCTGTTTCTTCTGCTTCACCCTCCAGACTTCACCTTCTCTTCTCTTTCTTCTGCTTCTTCTGATTCACCCTCCAGACTTCACCTTCTCCTTCTCCTTCTTCTGATTCTTCTGATTCACCCTCCAGACTTCACCTTCTCCTTCTCCTTCTTCTGCTTCTTCTGATACACCCTCCTGACTTCACCTTCTCCTTCTCCTTCTTCTACTTCTTCTGATTCACCCTCCTGACTTCACCTTCTCCTTCTCCTTCTTCTACTTCTTCTGCTTCACCCTCCAGACTTCACCTTCTCCTTCTCCTTCTTCTACTTCTTCTGATTCACCCTCCAGACTTCACCTTCTCCTTCTCCTTCTTCTGCTTCTTCTGATTCACCCTCCAGACTTCACCTTCTCATTCTCCTTCTTCTGCTTCTTCTGCTGCGCCCTCCAGACTTCACCTTCTCCTTCTCCTTCTTCTGCTTCTTCTGATTCACCCTCCAGACCTCACCTTCTCCTTCTCCTTCTTCTACTTCTTCTGATTCACCCTCCAGACTTCATCTTCTCCTTCTCCTTCTTCTGCTTCTTCTGATTCACCCTCCAGACTTCACCTTCTCCTTCTCCTTCTTCTGCTTCTTCTGATTCACCCTCCAGACTTCACCTTCTCCTTCTTCTACTTCTTCTGATTCACCCTATAGACTTCACCTTCTCCTTCTCCTTCTTCTACTTCTTCTGATTCTCCCTCCAGTCTTCACCTTCTCCTTCTCCTTCTTCTGTTTCTTCTGCTTCACCCTCCAGACTTCACCTTCTCCTTCTCTTTCTTCTGCTTCTTCTGCTTCACCCTCCAGACTTCACCTTCTCCTTCTCCTTCTTCTGATTCTTCTGATTCACCCTCAAGACTTCACCTTCTATATCTCCTTCTTCTGCTTCTTCTGATTCACCCTCCTGACTTCACCTTCTCCTTCTCCTTCTTCTACTTCTTCTGATTCACCCTCCTGACTTCACCTTCTCCTTCTCCTTCTTCTACTTCTTCTGCTTCACCCTCCAGACTTCACCTTCTCCTTCTCCTTCTTCTACTTCTTCTGATTCACCCTCCCGACTTCACCTTATCCTTCTCCTTCTTCTGCTTCTTCTGATTCACCCTCCAGACTTCACCTTCTCCTTCTCCTTATTCTGCTTCTTCTGATTCACCCTCCAGACTTCACCTTCTCCTTCTCCTTCTTCTGCTTCTTCTGATTCACCCTCCAGACTTCACCTTCTCCTTCTCCTTCTTCTGCTTCTTCTGATTCACCCTCCAGACTTCACCTTCTCCTTCTCCTTCTTCTACTTCTTCTGATTCACCCTCCAGACTTCACCTTCTCCTTCTCCTTCTTCTGCTTCTTCTGATTCACCCTCCTGACTTCACCTTCTCCTTCTCCTTCTTCTACATCTTCTGATTCACCCTCCTGACTTCACCTTCTCCTTCTCCTTCTTCTACTTCTTCTGCTTCACCCTCCAGACTTCACCTTCTCCTTCTCCTTCTTCTACTTCTTCTGATTCACCCTCCAGACTTCACCTTCTCCTTCTCCTTCTTCTACTTCTTCTGATTCACCCTCCAGACTTCACCTTCTCCTTCTCCTTCTTCTACTTCTACTGATTCACCCTCCAGACTTCACCTTCTCCTTCTCCTTCTTCTGCTTCTTCTGATTCACCCTCCAGACTTCACCTTCTCCTTCTCCTTATTCTGCTTCTTCTGAATCACCCTCCAGACTTCACCTTCTCCTTCTCCTTCTTCTGCTTCTTCTGATTCACCCTCCAGACTTCACCTGTTCCTTCTCCTTCTTCTGCTT
Source organism: Somniosus microcephalus (assembly GCF_052327205.1). Classification (NCBI taxonomy): domain Eukaryota; kingdom Metazoa; phylum Chordata; class Chondrichthyes; order Squaliformes; family Somniosidae; genus Somniosus; species Somniosus microcephalus. The sequence continues at coordinate 382,898 of NW_028225368.1, forward strand.
CTTCTGATTCACCCTCCAGACTTCACCTTCTCCTTCTCCTTCTTCTACTTCTTCTGATTCACCCTCCAGACTTCACCTTCTCCATCTCCTTCTTCTGCTTCTTCTGATTCACCCTCCAGACTTCACCTTCTCCTTCTCCTTCGTCTACTTCTTCTGATTCACCCTCCAGACTTCACCTTCTCCTTCTCCTTCTTCTGCTTCTTCTGATTCACCCTCCAGACTTCACCTTCTCCTTCTCCTTCTTCTGCTTCTTCTGATTCACCCTCCAGACTTCACCTTCTCCTTCTCCTTATTCTGCTTCTTCTGAATCACCCTCCAGACTTCACCTTCTCCTTCTCCTTCTTCTGCTTCTTCTGATTCACCCTCCAGACTTCACCTTCTCCATCTCCTTCTTCTGCTTCTTCTGATTCACCCTCCAGACTTCACCTTCTCCTTCTCCTTCATCTACTTCTTCTGATTCACCCTCCAGACATCACCTTCTCCTTCTCCTTCTTCTGCTTCTTCTGATTCACCCTCCAGACTTCACCTTCTCCTTCTTCTGCTTCTTCTGATTCACCCTCCAGACTTCACCTTCTCCTTCTCCTTCGTCTACTTCTTCTGATTCACCCTCCAGACTACACCTTCTCCTTCTCCTTCTTCTGCTTCTTCTGATTCACCCTCCAGACTTCACCTTCTCCTTCTCCTTCTTCTGCTTCTTCTGATTCACCCTCCAGACTTCACCTTCTCCTTCTCCTTCTTCTACTTCTTCTGATTCACCCTCCAGACTTCACCTTCTCCTTCTTCTGCTTCTTCTGATTCACCCTCCAGACTTCACCTTCTCCTTCTCCTTCGTCTACTTCTTCTGATTCACCCTCCAGACTACACCTTCTCCTTCTCCTTCTTCTACTTCTTCTGATTCACCCTCCAGACTTCACCTTCTCCTGCTCCTTCTTCTGTTTCTTCTGATTCACCCTCCAGACTTCATCTTCTCCTTCTCCTTCTTCTACTTCTTCTGATTCACCCTCCAGACTTCACCTTCTCCTTCTCCTTCTTCTACTTCTTCTGATTCACCCTCCAGACTTCATCTTCTCCTTCTCCTTCTTCTGCTTCTTCTGATTCACCCTCCAGACTTCACCTTCTCCTTCTCCTTCTTCTGCTTCTTCTGATTCACCGTCCAGACTTCAACTTCTCCTTCTCCTTCTTCTACTTCTTCTGATTCACCCTCCAGACTTCACCTTCTCCTTCTCCTTCTTCTACTTCTTCCGATTCACCCTCCAGACTTCATCTTCTCCTTCTCCTTCTTCTGCTTCTTCTGATTCACCCTCCAGACTTCACCTTCTCCTTCTCCTTCTTCTGCTTCTTCTGATTCACCCTCCAGACTTCACCTTCTCCTTCTCCTTCTTCTACTTCTTCTGATTCACCCTCCAGACTTCACCTTCTCCTTCTCCTTCTTCTACTTCTTCTGATTCACCCTCCAGTCTTCACCTTCTCCTTCTCCTTCTTCTGTTTCTTCTGCTTCACCCTCCAGACTTCACCTTCTCCTTCTCTTTCTTCTGCTTCTTCTGATTCACCCTCCAGACTTCACCTTCTGCTTCTCCTTCTTCTGATTCTTCTGATTCACCCTCCAGACTTCACCTTCTCCTTCTCCTTCTTCTGCTTCTTCTGATTCACCCTCCTGACTTCACCTTCTCCTTCTGCTTCTTCTACTTCTTCTGATTCACCCTCCTGACTTCACCTTCTCCTTCTCCTTCTTCTACTTCTTCTGCTTCACCCTCCAGACTTTACCTTCTCCTTCTCCTTCTTCTACTTCTTCTGATTCACCCTCCAGACTTCACCTTCTCCTTCTCCTTCTTCTGCTTCTTCTGATTCACCCTCCAGACTTCACCTTCTCCTTCTCCTTATTCTGCTTCTTCTGATTCACCCTCCAGACTTCACCTTCTCCTTCTCCTTATTCTGCTTCTTTTGATTCACCCTCCAGACTTCACCTTCTCCTTCTCCTTCCTCTGCTTCTTCTGATTCACCCTCCAGACTTCACCTTCTCCTTCTTCTGATTCTTCTGATTCACCCTCCAGACTTCACCTTCTCCTTCTCCATCTTCTGCTTCTTCTGATTCACCCTCCTGACTTCACCTTCTCCTTCTCCTTCTTCTACTTCTTCTGATTCACCCTCCTGACTTCACCTTCTCCTTCTCCATCTTCTACTTCTTCTGCTTCACCCTCCAGACTTCAACTTCTCCTTCTCCTTCTTCTACTTCTTCTGATTCACCCTCCAGACTTCACCTTCTCCTTCTCCTTCTTCTGCTTCTTCTGATTCACCCTCCAGACTTCACCTTCTCCTTCTCCTTCTTCTGCTTCTTCTGATTCACCCTCCAGACTTCACCTTCTCCTTCTCCTTCTTCTACTTCTTCTGATTCACCCTCCAGACTTCACCTTCTCCTTCTCCTTCTTCTGCTTCTTCTGATTCACCCTCCAGACTTCACCTTCTCCTTCTCCTTCGTCTACTTCTTCTGATTCACCCTCCAGACTTCATCTTCTCCTTCTCCTTCTTCTGCTTCTTCTGATTCACCCTCCAGACTTCACCTTCTCCTTCTCCTTCTTCTGCTTCTTCTGATTCACCCTCCAGACTTCAACTTCTCCTTCTCCTTCTTCTACTTCTTCTGATTCACCCTCCAGACTTCACCTTCTCCTTCTCCTTCTTCTACTTCTTCTGATTCACCCTCCAGTCTTCACCTTCTCCTTCTCCTTCTTCTGTTTCTTCTGCTTCACCCTCCAGACTTCACCTTCTCTTCTCTTTCTTCTGCTTCTTCTGATTCACCCTCCAGACTTCACCTTCTCCTTCGCCTTCTTCTGATTCTTCTGATTCACCCTCCAGACTTCACCTTCTCCTTCTCCTTCTTCTGCTTCTTCTGATACACCCTCCTGACTTCACCTTCTCCTTCTCCTTCTTCTACTTCTTCTGATTCACCCTCCTGACTTCACCTTCTCCTTCTCCTTCTTCTACTTCTTCTGCTTCACCCTCCAGACTTCACCTTCTCCTTCTCCTTCTTCTACTTCTTCTGATTCACCCTCCAGACTTCACCTTCTCCTTCTCCTTCTTCTGCTTCTTCTGATTCACCCTCCAGACTTCACCTTCTCATTCTCCTTCTTCTGCTTCTTCTGCTGCGCCCTCCAGACTTCACCTTCTCCTTCTCCTTCTTCTGCTTCTTCTGCTTCACACTCCAGACTTCACCTTCTCCTTCTCCTTCTTCTGCTTCTTCTGCTGCGCCCTCCAGGCTTCACCTTCTCCTTCTCCTTCTTCTGCTTCTTCTGCTTCATCGTCCTGACTTCACCTTCTCCTTCTCCTTCTTCTACTTCTTCTGCTACACCCCCCTGACTTCACCTGCTCCTTCTCCTTTTTCTGCTTCTTCTGATTCACCCTCCTAACTTCACCTTCTCCTTCTCCTTCTTCTGCTTCTTCTGATTCACCCTCCTGACTTCACCTTCTCCTTCTCCTTCTTCTGCTTCTTCTGATTCACCCTCCAGACTTCACCTTCTCCTTCTCCTTCTTCTGCTTCTTCTGATTCACCCTCCAGACTTCACCTTCTCCTTCTCCTTCTTCTGCTTCTTCTGATTCACCCTCCAGACCTCACCTTCTCCTTCTCCTTCTTCTACTTCTTCTGATTCACCCTCCAGAGTTCATCTTCTCCTTCTCCTTCTTCTGCTTCTTCTGATTCACCCTCCAGACTTCACCTTCTCCTTCTCCTTCTTCTGCTTCTTCTGATTCACCCTCCAGACTTCACCTTCTCCTTCTTCTACTTCTTCTGATTCACCCTATAGACTTCACCTTCTCCTTCTCCTTCTTCTACTTCTTCTGATTCTCCCTCCAGTCTTCACCTTCTCCTTCTCCTTCTTCTGTTTCTTCTGCTTCACCCTCCAGACTTCACCTTCTCCTTCTCTTTCTTCTGCTTCTTCTGCTTCACCCTCCAGACTTCACCTTCTCCTTCTCCTTCTTCTGATTCTTCTGATTCACCCTCAAGACTTCACCTTCTATATCTCCTTCTTCTGCTTCTTCTGATTCACCCTCCTGACTTCACCTTCTCCTTCTCCTTCTTCTACTTCTTCTGATTCACCCTCCTGACTTCACCTTCTCCTTCTCCTTCTTCTACTTCTTCTGCTTCACCCTCCAGACTTCACCTTCTCCTTCTTCTACTTCTTCTGATTCACCCTCCCGACTTCACCTTCTCCTTCTCCTTCTTCTGCTTCTTCTGATTCACCCTCCAGTCTTCACCTTCTCCTTCTCCTTCTTCTGTTTCTTCTGCTTCACCCTCCAGACTTCACCTTCTCCTTCTCTTTCTTCTGCTTCTTCTGATTCACCCTCCAGACTTCACCTTCTCCTTCTCCTTCTTCTGATTCTTCTGATTCACCCTCCAGACTTCACCTTCTCCTTCTCCTTCTTCTGCTTCTTCTGATTCACCCTCCTGACTTCACCTTCTCCTTCTCCTTCTTCTACTTCTTCTGATTCACCCTCCTGACTTCACCTTCTCCTTCTCCTTCTTCTACTTCTTCTGCTTCACCCTCCAGACTTCACCTTCTCCTTCTCCTTCTTCTACTTCTTCTGATTCACCCTCCAGACTTCACCTTCTCCTTCTCCTTCTTCTGCTTCTTCTGATTCACCCTCCAGACTTCACCTTCTCATTCTCCTTCTTCTGCTTCTTCTGCTGCGCCCTCCAGACTTCACCTTCTCCTTCTCCTTCTTCTGCTTCTTCTGCTTCACACTCCAGACTTCACCTTCTCCTTCTCCTTCTTCTGCTTCTTCTGCTGCGCCCTCCAGGCTTCACCTTCTCCTTCTCCTTCTTCTGCTTCTTCTGCTTCATCGTCCTGACTTCACCTTCTCCTTCTCCTTCTTCTACTTCTTCTGCTACACCCCCCTGACTTCACCTGCTCCTTCTCCTTTTTCTGCTTCTTCTGATTCACCCTCCTAACTTCACCTTCTACTTCTCCTTCTTCTGCTTCTTCTGATTCACCCTCCTGACTTCACCTTCTCCTTCTCCTTCTTCTGCTTCTTCTGATTCACCCTCCAGACTTCACCTTCTCCTTCTCCTTCTTCTGCTTCTTCTGATTCACCCTCCAGACTTCACCTTCTCCTTCTCCTTCTTCTGCTTCTTCTGATTCACCCTCCAGACCTCACCTTCTCCTTCTCCTTCTTCTACTTCTTCTGATTCACCCTCCAGACTTCATCTTCTCCTTCTCCTTCTTCTGCTTCTTCTGATTCACCCTCCAGACTTCACCTTCTCCTTCTCCTTCTTCTGCTTCTTCTGATTCACCCTCCAGACTTCACCTTCTCCTTCTTCTACTTCTTCTGATTCACCCTATAGACTTCACCTTCTCCTTCTCCTTCTTCTACTTCTTCTGATTCTCCCTCCAGTCTTCACCTTCTCCTTCTCCTTCTTCTGTTTCTTCTGCTTCACCCTCCAGACTTCACCTTCTCCTTCTCTTTCTTCTGCTTCTTCTGCTTCACCCTCCAGACTTCACCTTCTCCTTCTCCTTCTTCTGATTCTTCTGATTCACCCTCAAGACTTCACCTTCTATATCTCCTTCTTCTGCTTCTTCTGATTCACCCTCCTGACTTCACCTTCTCCTTCTCCTTCTTCTACTTCTTCTGATTCACCCTCCTGACTTCACCTTCTCCTTCTCCTTCTTCTACTTCTTCTGCTTCACCCTCCAGACTTCACCTTCTCCTTCTTCTACTTCTTCTGATTCACCCTCCCGACTTCACCTTCTCCTTCTCCTTCTTCTGCTTCTTCTGATTCACCCTCCAGACTTCACCTTCTCCTTCTCCTTATTCTGCTTCTTCTGATTCACCCTCCAGACTTCACCTTCTCCTTCTCCTTCTTCTGCTTCTTCTGATTCACCCTCCAGACTTCACCTTCTCCTTCTCCTTCTTCTGCTTCTTCTGATTCACCCTCCAGACTTCACCTTCTCCTTCTCCTTCTTCTACTTCTTCTGATTCACCCTCCATACTTCACCTTCTCCTTCTCCTTCTTCTGCTTCTTCTGATTCACCCTCCTGACTTCACCTTCTCCTTCTCCTTCTTCTACATCTTCTGATTCACCCTCCTGACTTCACCTTCTCCTTCTCCTTCTTCTACTTCTTCTGCTTCACCCTCCAGACTTCACCTTCTCCTTCTCCTTCTTCTACTTCTTCTGATTCACCCTCCAGACTTCACCTTCTCCTTCTCCTTCTTCTACTTCTTCTGATTCACCCTCCAGACTTCACCTTCTCCTTCTCCTTCTTCTACTTCTTCTGATTCACCCTCCAGACTTCACCTTCTCCTTCTCCTTCTTCTGCTTCTTCTGATTCACCCTCCAGACTTCACCTTCTTCTTCTCCTTATTCTGCTTCTTCTGAATCACCCTCCAGACTTCACCTTCTCCTTCTCCTTCTTCTGCTTCTTCTGATTCACCCTCCAGACTTCACCTGTTCCTTCTCCTTCTTCTGCTTCTTCTGATTCACCCTCCAGACTTCACCTTCTCCTTCTCCTTCTTCTACTTCTTCTGATTCACCCTCCAGACTTCACCTTCTCCATCTCCTTCTTCTGCTTCTTCTGATTCACCCTCCAGACTTCACCTTCTCCTTCTGCTTCGTCTACTTCTTCTGATTCACCCTCCAGACTTCACCTTCTCCTTCTCCTTCTTCTGCTTCTTCTGATTCACCCTCCAGACTTCACCTTCTCCTTCTCCTTCTTCTACTTCTTCTGATTCACCCTCCAGACTTCACCTTCTCCTTCTCTTTCTTCTGCTTCTTCTGATTCACCCTCCAGACTTCACCTTCTCCTTCTCCTTCTTCTGATTCTTCTGATTCACCCTCCAGACTTCACCTTCTCCTTCTCCTTCTTCTGCTTCTTCTGATTCACCCTCCTGACTTCACCTTCTCCTTCTCCTTCTTCTACATCTTCTGATTCACCCTCCTGACTTCACCTTCTCCTTCTCCTTCTTCTACTTCTTCTGCTTCACCCTCCAGACTTCACCTTCTCCTTCTCCTTCTTCTACGTCTTCTGATTCACCCTCCAGACTTCACCTTTTCCTTCTCCTTCTTCTACTTCTTATGATTCACCCTCCAGACTTCATCTTCTCCTTCTCCTTCTTCTACTTCTTCTGATTCACCCTCCAGACTTCAGCTTCTCCTTCTCCTTCTTCTGCTTCTTCTGATTCAACCTCCAGACTTCACCTTCTCCTTCTCCTTATCCTGCTTCTTCTGAATCACCCTCCAGACTTCACCTTCTCCTTCTCCTTCTTCTGCTTCTTCTGATTCACCCTCCAGACTTCACCTTCTCCTTCTCCTTATTCTGCTTCTTCTGATTCACCCTCCAGACTTCACCTTCTCCTTCTCCTTATTCTGCTTCTTTTGATTCACCCTCCAGACTTCACCTTCTCCTTCTCCTTCCTCTGCTTCTTCTGATTCACCCTCCAGACTTCACCTTCTCCTTCTCCTTCTTCTGATTCTTCTGATTCACCCTCCAGTCTTCACCTTCTCCTTCTCCATCTTCTGCTTTTTCTGATTCACCCTCCTGACTTCACCTTCTCCTTCTCCTTCTTCTACTTCTTCTGATTCACCCTCCTGACTTCACCTTCTCCTTCTCCATCTTCTACTTCTTCTGCTTCACCCTCCAGACTTCAACTTCTCCTTCTCCTTCTTCTACTTCTTCTGATTCACCCTCCAGACTTCACCTTCTCCTTCTCCTTCTTCTGCTTCTTCTGATTCAACCTCCAGACTTCACCTTCTCCTTCTCCTTCTTCTGCTTCTTCTGATTCACCCTCCAGACTTCACCTTCTCCTTCTCCTTCTTCTACTTCTTCTGATTCACCCTCCAGACTTCACCTTCTCCTTCTCCTTCTTCTGCTTCTTCTGATTCACCCTCCAGACTTCACCTTCTCCTTCTCCTTCGTCTACTTCTTCTGATTCACCCTCCAGACTTCATCTTCTCCTTCTCCTTCTTCTGCTTCTTCTGATTCACCCTCCAGACTTCACCTTCTCCTTCTCCTTCTTCTGCTTCTTCTGATTCACCCTCCAGACTTCAACTTCTCCTTCTCCTTCTTCTACTTCTTCTGATTCACCCTCCAGACTTCACCTTCTCCTTCTCCTTCTTCTACTTCTTCTGATTCACCCTCCAGTCTTCACCTTCTCCTTCTCCTTCTTCTGTTTCTTCTGCTTCACCCTCCAGACTTCACCTTCTCCTTCTCCTTCTTCTGCTTCTTCTGATTCACCCTCCAGACTTCACCTTCTCCTTCTCCTTCTTCTGATTCTTCTGATTCACCCTCCAGACTTCACCTTCTCCTTCTCCTTCTTCTGCTTCTTCTGATTCACCCTCCAGACTTCACCTTCTCCTTCTCCTTCTTCTACTTCTTCTGATTCACCCTCCAGACTTCACCTTCTCCTTCTCCTTCTTCTGCTTCTTCTGATTCACCCTCCAGACTTCACCTTCTCATTCTCCTTCTTCTGCTTCTTCTGCTGCGCCCTCCAGACTTCACCTTCTCCTTCTCCTTCTTCTGCTTCTTCTGCTTCACACTCCAGACTTCACCTTCTCCTTCTCCTTCTTCTACTTCTTCTGCTGCGCCCTCCAGGCTTCACCTTCTCCTTCTCCTTCTTCTGCTTCTTCTGCTTCATCGTCCTGACTTCACCTTCTCCTTCTCCTTCTTCTACTTCTTCTGCTACACCCCCCTGACTTCACCTGCTCCTTCTCCTTTTTTGCTTCTTCTGATTCACCCTCCTAACTTCACCTTCTCCTTCTCCTTCTTCTGCTTCTTCTGATTCACCCTCCTGACTTCACCTTCTCCTTCTCCTTCTTCTGCTTCTTCTGATTCACCCTCCAGACTTCACCTTCTCCTTCTCCTTCTTCTGCTTCTTCTGATTCGCCCTCCAGACTTCACCTTCTCCTTCTCCTTCTTCTGCTTCTTCTGATTCACCCTCCAGACCTCACCTTCTCCTTCTCCTTCTTCTACTTCTTCTGATTCACCCTCCAGACTTCATCTTCTCCTTCTCCTTCTTCTGCTTCTTCTGATTCACCCTCCAGACTTCACCTTCTCCTTCTCCTTCTTCTGCTTCTTCTGATTCACCCTCCAGACTTCACCTTCTCCTTCTCCTTCTTCTACTTCTTCTGATTCACCCTATAGACTTCACCTTCTCCTTCTCCTTCTTCTACTTCTTCTGATTCACCCTCCAATCTTCACCTTCTCCTTCTCCTTCTTCTGATTCTTCTGATTCACCCTCCAGACGTCACCTTATCCTTCTCCTTCTTCTGCTTCTTCTGATTCACCCTCCTGACTTCACCTTCTCCTTCTCCTTCTTCTACTTCTTCTGATTCACCATCCTGACTTCACCTTCTCCTTCTCCTTCTTCTACTTCTTCTGCTTCACCCTCCAGACTTCACCTTCTCCTTCTCCTTCTTCTACTTCTTCTGATTCACCCTCCAGACTTGACCTTCCCCTTTTCCTTCTTCTAATTCTTCTGATTCACCCTCCAGACTTCACCTTCTCCTTCTCCTTCTTCTGCTTCTTCTGCTTCACCGTCCTGACTTCACCTTCCCCTTCTCCTTCTTCTACTTATTCTGCTTCATCCCCCTGACATCACCTGCTCCTTCTCCTTCTTCTGCTTCTTCTGATTCACCCTCCTAACTTCACCTTCTCCTTCTCCTTCTTCTGCTTCTTCTGATTCACCCTCCTGACTTCACCTTCTCCTTCTCCTTCTTCTGCTTCTTCTGATTCACACTCCAGACTTCACCTTCTCCTTCTCCTTCTTCTGCTTCTTCTGATTCACCCTCCAGACTTCACCTTCTCCTTCTCCTTTTCTGCTTCTTCTGATTCACCCTCCAGACTTCAACTTCTCCTTCTCCTTCTTCTGTTTCTTCTGATTCTCCCTCCAGACTTCACCATCTCCTTCTCCTTCTTCTGCTTCTTCTGATTCACCCTCCAGACTTCACCTTCTCCTTCTCCTTCTTCTGCTTCTTCTGATTCACCCTCCAGACCTCACCTTATCCTTCTCCTTCTTCTGCTTCTTCTGATTCACCCTCCAGACTTCACCTTCTCCTTCTCCTTCTTCTGCTTCTTCTGATTCACCCTCCAGACTTCACCTTCTCCTTCTCCTTCTTCTGCTTCTTCTGATTCACCCTCCAGACTACACCTTCTCCTTCTCCTTCTTCTACTTCTTCTGATTCACCCTCCAGACTTCACCTTCTCCTTCTCCTTCTTCTGTTTCTTCTGATTCACCCTCCAGACTTCACCTTCTCCTTCTCCTTCTTCAGCTTCTTCTGATTCACCCTCCAGACTTCACCTTCTCCTTCTCCTTCTTCTGCTTCTTCTGATTCACCCTCCAGACCTCACCTTCTCCTTCTCCTTCTTCTACTTCTTCTGATTCACCCTCCAGACTTCATCTTCTCCTTCTCCTTCTTCTGCTTCTTCTGATTCACCCTCCAGACTTCACCTTCTCCTTCTCCTTCTTCTGCTTCTTCTGATTCACCCTCCAGACTTCACCTTCTCCTTCTCCTTCTTCTACTTCTTCTGATTCACCCTCCAGACTTCACCTTCTCCTTCTCCTTCTTCTACTTCTTCTGATTCACCCTCCAGTCTTCACCTTCTCCTTCTCCTTCTTCTGTTTCTTCTGCTTCACCCTCCAGACTTCACCTTCTCCTTCTCTTTCTTCTGCTTCTTCTGATTCACCCTCCAGACTTCACCTTCTCCTTCTCCTTCTTCTGATTCTTCTGATTCACCCTACAGACTTCACCTTCTCCTTCTCCTTCTTCTGCTTCTTCTGATTCACCCTCCTGATTTCACCTTCTCCTTCTCCTTCTTCTACTTCTTCTGATTCACCCTCCCGACTTCACCTTCTCCTTCTCCTTCTCCTTCTTCTGCTTCACCCTACAGACTTCACCTTCTCCTTCTCCTTCTTCTACTTCTTCTGATTCACCCTCCAGACTTCACCTTCTCCTTCTCCTTCTTCTGCTTCTTCTGATTCACCCTCCAGACTTCACCTTCTCCTTCTCCTTATTGTGCTTCTTCTCATTCACCCTCCAGACTTCACCTTCTCCTTCTCCTTCTTCTGCTTCTTCTGATTCACCCTCCAGACTTCACCTTCTCCTTCTACTTCTTCTGCTTCTTCTGATTCACCCTCCAGACTTCACCTTCTCCTTCTCCTTCCTCTGCTTCTTCTGATTCACCCTCCAGACTTCACCTTCTCCTTCTCCTTCTTCTACTTCTTCTGATTCACCCTCCAGACTTCACCATCTCCTTCTCTTTCTTCTGCTTCTTCTGATTCACCCTCCAGACTTCACCTTCTCCTTCTCCTTCTTCTGATTCTTCTGATTCACCCTCCAGACTTCACCTTCTCCTTCTCCTTCTTCTGCTTCTTCTGATGCACCCTCCTGACTTCACCTTCTCCTTCTCCTTCTTCTACTTCTTCTGATTCACCCTCCTGACTTCACCTTCTCCTTCTCCTTCTTCTACTTCTTCTGCTTCACCCTCCAGACTTCACCTTCTCCTTCTCCTTCTTCTACTTCTTCTGATTCAACCTCCAGACTTCACCTTCTCCTTCTCCTTCTTCTACTTCTTCTGATTCTCCCTCCAGACTTCACCTTCTCCTTCTCCTTCTTCTACTTCTTCTGATTCACCCTCCAGACTTCACCTTCTCCTTCTCCTTCTTCTGCTTCTTCTGATTCACCCTCCAGACTTCACCTTCTCCTTCTCCTTCTCCTGCTTCTTCTGATTCACCCTCCAGACTTCACCTTCTCCTTCTTCTACTTCTTCTGATTCACCCTCCAGACTTCACCTTCTCCATCTCCTTCTTCTACTTCTTCTGATTCACCCTCCAGACTTCACCTTCTCCTTCTCCTTCGTCTACTTCTTCTGATTCACCCTCCAGACTTCACCTTCTCCTTCTCCTTCTTCTACTTCTTCTGATTCACCCTCCAGACTTCATCTTCTCCTTCTCCTTCTTCTGCTTCTTCTGATTCACCCTCCAGACTTCACCTTCTCCTTCTCCTTCTTCTGCTTCTTCTGATTCACCCTCCAGACTTCACCTTCTCCTTCTCCTTCTTCTACTTCTTCTGATTCACCCTCCAGACTTCACCTTCTCCTTCTCCTTCTTCCACTTCTTCTGATTCACCCTCCAGTCTTCACCTTCTCCTTCTCCTTCTTCTGTTTCTTCTGCTTCACCCTCCAGACTTCACCTTCTCCTTTTCTTTCTTCTGCTTCTTCTGATTCACCCTCCAGACTTCACCTTCTCCTTCTCCTTCTTCTGATTCTTCTGATTCACCCTCCAGACTTCACCTTCTCCTTCTCCTTCTTCTGCTTCTTCTGATTCACCCTCCTGACTTCACCTTCTCCTTCTCCTTCTTCTACTTCTTCTGATTCACCCTCCTGACTTCACCTTCTCCTTCTCCTTCTTCTACTTCTTCTGCTTCACCCTCCAGACTTCACCTTCTCCTTCTCCTTCTTCTACTTCTTCTGATTCACCCTCCAGACTTCATCTTCTCCTTCTCCTTCTTCTGCTTCTTCTGATTCACCCTCCAGACTTCACCTTCTCCTTCTCCTTATTCTGCTTCTTCTGATTCACCCTCCAGACTTCACCTTCTCCTTCTCCTTATTCTGCTTCTTCTGATTCACCCTCCAGACTTCACCTTCTCCTTCTCCTTCTTCTGCTTCTTCTGATTCACCCTCCTGACTTCACCTTCTCCTTCTCCTTTTTCTACTTCTTCTGATTCACCCTCCTGACTTCACCTTCTCCTTCTCCTTCTTCTACTTCTTCTGCTTCACCCTCCAGACTTCACCTTCTCCTTCTCCTTCTTCTACTTCTTCTGATTCACCCTCCAGACTTCACCTTCTCCTTCTCCTTCTTCTGCTTCTTCTGATTCACCCTCCATACTTCACCTTCACTTCTCCTTCGTCTACTTCTTCTGATTCACCCTCCAGACTACACCTTCTCCTTCTCCTTCTTCTACTTCTTCTGATTCACCCTCCAGACTTCACCTTCTCCTTCTCCTTCTTCTGTTTCTTCTGATACACCGTCCAGACTTCACCTTCTCCTTCTCCTTCTTCTACTACTTCTGATTCACCCTCCAGACTTCACCTTCTCCTTCTCCTTCTTCTACTTCTTCTGATTCACCCTCCAGACTTCATCTTCACCTTCTCCTTCTTCTGCTTCTTCTGATTCACCCTCCAGACTTCACCTTCTCCTTCTCCTTCTTCTGCTTCTTCTGATTCACCCTCCAGACTTCACCTTCTCCTTCTCCTTCTTCTACTTCTTCTGATTCACCCTCCAGACTTCACCTTCTCCTTCTCCTTCTTCCACTTCTTCTGATTCACCCTCCAGTCTTCACCTTCTCCTTCTCCTTCTTCTGTTTCTTCTGCTTCACCCTCCAGACTTCACCTTCTCCTTCTCTTTCTTCTGCTTCTTCTGATTCACCCTCCAGACTTCACCTTCTCCTTCTCCTTCTTCTGATTCTTCTGTACAGATGCCTGCAGGCCAATGACAACTCAGCATGTGATCACATGTGAATATAATAGGTATTCCTTACAGATGCCTGTGGGCCAATGATAATTCAATATGCAAATGTTACAAAATCACCCTCTGATTTTTTTTTGTGTCATTTGGAAAACATCTTCATTGGCTTTCTCTTAATTGAAAGGGTTGGAGGGCAAACCCTCAACTTTCTGTGCAGAGAAGGAACAATAGAACAGGGAAACGCATGTTCCGGGACAGTGGAAGTCCAGGGAGACATGGGGGTCTGTGTACATAGATCATTTCTGATTCACCCTCCAGACTTCACCTTCTCCTTCTCCTTCTTCTGCTTCTTCTGATTCACCCTCTAGACTTCACCTTCTCCTTCTCCTTCTCCTGCTTCTTCTGATTCACCCTCCAGACTTCACCTTCTCCTTCTCCTTCTTCTACTTCTTCTGATTCACCCTCCAGACTTCACCTTCTCCATCTCCTTCTTCTGCTTCTTCTGATTCACCCTCCAGACTTCACCTTCTCCTTCTCCTTCGTCTACTTCTTCTGATTCACCCTCCAGACTACACCTTCTCCTTCTCCTTCTTCTACTTCTTCTGATTCACCCTCCAGACTTCACCTTCTCCTTCTCCTTCTTCTGTTTCTTCTGATACACCGTCCAGACTTCACCTTCTCCTTCTCCTTCTTCTACTACTTCTGATTCACCCTCCAGACTTCACCTTCTCCTTCTCCTTCTTCTACTTCTTCTGATTCACCCTCCAGACTTCACCTTCTCCTTATCCTTCTTCTGCTTCTTCTGATTCACCCTCCAGACTTCACCTTCTCCTTCTCCTTCTTCTACTTCTTCTGATTCACCCTCCAGACTTCACCTTCTCCTTCTCCTTTTTCCACTTCTTCTGATTCACCCTCCAGTCTTCACCTTCTCCTTCTCCTTCTTCTGTTTCTTCTGCTTCACCCTCCAGACTTCACCTTCTCCTTCTCTTTCTTCTGCTTCTTCTGATTCACCCTCCAGACTTCACCTTCTCCTTCTCCTTCTTCTGATTCTTCTGATTCACCCTCCAGACTTCACCTTCTCCTTCTCCTTCTTCTGCTTCTTCTGATTCACCCTCCTGACTTCACCTTCTCCTTCTCCTTCTTCTACTTCTTCTGATTCACCCTCCTGACTTCACCTTCTCCTTCTCCTTCTTCTACTTCTTCTGCTTCACCCTCCAGACTTCACCTTCTCCTTCTCCTTCTTCTACTTCTTCTGATTCACCCTCCAGACTTCATCTTCTCCTTCTCCTTCTTCTGCTTCTTCTGATTCACCCTCCAGACTTCACCTTCTCCTTCTCCTTATTCTGCTTCTTCTGATTCACCCTCCAGACTTCACCTTCTCCTTCTCCTTATTCTGCTTCTTCTGATTCACCCTCCAGACTTCACCTTCTCCTTCTCCTTCTTCTGCTTCTTCTGATTCACCCTCCTGACTTCACCTTCTCCTTCTCCTTCTTCTACTTCTTCTGATTCACCCTCCTGACTTCACCTTCTCCTTCTCCTTCTTCTACTTCTTCTGCTTCACCCTCCAGACTTCACCTTCTCCTTCTCCTTCTTCTACTTCTTCTGATTCACCCTCCAGACTTCACCTTCTCCTTCTCCTTCTTCTGCTTCTTCTGATTCACCCTCCATACTTCACCTTCACTTCTCCTTATTCTGCTTCTTCTGATTCACCCTCCAGACTTCAACTTCTCCTTCTCCTTCTTCTGCTTCTTCTGATTCACCCTCCAGACTTCACCTTCTCCTTCTCCTTCTTCTGCTTCTTCTGATTCACCCTCCAGACTTCACCTTCTCCTTCTCCTTCTTCTGCTTCTTCTGATTCACCCTCCAGACTTCACCTTCTCCTTCTCCTCTTCTACTTCTTCTGATTCACCTGCAGACTTCACCTTCTCCTTCTCTTTCTTCTGCTTCTTCTGATTCACCCTCCAGACTTCACCTTCTCCTTCTCCTTCTTCTACTTCTTCTGATTCACCCTCCAGACTTCATCTTCTCCTTCTCCTTCTTCTACTTCTTCTGATTCACCCTCCAGACTTCACCTTCTCCTTCTCCTTCTTCCACTTCTTCTGATTCACCCTCCAGTCTTCACCTTCTCCTTCTCCTTCTTCTGTTTCTTCTGCTTCACCCTCCAGACTTCACCTTCTCCTTCTCTTTCTTCTGCTTCTTCTGATTCACCCTCCAGACTTCACCTTCTCCTTCTCCTTCTTCTGATTCTTCTGATTCACCCTCCAGACTTCACCTTCTCCTTCTCCTTCTTCTGCTTCTTCTGATTCACCCTCCTGACTTCACCTTCTCCTTCTCCTTCTTCTACTTCTTCTGATTCACCCTCCTGACTTCACCTTCTCCTTCTCCTTCTTCTACTTCTTCTGCTTCACCCTCCAGACTTCACCTTCTCCTTCTCCTTCTTCTACTTCTTCTGATTCACCCTCCAGACTTCATCTTCTCCTTCTCCTTCTTCTGCTTCTTCTGATTCACCCTCCAGACTTCACCTTCTCCTTCTCCTTATTCTGCTTCTTCTGATTCACCCTCCAGACTTCACCTTCTCCTTCTCCTTATTCTGCTTCTTCTGATTCACCCTCCAGACTTCACCTTCTCCTTCTCCTTCTTCTGCTTCTTCTGATTCACCCTCCTGACTTCACATTCTCCTTCTCCTTCTTCTACTTCTTCTGATTCACCCTCCTGACTTCACCTTCTCCTTCTCCTTCTTCTACTTCTTCTGCTTCACCCTCCAGACTTCACCTTCTCCTTCTCCTTCTTCTACTTCTTCTGATTCACCCTCCAGACTTCACCTTCTCCTTCTCCTTCTTCTGCTTCTTCTGATTCACCCTCCATACTTCACCTTCACTTCTCCTTATTCTGCTTCTTCTGATTCACCCTCCAGACTTCAACTTCTCCTTCTCCTTCTTCTGCTTCTTCTGATTCACCCTCCAGACTTCACCTTCTCCTTCTCCTTCTTCTGCTTCTTCTGATTCACCCTCCAGACTTCACCTTCTCCTTCTCCTTCTTCTGCTTCTTCTGATTCACCCTCCAGACTTCACCTTCTCCTTCTCCCTCTTCTACTTCTTCTGATTCACCCTCCAGACTTCACCTTCTCCTTCTCTTTCTTCTGCTTCTTCTGATTCACCCTCCTGACTTCACCTTCTCCTTCTCCTTCTTCTACTTCTTCTGATTCACCCTCCAGACTTCATCTTCTCCTTCTCCTTCTTCTGCTTCTTCTGATTCACCCTCCAGACTTCACCTTCTCCTTCTCCTTCTTCTGCTTCTTCTGATTCACCCTCCAGACTTCACCTTCTCCTTCTCCTTCTTCTACTTCTTCTGATTCACCCTCCAAACTTCACCTTCTCCTTCTCCTTCTTCCACTTCTTCTGATTCACCCTCCAGTCTTCACCTTCTCCTTCTACTTCTTCTGTTTCTTCTGCTTCACCCTTTGACTTCACCTTCTCCTTCTCTTTCTTCTGCTTCTTCTGATTCACCCTCCAGACTTCACCTTCTCCTTCTCCTTCTTCTGATTCTTCTGATTCACCCTCCAGACTTCACCTTCTCCTTCTCCTTCTTCTGCTTCTTCTGATTCACCCTCCTGACTTCAACTTCTCCTTCTCCTTCTTCTACTTCTTCTGATTCACCCTCCTGACTTCACCTTCTCCTTCTCCTTCTTCTACTTCTTCTGCTTCACCCTCCAGACTTCACCTTCTCCTTCTCCTTCTTCTACTTCTTCTGATTCACCCTCCAGACTTCATCTTCTCCTTCTCCTTCTTCTGCTTCTTCTGATTCACCCTCCAGACTTCACCTTCTCCTTCTCCTTCTTCTGCTTCTTCTGATTCACCCTCCAGACTTCACCTTCTCCTTCTCCTTCTTCTGCTTCTTCTGATTCACCCTCCAGACTTCACCTTCTCCTTCTCCTTCTTCTGCTTCTTCTGTTTCACCCTCCAGACTTCACCTTCTCCTTCTCCTTCTTCTACTTCTTCTGATTCACCCTCCAGACCTCACCTTCTCCTTCTCCTTCTTCTACTTCTTCTGATTCACCCTCCAGATTTCATCTTCTCCTTCTCCTTCTTCTGCTTCTTCTGATTCACCCTCCAGACTTCACCTTCTCCTTCTCCTTCTTCTGCTTCTTCTGATTCACCCTCCTGACTTCACATTCTCCTTCTCCTTCTTCTACTTCTTCTGATTCACCCTCCTGACTTCACCTTCTCCTTCTCCTTCTTCTACTTCTTCTGCTTCACCCTCCAGACTTCACCTTCTCCTTCTCCTTCTTCTACTTCTTCTGATTCACCCTCCAGACTTCACCTTCTCCTTCTCCTTCTTCTGCTTCTTCTGATTCACCCTCCATACTTCACCTTCACTTCTCCTTATTCTGCTTCTTCTGATTCACCCTCCAGACTTCAACTTCTCCTTCTCCTTCTTCTGCTTCTTCTGATTCACCCTCCAGACTTCACCTTCTCCTTCTCCTTCTTCTGCTTCTTCTGATTCACCCTCCAGACTTCACCTTCTCCTTCTCCTTCTTCTGCTTCTTCTGATTCACCCTCCAGACTTCACCTTCTCCTTCTCCCTCTTCTACTTCTTCTGATTCACCCTCCAGACTTCACCTTCTCCTTCTCTTTCTTCTGCTTCTTCTGATTCACCCTCCTGACTTCACCTTCTCCTTCTCCTTCTTCTACTTCTTCTGATTCACCCTCCAGACTTCATCTTCTCCTTCTCCTTCTTCTGCTTCTTCTGATTCACCCTCCAGACTTCACCTTCTCCTTCTCCTTCTTCTGCTTCTTCTGATTCACCCTCCAGACTTCACCTTCTCCTTCTCCTTCTTCTACTTCTTCTGATTCACCCTCCAAACTTCACCTTCTCCTTCTCCTTCTTCCACTTCTTCTGATTCACCCTCCAGTCTTCACCTTCTCCTTCTACTTCTTCTGTTTCTTCTGCTTCACCCTTTGACTTCACCTTCTCCTTCTCTTTCTTCTGCTTCTTCTGATTCACCCTCCAGACTTCACCTTCTCCTTCTCCTTCTTCTGATTCTTCTGATTCACCCTCCAGACTTTACCTTCTCCTTCTCCTTCTTCTGCTTCTTCTGATTCACCCTCCTGACTTCAACTTCTCCTTCTCCTTCTTCTACTTCTTCTGATTCACCCTCCTGACTTCAGCTTCTCCTTCTCCTTCTTCTACTTCTTCTGCTTCACCCTCCAGACTTCACCTTCTCCTTCTCCTTCTTCTACTTCTTCTGATTCACCCTCCAGACTTCATCTTCTCCTTCTCCTTCTTCTGCTTCTTCTGATTCACCCTCCAGACTTCACCTTCTCCTTCTCCTTATTCTGCTTCTTCTGATTCACCCTCCAGACTTCACCTTCTCCTTCTCCTTATTCTGCTTCTTCTGATTCACCCTCCAGACTTCACCTTCTCCTTCTCCTTCTTCTGCTTCTTCTGATTCACCCTCCTGACTTCACCTTCTCCTTCTCCTTCTTCTACTTCTTCTGATTCACCCTCCTGACTTCACCTTCTCCTTCTCCTTCTTCTACTTCTTCTGCTTCACCCTCCAGACTTCACCTTCTCCTTCTCCTTCTTCTAATTCTTCTGATACACACTCCAGACTTCACCTTCTCCTTCTCCTTCTTCTGCTTCTTCTGATTCACCCTCCATACTTCACCTTCACTTCTCCTTATTCTGCTTCTTCTGATTCACCCTCCAGGCTTCAACTTCTCCTTCGCCTTCTTCTGCTTCTTCTGATTCACCCTCCAGACTTCACCTTCTCCTTCTCCTTCTTCTGCTTCTTCTGATTCACCCTCCAGACTTCACCTTCTCCTTCTCCTTCTTCTGCTTCTTCTGATTCACCCTCCAGACTTCACCTTCTCCTTCTCCTTCTTCTGCTTCTTCTGATTCACCCTCCAGACTTCACCTTCTCCTTCTCCTTCTTCTGCTTCTTCTGTTTCACCCTCCAGACTTCACCTTCTCCTTCTCCTTCTTCTACTTCTTCTGATTCACCCTCCAGACCTCACCTTCTCCTTCTCCTTCTTCTACTTCTTCTGATTCACCCTCCAGATTTCATCTTCTCCTTCTCCTTCTTCTGCTTCTTCTGATTCACCCTCCAGACTTCACCTTCTCCTTCTCCTTCTTCTGCTTCTTCTGATTCACCCTCCTGACTTCACCTTCTCCTTCTCCTTCTTCTACTTCTTCTGATTCACCCTCCTGACTTCACCTTCTCCTTCTCCTTCTTCTACTTCTTCTGCTTCACCCTCCAGACTTCACCTTCTCCTTCTCTTTCTCCTGCTTCTTCTGATTCACCCTCCAGACTTCACCTTCTCCTTCTCCTTCTTCTGATTCTTCTGATTCACCCTCCAGACTTCACCTTCTCCTTCTCCTTCTTCTGCTTCTTCTGATTCACCCTCCTGACTTCACCTTCTCCTTCTCCTTCTTCTACTTCTTCTGATTCACCCTCCTGACTTCACCTTCTCCTTCTCCTTCTTCTACTTCTTCTGCTTCACCCTCCAGACTTCACCTTCTCCTTCTCCTTCTTCTACTTATTTGATTCACCCTCCAGACTTCATCTTCTCCTTCTCCTTCTTCTGCTTCTTCTGATTCACCCTCCAGACTTCACCTTCTCCTTCTCCTTATTCTGCTTCTTCTGATTCACCCTCCAGACTTCATCTTCTCCTTCTCCTTATTCTGCTTCTTCTGATTCACCCTCCAGACTTCACCTTCTCCTTCTCCTTCTTCTGCTTCTTCTGATTCACCCTCCTGACTTCACCTTCTCCTTCTCCTTCTTCTACTTCTTCTGATTCACCCTCCTGACTTCACCTTCTCCTTCTCCTTCTTCTACTTCTTCTGCTTCACCCTCCAGACTTCACCTTCTCCTTCTCCTTCTTCTACTTCTTCTGATTCACCCTCCAGACTTCACCTTCTCCTTCTCCTTCTTCTGCTTCTTCTGATTCACCCTCCATACTTCACCTTCACTTCTCCTTATTCTGCTTCTTCTGATTCACCCTCCAGACTTCAACTTCTCCTTCTCCTTCTTCTGCTTCTTCTGATTCACCCTCCAGACTTCACCTTCTCCTTCTCCTTCTTCTGCTTCTTCTGATTCACCCTCCAGACTTCACCTTCTCCTTCTCCTTCTTCTGCTTCTTCTGATTCACCCTCCAGACTTCACCTTCTCCTTCTCCCTCTTCTACTTCTTCTGATTCACCCTCCAGACTTCACCTTCTCCTTCTCTTTCTTCTGCTTCTTCTGATTCACCCTCCAGACTTCACCTTCTCCTTCTCCTTCTTCTACTTCTTCTGATTCACCCTCCAGACTTCATCTTCTCCTTCTCCTTCTTCTGCTTCTTCTGATTCACCCTCCAGACTTCACCTTCTCCTTCTCCTTCTTCTGCTTCTTCTGATTCACCCTCCAGACTTCACCTTCTCCTTCTCCTTCTTCTACTTCTTCTGATTCACCCTCCAAACTTCACCTTCTCCTTCTCCTTCTTCCACTTCTTCTGATTCACCCTCCAGTCTTCACCTTCTCCTTCTACTTCTTCTGTTTCTTCTGCTTCACCCTTTGACTTCACCTTCTCCTTCTCTTTCTTCTGCTTCTTCTGATTCACCCTCCAGACTTCACCTTCTCCTTCTCCTTCTTCTGATTCTTCTGATTCACCCTCCAGACTTCACCTTCTCCTTCTCCTTCTTCTGCTTCTTCTGATTCACCCTCCTGACTTCACCTTCTCCTTCTCCTTCTTCTACTTCTTCTGATTCACCCTCCTGACTTCACCTTCTCCTTCTCCTTCTTCTACTTCTTCTGCTTCACCCTCCAGACTTCACCTTCTCCTTCTCCTTCTTCTACTTCTTCTGATTCACCCTCCAGACTTCATCTTCTCCTTCTCCTTCTTCTGCTTCTTCTGATTCACCCTCCAGACTTCACCTTCTCCTTCTCCTTATTCTGCTTCTTCTGATTCACCCTCCAGACTTCACCTTCTCCTTCTCCTTATTCTGCTTCTTCTGATTCACCCTCCAGACTTCACCTTCTCCTTCTCCTTCTTCTGCTTCTTCTGATTCACCCTCCTGACTTCACCTTCTCCTTCTCCTTCTTCTACTTCTTCTGATTCACCCTCCTGACTTCACCTTCTCCTTCTCCTTTTTCTACTTCTTCTGCTTCACCCTCCAGACTTCACCTTCTCCTTCTCCTTCTTCTAATTCTTCTGATTCACCCTCCAGACTTCACCTTCTCCTTCTCCTTCTTCTGCTTCTTCTGATTCACCCTCCATACTTCACCTTCACTTCTCCTTATTCTGCTTCTTCTGATTCACCCTCCAGGCTTCAACTTCTCCTTCGCCTTCTTCTGCTTCTTCTGATTCACCCTCCAGACTTCACCTTCTCCTTCTCCTTCTTCTGCTTCTTCTGATTCACCCTCCAGACTTCACCTTCTCCTTCTCCTTCTTCTGCTTCTTCTGATTCACCCTCCAGACTTCACCTTCTCCTTCTCCTTCTTCTACTTCTTCTGATTCACCCTCCAGACTTCACCTTCTCCTTCTCTTTCTTCTGCTTCTTCTGATTCACCCTCCAGATTTCATCTTCTCCTTCTCCTTCTTCTGCTTCTTCTGATTCACCCTCCAGACTTCACCTTCTCCTTCTCCTTCTTCTGCTTCTTCTGATTCACCCTCCAGACTTCACCTTCTCCTTCTCCTTCTTCTGCTTCTTCTGTTTCACCCTCCAGACTTCATCTTCTCCTTCTCCTTCTTCTACTTCTTCTGATTCACCCTCCAGACCTCACCTTCTCCTTCTCCTTTTTCTACTTCTTCTGATTCACCCTCCAGATTTCATCTTCTCCTTCTCCTTCTTCTGCTTCTTCTGATTCACCCTCCCGACTTCACCTTCTCCTTCTCCTTCTTCTGCTTCTTGTGATTCACCCTCCTGACTTCACCTTCTTCTTCTCCTTCTTCTACTTCTTCTGATTCACCCTCCTGACTTCACCTTCTCCTTCTCCTTCTTCTACTTCTTCTGCTTCACCCTCCAGACTTCACCTTCTCCTTCTCCTTCTTCTACTTCTTCTGATTCACCCTCCAGACTTGACCTTCTCCTTCTCCTTCTTCTACTTCTTCTGATTCACCCTCCAGACTTCACCTTCTCCTTCTCCTTCTTCTGCTTCTTCTGCTTCACCGTCCTGACTTCACCTTCTCCTTCTCCTTCTTCTACTTCTTCTGCTTCATCCCGCTGACATCACCTGCTCCTTCTCCTTCTTCTGCTTCTTCTGATTCACCCTCCTAACTTCACCTTCTCCTTCTCCTTCTTCTGCTTCTTCTGATTCACCCTCCTGACTTCACCTTCTCCTTCTCCTTCTTCTGCTTCTTCAGATTCACCCTCCAGACTTCACCTTCTCCTTCTCTTTCTTCTGCTTCTTCTGATTCACCCTCCATACTTCACCTTCTCCTTCTCCTTCCTCTGATTCTTCTGATTCACCCTCCAGACTTCACCTTCTCCTTCTCCTTCTTCTGCTTCTTCTGATTCACCCTCCTGACTTCACCTTCTCCTTCTTCTTCTTCTACTTCTTCTGATTCACCCTCCTGACTTCACCTTCTCCTTCTCCTTCTTCTACTTCTTCTGCTTCACCCTCCAGACTTCACCTTCTCCTTCTCCTTCTTCTACTTCTTCTGATTCACCCTCCAGACTTGACCTTCTCCTTCTCCTTCTTCTACTTATTCTGATTCACCCTCCAGACTTCACCTTCTCCTTCTCCTTCTTCTGCTTCTTCTGCTTCACCGTCCTGACTTCACCTTCTCCTTCTCCTTCTTCTACTTCTTCTGCTTCATCCCGCTGACATCACCTGCTCCTTCTCCTTCTTCTGCTTCTTCTGATTCACCCTCCTAACTTCACCTTCTACTTCTCCTTCTTCTGCTTCTTCTGATTCACCCTCCTGACTTCACCTTCTCCTTCTCCTTCTTCTGCTTCTTCTGATTCACCCTCCAGACTCCTCCTTCTCCTTCTCCTTCTTCTGCTTCTTCTGATTCACCCTCCAGACTTCACCTTCTCCTTCTCCTTCTTCTGCTTCTTCTGATTCACCCTCCAGACTTCACCTTCTCCTTCTCCTTCTTCTACTTCTTCTGATTCACCCTCCAGACTTCACCTTCTCCTTCTCCTTCTTCTGCTTCTTCTGATTCACCCTCCAGACTTCTCCTTCTACTTCTCCTTCGTCTACTTCTTCTGATTCACCCTCCAGACTACACCTTCTCCTTCTCCTTCTTCTACTTCTTCTGATTCACCCTCCAGACTTCACCTTCTCCTTCTCCTTCTTCTGTTTCATCTGATTCACCGTCCAGTCTTCACCTTCTCCTTCTCCTTCTTCTACTACTTCTGATTCACCCTCCAGACTTCACCTTCTCCTTCTCCTTCTTCTACTTCTTCTGATTCACCCTCCAGACTTCATCTTCTCCTTCTCCTTCTTCTGCTTCTTCTGATTCACCCTCCAGACTTCACCTTCTCCTTCTCCTTCTTCTGCTTCTTCTGATTCACCCTCCAGACTTCACCTTCTCCTTCTCCTTCTTCTACTTCTTCTGATTCACCCTCCAGACTTCACCTTCTCCTTCTCCTTCTTCTACTTCTTCTGATTCACCCTCCAGTCTTCACCTTCTCCTTCTCCTTCTTCTGTTTCTTCTGCTTCACCCTCCAGACTTCACCTTCTCCTTCTCTTTCTTCTGCTTCTTCTGATTCACCCTCCAGACTTCACCTTCTCCTTCTCCTTCTTCTGATTCTTCTGATTCACCCTCCAGACTTCACCTTCTCCTTCTCCTTCTTCTGCTTCTTCTGATTCACCCTCCTGACTTCACCTTCTCCTTCTCCTTCTTCTACTTCTTCTGCTTCACCCTCCAGACTTCACCTTCTCCTTCTCCTTCTTCTACTTCTTCTGATTCACCCTCCAGACTTCATCTTCTCCTTCTCCTTCTTCTGCTTCTTCTGATTCACCCTCCAGATTTCACCTTCTCCTTCTCCTTATTCTGCTTCTTCTGATTCACCCTCCAGACTTCACCTTCTCCTTCTCCTTATTCTGCTTCTTCTGATTCACCCTCCAGACTTCACCTTCTCCTTCTCCTTCCTCTGCTTCTTCTGATTCACCCTCCAGACTTCACCTTCTCCTTCTCCTTCTTCTGATTCTTCTGATTCACCCTCCAGACTTCACCTTCTCCTTCTCCTTCTTCTGCTTCTTCTGATTCACCCTCCTGACTTCACCTTCTCCTTCTTCTACTTCTTCTGATTCACCCTCCTGACTTCACCTTCTCCTTCTCCTTCTTCTACTTCTTCTGCTTCACCC
This sequence comes from Somniosus microcephalus, assembly GCF_052327205.1. Lineage (NCBI taxonomy): Eukaryota > Metazoa > Chordata > Chondrichthyes > Squaliformes > Somniosidae > Somniosus > Somniosus microcephalus. Next base: position 407,639 of record NW_028225368.1, read on the forward strand.
TCCAGACTTCACCTTCTCCTTCTCCTTCTTCTACTTCTTCTGATTCACCCTCCAGACTTCACCTTCTCCTTCTCCTTCTTCTGCTTCTTCTGATTCACCCTCCAGACTTCACCTTCTCCTTCTCCTTATTCTGCTTCTTCTGATTCACCCTCCAGACTTCACCTTCTCCTTCTCCTTCTTCTGCTTCTTCTGATTCACACTCCAGACTTCACCTTCTCCTTCTCCTTCTTCTACTTCTTCTGATTCACCCTCCAGACTTCACCTTCTCCTTCTCTTTCTTCTGCTTCTTCTGATTCACCCTCCAGACTTCACCTTCTCCTTCTCCTTCTTCTGATTCTTCTGATTCACCCTCCAGACTTCACCTTCTTCTTCTCCTTCTTCTGCTTCTTCTGATTCACCCTCCTGACTTCACCTTCTCCTTCTCCTTCTTCTACCTCTTCTGATTCACCCTCCTGACTTCACCTTCTCCTTCTCCTTCTTCTACTTCTTCCGCTTCACCCTCCAGACTTCACCTTCTCCTTCTCCTTCTTCTACTTCTTCTGATTCACCCTCCAGACTTGACCTTCTCCATCTCCTTCTTCTACTTCTTCTGATTCACCCTCCAGACTTCACCTTCTCCTTCTCCTTCTTCTGCTTCTTCTGCTTCACCGTCCGGACTTCACCTTCTCCTTCTCCTTCTTCTACTTCTTCTGCTTCATCCCCCTGACATCACCTGCTCCTTCTCCTTCTTCTGCTTCTTCTGATTCACCCTCCTAACTTCACCTTCTCCTTCTCCTTCTTCTGATTCACCCTCCTGACTTCACCTTCTCCTTCTCCTTCTTCTGCTTCTTCTGATTCACCCTCCAGACTTCACCTTCTCCTTCTCCTTCTTCTGCTTCTTCTGATTCACCCTCCAGACTTCACCTTCTCCTTCTCCTTCTTCTGCTTCTTCTGATTCACCCTCCAGACCTCACCTGCTCCTTCTCCTTCTTCTACTTCTTCTGATTCACCCTCCAGACTTCATCTTCTCCTTCTCCTTCTTCTGCTTCTTCTGATTCACCCTCCAGACTTCACCTTCTCCTTCTCCTTCTTCTGCTTCTTCTGATTCACCCTCCAGACATCACCTTCTCCTTCTCCTTCTTCTACTTCTTCTGATTCACCCTCCAGACATCACCTTCTCCTTCTCCTTCTTCTACTTCTTCTGATTCACCCTCCTGACTTCACCTTCTCCTTCTCCTTCTTCTACTTCTTCTGATTCACCCTCCTGACTTCACCTTCTCCTTCTCCTTCTTCTACTTCTTCTGCTTCACCCTCCAGACTTCACCTTCTCCTTCTCCTTCTTCTACTTCTTCTGATTCACCCTTCAGACTTCACCTTCTCCTTCTCCTTTTTCTGCTTCTTCTGATTCACCCTCCAGACTTCACCTTCTCCTTCTCCTTATTCTGCTTCTTCTGATTCACCCTCCAGACTTCACATTCTCCTTCTCCTTCTTCTGCTTCTTCTGATTCACCCTCCAGACTTCACCTTCTCCTTCTCCTTCTTCTGCTTCTTCTGATTCACCCTCCAGACTTCACCTTCTCCTTCTCCTTCGTCTACTTCTTCTGATTCACCCTCCAGACAACACCTTCTCCTTCTCCTTCTTCTACTTCTTCTGATTCACCCTCCAGACTTCACCTTCTCCTTCTCCTTCTTCTGCTTCTTCTGATTCACCCTCCTGACTTCACCTTCTCCTTCTCCTTATTCTACTTCTTCTGGTTCACCCTCCTGACTTCACCTTCTCCTTCTCCTTCTTCTACTTCTTCTGCTTCACCCTCCAGACTTCACCTTCTCCTTCTCCTTCTTCTACTTCTTCTGATTCACCCTCCAGACTTGACCTTCTCCTTCTCCTTCTTCTACTTATTCTGATTCACCCTCCAGACTTCACATTCTCCTTCTCCTTCTTCTGCTTCTTCTGCTTCACCGTCCTGACTTCACCTTCTCCTTCTCCTTCTTCTACTTCTTCTGCTTCATCCCGCTGACATCACCTGCTCCTTCTCCTTCTTCTGCTTCTTCTGATTCACCCTCCTAACTTCACCTTCTCCTTCTCCTTCTTCTGCTTCTTCTGATTCACCCTCCTGACTTCACCTTCTCCTTCTCCTTCTTCTGCTTCTTCCGATTCACCCTCCAGACTTCACCTTCTCCTTCTCCTTCTTCGGCTTCTTCTGATTCACCCTCCAGACTTCACCTTCTCCTTCTCCTTCTTCTGATTCTTCTGATTCACCCTCCAGACTTCACCTTCTCCTTCTCCTTCTTCTGCTTCTTCTGATTCACCCTCCTGACTTCACCTTCTCCTTCTCCTTCTTCTACTTCTTCTGATTCACCCTCCTGACTTCACCTTCTCCTTCTCTTTCTTCTACTTCTTCTGCTTCACCCTCCAGACTTCACCTTCTCCTTCTCCTTCTTCTGCTTCTTCTGATTCACCCTCCAGACTTCTCCTTCTCCTTCTCCTTCTTCTGCTTCTTCTGATTCACCCTCCAGACTTCACCTTCTCCTTCTCCTTCTTCTACTTCTTCTGATTCACCCTCCAGACTTCACCTTCTCCTTCTCCTTCTTCTACTTCTTCTGATTCACCCTCCAGTCTTCACCTTCTCCTTCTCCTTCTTCTGTTTCTTCTGCTTCACCCTCCAGACTTCACCTTCTCCTTCTCTTTCTTCTGCTTCTTCTGATTCACCCTCCAGACTTCACCTTCTACTTCTCCTTCTTCTGATTCTTCTGATTCACCCTCCAGACTTCACCTTCTCCTTCTCCTTCTTCTGCTTCTTCTGATTCACCCTCCTGACTTCACCTTCTCCTTCTTCTTCTTCTACTTCTTCTGATTCACCATCCTGACTTCACCTTCTCCTTCTCCTTCTTCTACTTCTTCTGCTTCACACTCCTGACTTCACCTTCTCCTTCTCCTTCTTCTACTTCTTCTGATTCACCCTCCTGACTTCACCTTCTCCTTCTCCTTCTTCTACTTCTTCTGCTTCACCCTCCAGACTTCACCTTCTCCTTCTCCTTCTTCTACTTCTTCTGATTCACCCTCCAGACTTCACCTTCTCCTTCTCCTTCTTCTGCTTCTTCTGATTCACCCTCCAGACTTCACCTTCTCCTTCTCCTTATTCTGCTTCTTCTGATTCACCCTCCAGACTTCACCTTCTCCTTCTCCTTCTTCTGCTTCTTCTGATTCACACTCCAGACTTCACCTTCTCCTTCTCCTTCTTCTACTTCTTCTGATTCACCCTCCAGACTTCACCTTCTCCTTCTCTTTCTTCTGCTTCTTCTGATTCACCCTCCAGACTTCACCTTCTCCTTCTCCTTCTTCTGATTCTTCTGATTCACCCTCCAGACTTCACCTTCTTCTTCTCCTTCTTCTGCTTCTTCTGATTCACCCTCCTGACTTCACCTTCTCCTTCTCCTTCTTCTACCTCTTCTGATTCACCCTCCTGACTTCACCTTCTCCTTCTCCTTCTTCTACTTCTTCTGCTTCACCCTCCAGACTTCACCTTCTCCTTCTCCTTCTTCTACTTCTTCTGATTCACCCTCCAGACTTGACCTTCTCCTTCTCCTTCTTCTACTTCTTCTGATTCACCCTCCAGACTTCACCTTCTCCTTCTCCTTCTTCTGCTTCTTCTGCTTCACCGTCCGGACTTCACCTTCTCCTTCTCCTTCTTCTACTTCTTCTGCTTCATCCCCCTGACATCACCTGCTCCTTCTCCTTCTTCTGCTTCTTCTGATTCACCCTCCTAACTTCACCTTCTCCTTCTCCTTCTTCTCATTCACCCTCCTGACTTCACCTTCTCCTTCTCCTTCTTCTGCTTCTTCTGATTCACCCTCCAGACTTCACCTTCTCCTTCTCTTTCTTCTGCTTCTTCTGATTCACCCTCCAGACTTCACCTTCTCCTTCTCCTTCTTCTGCTTCTTCTGATTCACCCTCCAGACCTCACCTTCTCCTTCTCCTTCTTCTACTTCTTCTGATTCACCCTCCAGACTTCATCTTCTCCTTCTCCTTCTTCTGCTTCTTCTGATTCACCCTCCTGACTTCACCTTCTCCTTCTCTTTCTTCTGCTTCTTCTGATTCACCCTCCAGACTTCACCTTCTCCTTCTCCTTCTTCTGATTCTTCTGATTCACCCTCCAGACTTCACCTTCTTCTTCTCCTTCTTCAGCTTCTTCTGATTCACCCTCCTGACTTCACCTTCTCCTTCTCCTTCTTCTACCTCTTCTGACTCACCCTCCTGACTTCACCTTCTCCTTCTCCTTCTTCTACTTCTTCTGCTTCACCCTCCAGACTTCACCTTCTCCTTCTCCTTCTTCTACTTCTTCTGATTCACCCTCCAGACTTCACCTTCTCCTTCTCCTTCTTCTACTTCTTCTGATTCACCCTCCAGACTTCACCTTCTCCTTCTCCTTCTTCTGCTTCTTCTGATTCACCCTCCAGACTTCACCTTCTCCTTCTCCTTCTTCTACTTCTTCTGATTCACCCTCCAGACTTCACCTTCTCCTTCTCCTTCTTCTACTTCTTCTGATTCAACCTCCAGACTTCACCTTCTCCATCTCCTTCTTCTACTTCTTATGATTCACCCTCCTGACTTCACCTTCTCCTTCTCCTTCTTCTGCTTCTTCTGCTTCACCCTCCAGACTTCACCTTCTCCTTCTCCTTCTTCTGCTTCTTCTGCTTCACCCTCCAGACTTCACCTTCTCCTTCTCCTTCTTCTGCTTCTTCTGCTTCACCCTCCTGACTTCACCTTCTCCTTCTCCTTCTTCTGCTTCTTCTGATTCACCCTCCAGACTTCACCTTCTCCTTCACCTGCTTCTTCTGCTTCACCCTCCCGACTTCACCTTCTCCTTCTCCTTCTTCTGCTTCTTCTGATTCACCCTCCTGACTTCACCTTCTCCTTCTCCTTCTTCTGCTTCTTCTGATTCACCCTCCAGACTTCACCTTCTCCTTCTGCTTCTTCTGCTTCTTCTGATTCACCCTCCAGACTTCACCTTCTCCTTCTCCTTCTTCTGCTTCTTCTGATTCACCCTCCAGACTTGACCTTCTCCTTCTCCTTCTTCTACTTATTCTGATTCACCCTCCAGACTTCACATTCTCCTTCTCCTTCTTCTGCTTCTTCTGCTTCACCGTCCTGACTTCACCTTCTCCTTCTCCTTCTTCTACTTCTTCTGCTTCATCCCGCTGACATCACCTGCTCCTTCTCCTTCTTCTGCTTCTTCTGATTCACCCTCCTAACTTCACCTTCTCCTTCTCCTTCTTCTGCTTCTTCTGATTCACCCTCCTGACTTCACCTTCTCCTTCTCCTTCTTCTGCTTCTTCCGATTCACCCTCCAGACTTCACCTTCTCCTTCTCCTTCTTCGGCTTCTTCTGATTCACCCTCCAGACTTCACCTTCTCCTTCTCCTTCTTCTGATTCTTCTGATTCACCCTCCAGACTTCACCTTCTCCTTCTCCTTCTTCTGCTTCTTCTGATTCACCCTCCTGACTTCACCTTCTCCTTCTCCTTCTTCTACTTCTTCTGATTCACCCTCCTGACTTCACCTTCTCCTTCTCTTTCTTCTACTTCTTCTGCTTCACCCTCCAGACTTCACCTTCTCCTTCTCCTTCTTCTGCTTCTTCTGATTCACCCTCCAGACTTCTCCTTCTCCTTCTCCTTCTTCTGCTTCTTCTGATTCACCCTCCAGACTTCACCTTCTCCTTCTCCTTCTTCTACTTCTTCTGATTCACCCTCCAGACTTCACCTTCTCCTTCTCCTTGTTCTACTTCTTCTGATTCACCCTCCAGTCTTCACCTTCTCCTTCTCCTTCTTCTGTTTCTTCTGCTTCACCCTCCAGACTTCACCTTCTCCTTCTCTTTCTTCTGCTTCTTCTGATTCACCCTCCAGACTTCACCTTCTACTTCTCCTTCTTCTGATTCTTCTGATTCACCCTCCAGACTTCACCTTCTCCTTCTCCTTCTTCTGCTTCTTCTGATTCACCCTCCTGACTTCACCTTCTCCTTCTTCTTCTTCTACTTCTTCTGATTCACCATCCTGACTTCACCTTCTCCTTCTCCTTCTTCTACTTCTTCTGCTTCACCCTACTGACTTCACCTTCTCCTTCTCCTTCTACTACTTCTTCTGATTCACCCTCCTGACTTCACCTTCTCCTTCTCCTTCTTCTACTTCTTCTGCTTCACCCTCCAGACTTCACCTTCTCCTTCTCCTTCTTCTACTTCTTCTGATTCACCCTCCAGACTTCACCTTCTCCTTCTCCTTCTTCTGCTTCTTCTGATTCACCCTCCAGACTTCACCTTCTCCTTCTCCTTATTCTGCTTCTTCTGATTCACCCTCCAGACTTCACCTTCTCCTTCTCCTTCTTCTGCTTCTTCTGATTCACACTCCAGACTTCACCTTCTCCTTCTCCTTCTTCTACTTCTTCTGATTCACCCTCCAGACTTCACCTTCTCCTTCTCTTTCTTCTGCTTCTTCTGATTCACCCTCCAGACTTCACCTTCTCCTTCTCCTTCTTCTGATTCTTCTGATTCACCCTCCAGACTTCACCTTCTTCTTCTCCTTCTTCTGCTTCTTCTGATTCACCCTCCTGACTTCACCTTCTCCTTCTCCTTCTTCTACCTCTTCTGATTCACCCTCCTGACTTCACCTTCTCCTTCTCCTTCTTCTACTTCTTCTGCTTCACCCTCCAGACTTCACCTTCTCCTTCTCCTTCTTCTACTTCTTCTGATTCACCCTCCAGACTTGACCTTCTCCTTCTCCTTCTTCTACCTCTTCTGATTCACCCTCCTGACTTCACCTTCTCCTTCTCCTTCTTCTACTTCTTCTGCTTCACCCTCCAGACTTCACCTTCTCCTTCTCCTTCTTCTACTTCTTCTGATTCACCCTCCAGACTTCACCTTCTCCTTCTCCTTCTTCTACTTCTTCTGATTCACCCTCCAGACTTCACCTTCTCCTTCTCCTTCTTCTGCTTCTTCTGATTCACCCTCCAGACTTCACCTTCTCCTTCTCCTTCTTCTACTTCTTCTGATTCACCCTCCAGACTTCACCTTCTCCTTCTCCTTCTTCTACTTCTTCTGATTCAACCTCCAGACTTCACCTTCTCCATCTCCTTCTTCTACTTCTTATGATTCACCCTCCTGACTTCACCTTCTCCTTCTCCTTTTTCTGCTTCTTCTGCTTCACCCTCCAGACTTCACCTTCTCCTTCTCCTTCTTCTGCTTCTTCTGCTTCACCCTCCAGACTTCACCTTCTCCTTCTCCTTCTTCTGCTTCTTCTGCTTCACCCTCCTGACTTCACCTTCTCCTTCTCCTTCTTCTACTTCTTCTGATTCACCCTCCAGACTTCACCTTCTCCTTCTCCTTCACCTGCTTCTTCTGCTTCACCCTCCTGACTTCACCTTCTCCTTCTCCTTCTTCTGCTTCTTCTGATTCACCCTCCTGACTTCACCTTCTCCTTCTCCTTCTTCTGCTTCTTCTGATTCACCCTCCAGACTTCACCTTCTCCTTCTCCTTCTTCTGCTTCTTCTGATTCACCCTCCAGACTTCACCTTCTCCTTCTCCTTCTTCTGCTTCTTCTGATTCACCCTCCAGACTTGACCTTCTCCTTCTCCTTCTTCTACTTATTCTGATTCACCCTCCAGACTTCACATTCTCCTTCTCCTTCTTCTGCTTCTTCTGCTTCACCGTCCTGACTTCACCTTCTCCTTCTCCTTCTTCTACTTCTTCTGCTTCATCCCGCTGACATCACCTGCTCCTTCTCCTTCTTCTGCTTCTTCTGATTCACCCTCCTAACTTCACCTTCTCCTTCTCCTTCTTCTGCTTCTTCTGATTCACCCTCCTGACTTCACCTTCTCCTTCTCCTTCTTCTGCTTCTTCCGATTCACCCTCCAGACTTCACCTTCTCCTTCTCCTTCTTCGGCTTCTTCTGATTCACCCTCCAGACTTCACCTTCTCCTTCTCCTTCTTCTGATTCTTCTGATTCACCCTCCAGACTTCACCTTCTCCTTCTCCTTCTTCTGCTTCTTCTGATTCACCCTCCTGACTTCACCTTCTCCTTCTCCTTCTTCTACTTCTTCTGATTCACCCTCCTGACTTCACCTTCTCCTTCTCTTTCTTCTACTTCTTCTGCTTCACCCTCCAGACTTCACCTTCTCCTTTTCCTTCTTCTGCTTCTTCTGATTCACCCTCCAGACTTCTCCTTCTCCTTCTCCTTCTTCTGCTTCTTCTGATTCACCCTCCAGACTTCACCTTCTCCTTCTCCTTCTTCTACTTCTTCTGATTCACCCTCCAGACTTCACCTTCTCCTTCTCCTTCTTCTACTTCTTCTGATTCACCCTCCAGTCTTCACCTTCTCCTTCTCCTTCTTCTGTTTCTTCTGCTTCACCCTCCAGACTTCACCTTCTCCTTCTCTTTCTTCTGCTTCTTCTGATTCACCCTCCAGACTTCACCTTCTAATTCTCCTTCTTCTGATTCTTCTGATTCACCCTCCAGACTTCACCTTCTCCTTCTCCTTCTTCTGCTTCTTCTGATTCACCCTCCTGACTTCACCTTCTCCTTCTTCTTCTTCTACTTCTTCTGATTCACCATCCTGACTTCACCTTCTCCTTCTCCTTCTTCTACTTCTTCTGCTTCACCCTACTGACTTCACCTTCTCCTTCTCCTTCTTCTACTTCTTCTGATTCACCCTCCTGACTTCACCTTCTCCTTCTCCTTCTTCTACTTCTTCTGCTTCACCCTCCAGACTTCACCTTCTCCTTCTCCTTCTTCTACTTCTTCTGGTTCACCCTCCAGACTTCACCTTCTCCTTCTCCTTCTTCTGCTTCTTCTGATTCACCCTCCAGACTTCACCTTCTCCTTCTCCTTATTCTGCTTCTTCTGATTCACCCTCCAGACTTCACCTTCTCCTTCTCCTTCTTCTGCTTCTTCTGATTCACACTCCAGACTTCACCTTCTCCTTCTCCTTCTTCTACTTCTTCTGATTCACCCTCCTAACTTCACCTTCTCCTTCTCCTTCTTCTGATTCACCCTCCTGACTTCACCTTCTCCTTCTCCTTCTTCTGCTTCTTCTGATTCACCCTCCAGACTTCACCTTCTCCTTCTCTTTCTTCTGCTTCTTCTGATTCACCCTCCAGACTTCACCTTCTCCTTCTCCTTCTTCTACTTCTTCTGATTCACCCTCCAGACTTCATCTTCTCCTTCTCCTTCTTCTGCTTCTTCTGATTCACCCTCCTGACTTCACCTTCTCCTTCTCCTTCTTCTACCTCTTCTGATTCAACCTCCAGACTTCACCTTCTCCATCTCCTTCTTCTACTTCTTATGATTCACCCTCCTGACTTCACCTTCTCCTTCTCCTTTTTCTGCTTCTTCTGCTTCACCCTCCAGACTTCACCTTCTCCTTCTCCTTCTTCTGCTTCTTCTGCTTCACCCTCCAGACTTCACCTTCTCCTTCTCCTTCTTCTGCTTCTTCTGCTTCACCCTCCTGACTTCACCTTCTCCTTCTCCTTCTTCTACTTCTTCTGATTCACCCTCCAGACTTCACCTTCTCCTTCTCCTTCACCTGCTTCTTCTGCTTCACCCTCCTGACTTCACCTTCTCCTTCTCCTTCTTCTGCTTCTTCTGATTCACCCTCCTGACTTCACCTTCTCCTTCTCCTTCTTCTGCTTCTTCTGATTCACCCTCCAGACTTCACCTTCTCCTTCTCCTTCTTCTGCTTCTTCTGATTCACCCTCCAGACTTGATCTTCTCCTTCTCCTTCTTCTACTTATTCTGATTCACCCTCCAGACTTCACATTCTCCTTCTCCTTCTTCTGCTTCTTCTGCTTCACCGTCCTGACTTCACCTTCTCCTTCTCCTTCTTCTACTTCTTCTGCTTCATCCCGCTGACATCACCTGCTCCTTCTCCTTCTTCTGCTTCTTCTGATTCACCCTCCTAACTTCACCTTCTCCTTCTCCTTCTTCTGCTTCTTCTGATTCACCCTCCTGACTTCACCTTCTCCTTCTCCTTCTTCTGCTTCTTCCGATTCACCCTCCAGACTTCACCTTCTCCTTCTCCTTCTTCGGCTTCTTCTGATTCACCCTCCAGACTTCACCTTCTCCTTCTCCTTCTTCTGATTCTTCTGATTCACCCTCCAGACTTCACCTTCTCCTTCTCCTTCTTCTGCTTCTTCTGATTCACCCTCCTGACTTCACCTTCTCCTTCTTCTTCTTCTACTTCTTCTGATTCACCATCCTGACTTCACCTTCTCCTTCTCCTTCTTCTACTTCTTCTGCTTCACCCTACTGACTTCACCTTCTCCTTCTCCTTCTACTACTTCTTCTGATTCACCCTCCTGACTTCACCTTCTCCTTCTCCTTCTTCTACTTCTTCTGCTTCACCCTCCAGACTTCACCTTCTCCTTCTCCTTCTTCTACTTCTTCTGATTCACCCTCCAGACTTCACCTTCTCCTTCTCCTTCTTCTGCTTCTTCTGATTCACTCTCCAGACTTCACCTTCTCCTTCTCCTTATTCTGCTTCTTCTGATTCACCCTCCAGACTTCACCTTCTCCTTCTCCTTCTTCTGCTTCTTCTGATTCACACTCCAGACTTCACCTTCTCCTTCTCCTTCTTCTACTTCTTCTGATTCACCCTCCAGACATCACCTTCTCCTTCTCTTTCTTCTGCTTCTTCTGATTCACCCTCCAGACTTCACCTTCTCCTTCTCCTTCTTCTGATTCTTCTGATTCACCCTCCAGACTTCACCTTCTTCTTCTCCTTCTTCTGCTTCTTCTGATTCACCCTCCTGACTTCACCTTCTCCTTCTCCTTCTTCTACCTCTTCTGATTCACCCTCCTGACTTCACCTTCTCCTTCTCCTTCTTCTACTTCTTCTGCTTCACCCTCCAGACTTCACCTTCTCCTTCTCCTTCTTCTACTTCTTCTGATTCACCCTCCAGACTTGACCTTCTCCTTCTCCTTCTTCTACCTCTTCTGATTCACCCTCCTGACTTCACCTTCTCCTTCTCCTTCTTCTACTTCTTCTGCTTCACCCTCCAGACTTCACCTTCTCCTTCTCCTTCTTCTACTTCTTCTGATTCACCCTCCAGACTTCACCTTCTCCTTCTCCTTCTTCTACTTCTTCTGATTCACCCTCCAGACTTCACCTTCTCCTTCTCCTTCTTCTGCTTCTTCTGATTCACCCTCCAGACTTCACCTTCTCCTTCTCCTTCTTCTACTTCTTCTGATTCACCCTCCAGACTTCACCTTCTCCTTCTCCTTCTTCTACTTCTTCTGATTCAACCTCCAGACTTCACCTTCTCCATCTCCTTCTTCTACTTCTTATGATTCACCCTCCTGACTTCACCTTCTCCTTCTCCTTTTTCTGCTTCTTCTGCTTCACCCTCCAGACTTCACCTTCTCCTTCTCCTTCTTCTGCTTCTTCTGCTTCACCCTCCAGACTTCACCTTCTCCTTCTCCTTCTTCTGCTTCTTCTGCTTCACCCTCCTGACTTCACCTTCTCCTTCTCCTTCTTCTACTTCTTCTGATTCACCCTCCAGACTTCACCTTCTCCTTCTCCTTCACCTGCTTCTTCTGCTTCACCCTCCTGACTTCACCTTCTCCTTCTCCTTCTTCTGCTTCTTCTGATTCACCCTCCTGACTTCACCTTCTCCTTCTCCTTCTTCTGCTTCTTCTGATTCACCCTCCAGACTTCACCTTCTCCTTCTCCTTCTTCTGCTTCTTCTGATTCACCCTCCAGACTTCACCTTCTCCTTCTCCTTCTTCTGCTTCTTCTGATTCACCCTCCAGACTTGACCTTCTCCTTCTCCTTCTTCTACTTATTCTGATTCACCCTCCAGACTTCACATTCTCCTTCTCCTTCTTCTGCTTCTTCTGCTTCACCGTCCTGACTTCACCTTCTCCTTCTCCTTCTTCTACTTCTTCTGCTTCATCCCGCTGACATCACCTGCTCCTTCTCCTTCTTCTGCTTCTTCTGATTCACCCTCCTAACTTCACCTTCTCCTTCTCCTTCTTCTGCTTCTTCTGATTCACCCTCCTGACTTCACCTTCTCCTTCTCCTTCTTCTGCTTCTTCCGATTCACCCTCCAGACTTCACCTTCTCCTTCTCCTTCTTCGGCTTCTTCTGATTCACCCTCCAGACTTCACCTTCTCCTTCTCCTTCTTCTGATTCTTCTGATTCACCCTCCAGACTTCACCTTCTCCTTCTCCTTCTTCTGCTTCTTCTGATTCACCCTCCTGACTTCACCTTCTCCTTCTCCTTCTTCTACTTCTTCTGATTCACCCTCCTGACTTCACCTTCTCCTTCTCTTTCTTCTACTTCTTCTGCTTCACCCTCCAGACTTCACCTTCTCCTTCTCCTTCTTCTGCTTCTTCTGATTCACCCTCCAGACTTCTCCTTCTCCTTCTCCTTCTTCTGCTTCTTCTGATTCACCCTCCAGACTTCACCTTCTCCTTCTCCTTCTTCTACTTCTTCTGATTCACCCTCCAGACTTCACCTTCTCCTTCTCCTTCTTCTACTTCTTCTGATTCACCCTCCAGTCTTCACCTTCTCCTTCTCCTTCTTCTGTTTCTTCTGCTTCACCCTCCAGACTTCACCTTCTCCTTCTCTTTCTTCTGCTTCTTCTGATTCACCCTCCAGACTTCACCTTCTAATTCTCCTTCTTCTGATTCTTCTGATTCACCCTCCAGACTTCACCTTCTCCTTCTCCTTCTTCTGCTTCTTCTGATTCACCCTCCTGACTTCACCTTCTCCTTCTTCTTCTTCTACTTCTTCTGATTCACCATCCTGACTTCACCTTCTCCTTCTCCTTCTTCTACTTCTTCTGCTTCACCCTACTGACTTCACCTTCTCCTTCTCCTTCTTCTACTTCTTCTGATTCACCCTCCTGACTTCACCTTCTCCTTCTCCTTCTTCTACTTCTTCTGCTTCACCCTCCAGACTTCACCTTCTCCTTCTCCTTCTTCTACTTCTTCTGGTTCACCCTCCAGACTTCACCTTCTCCTTCTCCTTCTTCTGCTTCTTCTGATTCACCCTCCAGACTTCACCTTCTCCTTCTCCTTATTCTGCTTCTTCTGATTCACCCTCCAGACTTCACCTTCTCCTTCTCCTTCTTCTGCTTCTTCTGATTCACACTCCAGACTTCACCTTCTCCTTCTCCTTCTTCTACTTCTTCTGATTCACCCTCCTAACTTCACCTTCTCCTTCTCCTTCTTCTGATTCACCCTCCTGACTTCACCTTCTCCTTCTCCTTCTTCTGCTTCTTCTGATTCACCCTCCAGACTTCACCTTCTCCTTCTCTTTCTTCTGCTTCTTCTGATTCACCCTCCAGACTTCACCTTCTCCTTCTCCTTCTTCTACTTCTTCTGATTCACCCTCCAGACTTCATCTTCTCCTTCTCCTTCTTCTGCTTCTTCTGATTCACCCTCCTGACTTCACCTTCTCCTTCTCCTTCTTCTACCTCTTCTGATTCAACCTCCAGACTTCACCTTCTCCATCTCCTTCTTCTACTTCTTATGATTCACCCTCCTGACTTCACCTTCTCCTTCTCCTTTTTCTGCTTCTTCTGCTTCACCCTCCAGACTTCACCTTCTCCTTCTCCTTCTTCTGCTTCTTCTGCTTCACCCTCCAGACTTCACCTTCTCCTTCTCCTTCTTCTGCTTCTTCTGCTTCACCCTCCTGACTTCACCTTCTCCTTCTCCTTCTTCTACTTCTTCTGATTCACCCTCCAGACTTCACCTTCTCCTTCTCCTTCACCTGCTTCTTCTGCTTCACCCTCCTGACTTCACCTTCTCCTTCTCCTTCTTCTGCTTCTTCTGATTCACCCTCCTGACTTCACCTTCTCCTTCTCCTTCTTCTGCTTCTTCTGATTCACCCTCCAGACTTCACCTTCTCCTTCTCCTTCTTCTGCTTCTTCTGATTCACCCTCCAGACTTGACCTTCTCCTTCTCCTTCTTCTACTTATTCTGATTCACCCTCCAGACTTCACATTCTCCTTCTCCTTCTTCTGCTTCTTCTGCTTCACCGTCCTGACTTCACCTTCTCCTTCTCCTTCTTCTACTTCTTCTGCTTCATCCCGCTGACATCACCTGCTCCTTCTCCTTCTTCTGCTTCTTCTGATTCACCCTCCTAACTTCACCTTCTCCTTCTCCTTCTTCTGCTTCTTCTGATTCACCCTCCTGACTTCACCTTCTCCTTCTCCTTCTTCTGCTTCTTCCGATTCACCCTCCAGACTTCACCTTCTCCTTCTCCTTCTTCGGCTTCTTCTGATTCACCCTCCAGACTTCACCTTCTCCTTCTCCTTCTTCTGATTCTTCTGATTCACCCTCCAGACTTCACCTTCTCCTTCTCCTTCTTCTGCTTCTTCTGATTCACCCTCCTGACTTCACCTTCTCCTTCTCCTTCTTCTACTTCTTCTGATTCACCCTCCTGACTTCACCTTCTCCTTCTCTTTCTTCTACTTCTTCTGCTTCACCCTCCAGACTTCACCTTCTCCTTCTCCTTCTTCTGCTTCTTCTGATTCACCCTCCAGACTTCTCCTTCTCCTTCTCCTTCTTCTGCTTCTTCTGATTCACCCTCCAGACTTCACCTTCTCCTTCTCCTTCTTCTACTTCTTCTGATTCACCCTCCAGACTTCACCTTCTCCTTCTCCTTCTTCTACTTCTTCTGATTCACCCTCCAGTCTTCACCTTCTCCTTCTCCTTCTTCTGTTTCTTCTGCTTCACCCTCCAGACTTCACCTTCTCCTTCTCTTTCTTCTGCTTCTTCTGATTCACCCTCCAGACTTCACCTTCTACTTCTCCTTCTTCTGATTCTTCTGATTCACCCTCCAGACTTCACCTTCTCCTTCTCCTTCTTCTGCTTCTTCTGATTCACCCTCCTGACTTCACCTTCTCCTTCTTCTTCTTCTACTTCTTCTGATTCACCATCCTGACTTCACCTTCTCCTTCTCCTTCTTCTACTTCTTCTGCTTCACCCTACTGACTTCACCTTCTCCTTCTCCTTCTTCTACTTCTTCTGATTCACCCTCCTGACTTCACCTTCTTCTTCTACTTCTTCTGCTTCACCCTCCAGACTTCACCTTCTCCTTCTCCTTCTTCTACTTCTTCTGGTTCACCCTCCAGACTTCACCTTCTCCTTCTCCTTCTTCTGCTTCTTCTGATTCACCCTCCAGACTTCACCTTCTCCTTCTCCTTATTCTGCTTCTTCTGATTCACCCTCCAGACTTCACCTTCTCCTTCTCCTTCTTCTGCTTCTTCTGATTCACACTCCAGACTTCACCTTCTCCTTCTCCTTCTTCTACTTCTTCTGATTCACCCTCCAGACTTCACCTTCTCCTTCTCTTTCTTCTGCTTCTTCTGATTCACCCTCCAGACTTCATCTTCTCCTTCTCCTTCTTCTGATTCTTCTGATTCACCCTCCAGACTTCACCTTCTTCTTCTCCTTCTTCTGCTTCTTCTGATTCACCCTCCTGACTTCACCTTCTCCTTCTCCTTCTTCTACCTCTTCTGATTCACCCTCCTGACTTCACCTTCTCCTTCTCCTTCTTCTACTTCTTCTGCTTCACCCTCCAGACTTCACCTTCTCCTTCTCCTTCTTCTACTTCTTCTGATTCACCCTCCAGACTTGACCTTCTCCTTCTCCTTCTTCTACTTCTTCTGATTCACCCTCCAGACTTCACCTTCTCCTTCTCCTTCTTCTGCTTCTTCTGCTTCACCGTCCGGACTTCACCTTCTCCTTCTCCTTCTTCTACTTCTTCTGCTTCATCCCCCTGACATCACCTGCTCCTTCTCCTTCTTCTGCTTCTTGTGATTCACCCTCCTAACTTCACCTTCTCCTTCTCCTTCTTCTGATTCACCCTCCTGACTTCACCTTCTCCTTCTCCTTCTTCTGCTTCTTCTGATTCACCCTCCAGACTTCACCTTCTCCTTCTCTTTCTTCTGCTTCTTCTGATTCACCCTCCAGACTTCACCTTCTCCTTCTCCTTCTTCTGCTTCTTCTGATTCACCCTCCAGACCTCACCTTCTCCTTCTCCTTCTTCTACTTCTTCTGATTCACCCTCCAGACTTCATCTTCTCCTTCTCCTTCTTCTGCTTCTTCTGATTCACCCTCCTGACTTCACCTTCTCCTTCTCCTTCTTCTGCTTCTTCTGATTCACCCTCCAGACATCACCTTCTCCTTCTCCTTCTTCTACTTCTTCTGATTCACCCTCCAGACATCACCTTCTCCTTCTCCTTCTTCTACTTCTTCTGATTCACCCTCCTGACTTCACCTTCTCCTTCTCCTTCTTCTACTTCTTCTGATTCACCCTCCTGACTTCACCTTCTCCTTCTCCTTCTTCTACTTCTTCTGCTTCACCCTCCAGACTTCACCTTCTCCTTCTCCTTCTTCTACTTCTTCTGATTCACCCTTCAGACTTCACCTTCTCCTTCTCCTTTTTCTGCTTCTTCTGATTCACCCTCCAGACTTCACCTTCTCCTTCTCCTTATTCTGCTTCTTCTGATTCACCCTCCAGACTTCACATTCTCCTTCTCCTTCTTCTGCTTCTTCTGATTCACCCTCCAGACTTCACCTTCTCCTTCTCCTTCTTCTGCTTCTTCTGATTCACCCTCCAGACTTCACCTTCTCCTTCTCCTTCGTCTACTTCTTCTGATTCACCCTCCAGACAACACCTTCTCCTTCTCCTTCTTCTACTTCTTCTGATTCACCCTCCAGACTTCACCTTCTCCTTCTCCTTCTTCTGCTTCTTCTGATTCACCCTCCTGACTTCACCTTCTCCTTCTCCTTATTCTACTTCTTCTGGTTCACCCTCCTGACTTCACCTTCTCCTTCTCCTTCTTCTACTTCTTCTGCTTCACCCTCCAGACTTCACCTTCTCCTTCTCCTTCTTCTACTTCTTCTGATTCACCCTCCAGACTTCACCTTCTCCTTCTCCTTCTTCTACTTCTTCTGATTCACCCTCCAGACTTCAACTTCTCCTTCTCTTTCTTCTGCTTCTTCTGATTCACCCTCCAGACTTCACCTTCTCCTTCTCCTTCTTCTGATTCTTCTGATTCACCCTCCAGACTTCACCTTCTTCTTCTCCTTCTTCTGCTTCTTCTGATTCACCCTCCTGACTTCACCTTCTCCTTCTCCTTCTTCTACCTCTTCTGATTCACCCTCCTGACTTCACCTTCTCCTTCTCCTTCTTCTGCTTCTTCTGCTTCACCCTCCAGACTTCACCTTCTCCTTCTCCTTCTTCTACTTCTTCTGATTCACCCTCCAGACTTCACCTTCTCCTTCTCCTTCTTCTACTTCTTCTGATTCACCCTCCAGACTTCACCTTCTCCTTCTCCTTCTTCTGCTTCTTCTGATTCACCCTCCAGACTTCACCTTCTCCTTCTCCTTCTTCTACTTCTTCTGATTCACCCTCCAGACTTCACCTTCTCCTTCTCCTTCTTCTACTTCTTCTGATTCAACCTCCAGACTTCACCTTCTCCATCTCCTTCTTCTACTTCTTATGATTCACCCTCCTGACTTCACCTTCTCCTTCTCCTTCTTCTGCTTCTTCTGCTTCACCCTCCAGACTTCACCTTCTCCTTCTCCTTCTTCTGCTTCTTCTGCTTCACCCTCCAGACTTCACCTTCTCCTTCTCCTTCTTCTGCTTCTTCTGCTTCACCCTCCTGACTTCACCTTCTCCTTCTCCTTCTTCTACTTCTTCTGATTCACCCTCCAGACTTCACCTTCTCCTTCTCCTTCACCTGCTTCTTCTGCTTCACCCTCCTGACTTCACCTTCTCCTTCTCCTTCTTCTGCTTCTTCTGATTCACCCTCCTGACTTCACCTTCTCCTTCTCCTTCTTCTGCTTCTTCTGATTCACCCTCCAGACTTCACCTTCTCCTTCTCCTTCTTCTGCTTCTTCTGATTCACCCTCCAGACTTCACCTTCTCCTTCTCCTTCTTCTGCTTCTTCTGATTCACCCTCCAGACCTCACCTTCTCCTTCTTCTTCTTCTACTTCTTCTGATTCACCCTCCAGACTTCATCTTCTCCTTCTCCTTCTTCTGCTTCATCTGATTCACCCTCCAGACTTCACCTTCTCCTTCTCCTTCTTTTACTTCTTCTGATTCACCCTCCAGACCTCACCTTCTCCTTCTCCTTCTTTTACTTCTTCTGATTCACCCTCCAGACTTCACCTTCTCCTTCTCCTTCTTCTACTTCTTCTGATTCACCCTCCAGACATCACCTTCTCCTTCTCCTTCTTCTACTTCTTCTGATTCACCCTCCTGACTTCACCTTCTCCTTCTCCTTCTTCTACTTCTTCTGATTCACCCTCCTGACTTCACCTTCTCCTTCTCCTTCTTCTACTTCTTCTGCTTAACCCTCCAGACTTCACCTTCTCCTTCTCCTTCTTCTACTTCTTCTGATTCACCCTTCAGACTTCACCTTCTCCTTCTCCTTTTTCTGCTTCTTCTGATTCACCCTCCAGACTTCACCTTCTCCTTCTCCTTATTCTGCTTCTTCTGATTCACCCTCCAGACTTCACATTCTCCTTCTCCTTCTTCTGCTTCTTCTGATTCACCCTCCAGACTTCACCTTCTCCTTCTCCTTCTTCTGCTTCTTCTGATTCACCCTCCAGACTTCACCTTCTCCTTCTCCTTCGTCTACTTCTTCTGATTCACCCTCCAGACAACACCTTCTCCTTCTCCTTCTTCTACTTCTTCTGATTCACCCTCCAGACTTCACCTTCTCCTTCTCCTTCTTCTGCTTCTTCTGATTCACCCTCCTGACTTCACCTTCTCCTTCTCCTTATTCTACTTCTTCTGGTTCACCCTCCTGACTTCACCTTCTCCTTCTCCTTCTTCTACTTCTTCTGCTTCACCCTCCAGACTTCACCTTCTCCTTCTCCTTCTTCTACTTCTTCTGATTCACCCTCCAGACTTCACCTTCTCCTTCTCCTTCTTCTGCTTCTTCTGATTCACCCTCCTGACTTCACCTTCTCCTTCTCCTTCTTCTGCTTCTTCTGCTTCACCGTCCTGACTTCACCTTCTCCTTCTCCTTCTTCTACTTCTTCTGCTTCATCCCGCTGACATCACCTGCTCCTTCTCCTTCTTCTGCTTCTTCTGATTCACCCTCCTAACTTCACCTTCTCCTTCTCCTTCTTCTGCTTCTTCTGATTCACCCTCCTGACTTCACCTTCTCCTTCTCCTTCTTCTGCTTCTTCCGATTCACCCTCCAGACTTCACCTTCTCCTTCTCCTTCTTCGGCTTCTTCTGATTCACCCTCCGGACTTCACCTTCTCCTTCTCCTTCTTCTGATTCTTCTGATTCACCCTCCAGACTTCACCTTCTCCTTCTCCTTCTTCTGCTTCTTCTGATTCATCCTCCTGACTTCACCTTCTCCTTCTCCTTCTTCTACTTCTTCTGATTCACCCTCCTGACTTCACCTTCTCCTTCTCTTTCTTCTACTTCTTCTGCTTCACCCTCCAGACTTCACCTTCTCCTTCTCCTTCTTCTGCTTCTTCTGATTCACCCTCCAGACTTCTCCTTCTCCTTCTCCTTCTTCTGCTTCTTCTGATTCACCCTCCAGACTTCACCTTCTCCTTCTCCTTCTTCTACTTCTTCTGATTCACCCTCCAGACTTCACCTTCTCCTTCTCCTTCTTCTACTTCTTCTGATTCACCCTCCAGTCTTCACCTTCTCCTTCTCCTTCTTCTGTTTCTTCTGCTTCACCCTCCAGACTTCACCTTCTCCTTCTCTTTCTTCTGCTTCTTCTGATTCACCCTCCAGACTTCACCTTCTACTTCTCCTTCTTCTGATTCTTCTGATTCACCCTCCAGACTTCACCTTCTCCTTCTCCTTCTTCTACTTCTTCTGATTCACCCTCCTGACTTCACCTTCTCCTTCTTCTTCTTCTACTTCTTCTGATTCACCATCCTGACTTCACCTTCTCCTTCTCCTTCTTCTACTTCTTCTGCTTCACCCTCCTGACTTATTCTTCTCCTTCTCCTTCTTCTACTTCTTCTGATTCACCCTCCTGACTTCACCTTCTCCTTCTCCTTCTTCTACTTCTTCTGCTTCACCCTCCAGACTTCACCTTCTCCTTCTCCTTCTTCTACTTCTTCTGATTCACCCTCCAGACTTCACCTTCTCCTTCTCCTTCTTCTGCTTCTTCTGATTCACCCTCCAGACTTCACCTTCTCCTTCTCCTTATTCTGCTTCTTCTGATTCACCCTCCAGACTTCACCTTCTCCTTCTCCTTCTTCTGCTTCTTCTGATTCACACTCCAGACTTCACCTTCTCCTTCTCCTTCTTCTACTTCTTCTGATTCACCCTCCAGACTTCACCTTCTCCTTCTCTTTCTTCTGCTTCTTCTGATTCACCCTCCAGACTTCACCTTCTCCTTCTCCTTCTTCTGATTCTTCTGATTCACCCTCCAGACTTCACCTTCTTCTTCTCCTTCTTCTGCTTCTTCTGATTCACCCTCCTGACTTCACCTTCTCCATCTCCTTCTTCTACCTCTTCTGATTCACCCTCCTGACTTCACCTTCTCTTTCTCCTTCTTCTACTTCTTCTGCTTCACCCTCCAGACTTCACCTTCTCCTTCTCCTTCTTCTACTTCTTCTGATTCACCCTCCAGACTTGACCTTCTCCTTCTCCTTCTTCTACTTCTTCTGATTCACCCTCCAGACTTCACCTTCTACTTCTCCTTCTTCTGCTTCTTCTGCTTCTCCGTCCGGACTTCACCTTCTCCTTCTCCTTCTTCTACTTCTTCTGATTCATCCCCCTGACATCACCTGCTCCTTCTCCTTCTTCTGCTTCTTCTGATTCACCCTCCTAACTTCACCTTCTCCTTCTCCTTCTTCTGATTCACCCTCCTGACTTCACCTTCTCCTTCTCCTTCTTCTGCTTCTTCTGATTCACCCTCCAGACTTCACCTTCTCCTTCTCTTTCTTCTGCTTCTTCTGATTCACCCTCCAGACTTCACCTTCTCCTTCTCCTTCTTCTGCTTCTTCTGATTCACCCTCCAGACCTCACCTTCTCCTTCTCCTTCTTCTACTTCTTCTGATTCACCCTCCAGACTTCATCTTCTCCTTCTCCTTCTTCTGCTTCTTCTGATTCACCTTCCTGACTTCACCTTCTCCTTCTCCTTCTTCTGCTTCTTCTGATTCACCCTCCAGACATCACCTTCTCCTTCTCCTTCTTCTACTTCTTCTGATTCACCCTCCAGACATCACCTTCTCCTTCTCCTTCTTCTACTTCTTCTGATTCACCCTCCTGACTTCACCTTCTCCTTCTCCTTCTTCTACTTCTTCTGATTCACCCTCCTGACTTCACCTTCTCCTTCTCCTTCTTCTACTTCTTCTGCTTCACCCTCCAGACTTCACCTTCTCCTTCTCCTTCTTCTACTTCTTCTGATTCACCCTTCAGACTTCACCGTCTCCTTCTCCTTTTTCTGCTTCTTCTGATTCACCCTCCAGACTTCACCTTCTCCTTCTCCTTATTCTGCTTCTTCTGATTCACCCTCCAGACTTCACATTCTCCTTCTCCTTCTTCTGCTTCTTCTGATTCACCCTCCAGACTTCACCTTCTCCTTCTCCTTCTTCTGCTTCTTCTGATTCACCCTCCAGACTTCACCTTCTCCTTCTCCTTCGTCTACTTCTTCTGATTCACCCTCCAGACAACACCTTCTCCTTCTCCTTCTTCTACTTCTTCTGATTCACCCTCCAGACTTCACCTTCTCCTTCTCCTTCTTCTGCTTCTTCTGATTCACCCTCCTGACTTCACCTTCTCCTTCTCCTTATTCTACTTCTTCTGGTTCACCCTCCTGACTTCACCTTCTCCTTCTCCTTCTTCTACTTCTTCTGCTTCACCCTCCAGACTTCACCTTCTCCTTCTCCTTCTTCTACTTCTTCTGATTCACCCTCCAGACTTCACCTTCTCCTTCTCCTTCTTCTACTTCTTCTGATTCACCCTCCAGACTTCACCTTCTCCTTCTCTTTCTTCTGCTTCTTCTGATTCACCCTCCAGACTTCACCTTCTCCTTCTCCTTCTTCTGATTCTTCTGATTCACCCTCCAGACTTCACCTTCTTCTTCTCCTTCTTCTGCTTCTTCTGATTCACCCTCCTGACTTCACCTTCTCCTTCTCCTTCTTCTACCTCTTCTGATTCACCCTCCTGACTTCACCTTCTCCTTCTCCTTCTTCTACTTCTTCTGCTTCACCCTCCAGACTTCACCTTCTCCTTCTCCTTCTTCTACTTCTTCTGATTCACCCTCCAGACTTCACCTTCTCCTTCTCCTTCTTCTACTTCTTCTGATTCACCCTCCAGACTTCACCTTCTCCTTCTCCTTCTTCTGCTTCTTCTGCTTCACCCTCCAGACTTCACCTTCTCCTTCTCCTTCTTCTACTTCTTCTGATTCACCCTCCAGACTTCACCTTCTCCTTCTCCTTCTTCTACTTCTTCTGATTCAACCTCCAGACTTCACCTTCTCCATCTCCTTCTTCTACTTCTTATGATTCACCCTCCTGACCTCACCTTCTCCTTCTCCTTCTTCTGCTTCTTCTGCTTCACCCTCCAGACTTCACCTTCTCCTTCTCCTTCTTCTGCTTCTTCTGCTTCACCCTCCAGACTTCACCTTCTCCTTCTCCTTCTTCTGCTTCTTCTGCTTCACCCTCCTGACTTCACCTTCTCCTTCTCCTTCTTCTACTTGTTCTGATTCACCCTCCAGACTTCACCTTCTCCTTCTCCTTCACCTGCTTCTTCTGCTTCACCCTCCTGACTTCACCTTCTCCTTCTCCTTCTTCTGCTTCTTCTGATTCACCCTCCTGACTTCACCTTCTCCTTCTCCTTCTTCTGCTTCTTCTGATTCACCCTCCAGACTTCACCTTCTCCTTCTCCTTCTTCTGCTTCTTCTGATTCACCCTCCAGACTTCACCTTCTCCTTCTCCTTCTTCTGCTTCTTCTGATTCACCCTCCAGACCTCACCTTCTCCTTCTTCTTCTTCTACTTCTTCTGATTCACCCTCCAGACTTCATCTTCTCCTTCTCCTTCTTCTGCTTCATCTGATTCACCCTCCAGACTTCACCTTCTCCTTCTCCTTCTTTTACTTCTTCTGATTCACCCTCCAGACTTCACCTTCTCCTTCTCCTTCTTTTACTTCTTCTGATTCACCCTCCAGACTTCACCTTCTCCTTCTCCTTCTTCTACTTCTTCTGATTCACCCTCCAGTCTTCACCTTCTCCTTCTCCTTCTTCTGCTTCTTCTGATTCACCCTCCAGACTTCACCTTCTCCTTCTCCTTCTTCTGATTCTTTTGATTCACCCTCCAGACTTCACCTTCTCCTTCTCCTTCTTCTGCTTCTTCTGATTCACCCTCCTGACTTCACCCTCTCCTTCTCCTTATTCTGCTTCTTCTGATTCACCCTCCAGACTTCACCTTCTCCTTCTCCTTCTTCTGCTTCTTCTGATTCACCCTCCAGACTTTACCTTCTCCTTCTCCTTCTTCTGCTTCTTTTGATTCACCCTCCAGACTTCACCTTCTCCTTCTCCTTCATCTACTTCTTCTGATTCACCCTCCAGACATCAT
This sequence comes from Somniosus microcephalus, assembly GCF_052327205.1. Lineage (NCBI taxonomy): Eukaryota > Metazoa > Chordata > Chondrichthyes > Squaliformes > Somniosidae > Somniosus > Somniosus microcephalus. The sequence continues at coordinate 431,182 of NW_028225368.1, forward strand.
CTTCTCCTTCTCCTTCTTCTGCTTCTTCTGATTCACCCTCCAGACTTTACCTTCTCCTTCTCCTTCTTCTGCTTTTTCTGATTCACCCTCCTGACTTCACCTTCTCCTTCTCCTTCTTCTACTTCTTCTGATTCACCCTCCAGACTTCACCTTCTCCTTCTCCTTTTTCTACTTCTTCTGATTCACCCACCAGACTTCACCTTCTCCTTCTCCTTCTTCTGCTTCTTCTGATTATCCCTCCAGACTTCACCTTCTCCTTCTCCTTCTTCTGCTTCTTCTGATTCACCCTCCAGACTTCACCTTCTCCTTCTCCTTCTTCTGCTTCTTTTGATTCACCCTTCAGACATCACCTTCTCCTTCTCCTTCTTCTGCTTCTTCTGATTCACCCTCCAGACCTCACCTTCTCCTTCTCCTTCTTCAACTTCTTCTGATTCACCCTCCAGACTTCATCTTCTCCTTCTCCTTCTTTTGCTTCTTCTGATTCACCCTCCAGACTTCACCTTCTCCTTCTCCTTCTTCTGCTTCTTCTGATTCACCCTCCAGACTTCGCCTTCTCCTTCTCCTTCTTCTACTTCTTCTGATTCACCCTCCAGACTACACCTTCTCATTCTCCTTCTTCTACTTCTTCTGATTCACCCTCCAGTCTTCACCTTCTCCTTCTCCTTCTTCTGTTTCTTCTGATTCACCCTCCAGACTTCACCTTCTCCTTCTCCTTCTTCTGCTTCTCCTGATTCACCCTCCGGACTTCACCTTCTCATTCTCCTTCTTCTGCTTCTTCTGATTCACCCTCCAGACTTCACCTTCTCCTTCTCCTTCTTCTACTTCTTCTGATTCACCCTCCAGACTTCACCTTCTCCTTTTCCTTCTTCTGCTTCTTCTGATTCACCCTCCAGATTTCACCTGCTCCTTCTCCTTCTTCTGCTTTTTCTGATTCACCCTCCAGACTTCACCTTCTCCTTCTCCTTCTTCTGCTTCTTCTGATTCACCCTCCAGACTTCACCTTCTCCTTCTCCTTCTTCTACTTCTTCTGATTCACCCTCCAGACTTCACCTTCTCCTTCTCCTTCTTCTGCTTCTTCTGATTCACCCTCCAGACTTCACCTTCTCCTTCTCCTTCGTCTACTTCTTCTGATTCACCCTCCAGACTACACCTTCTCCTTCTCCTTCTTCTACTTCTTCTGATTCACCCTCCAGACTTCACCTTCTCCTTCTCCTTCTTCTGCTTCTTCTGATTCACCCTCCAGACTTCACCTTCTCCTTCTCCTTCTTCTACTTCTTCAGATTCACCCTCCAGACTTCACCTTCTCCTTCTCCTTCTTCTACTTCTTCTGATTCACCCTCCAGACTTCACCTTCTCCTTCTCCTTCTTCTACGTCTTCTGCTTCTCCCTCCAGACTTCAACTTCTCCTTCTCCTTCTTCTGCTTCTTCTGATTCACCCTCCAGACTTCACCTTCTCCTTCTCCTTCTTCTACTTCTTCTGATTCACCCCACAGACTTCACCTTCTCCTTCTCCTTCTTCTACTTCTTCTGATTCACCCTCCAGACTTCACCTTCTCCTTCTCCTTCTTCTACTTCTTATGATTCACCCTCCTAACTTCACCTTCTCCTTCTCCTTCTTCTGCTTCTTCTGATTCACGCTCCAGACCTCACCTTCTCCTTCTTCTTCTTCTACTTCTTCTGATTCACCCTCCAGACTTCATCTTCTCCTTCTCCTTCTTCTGCTTCTTCTGATTCACCCTCCAGATTTCACCTTCTCCTTCTCCTTCTTGTGCTTCTTCTGATTCACCCTCCAGACTTCACCTTCTCCTTCTCCTTCTTCTACTTCTTCTGATTCACCCTCCAGACTTCACCTTCTCCTTCTCCTTCTTCTGCTTCTTCTGATTCACCCTCCAGACTTCACCTTCTCCTTCTCCTTCTTCTACTTCTTCTGATTCACCCTCCAGACTTCACCTTCTCCTTCTCCTTCTTCTACTTCTTCTGATTCACCCTCCAGACTTCACCTTCTCCTTCTCCTTCTTCTACTTCTTATGATTCACCCTCCTGACTTCAACTTCTCCTTCTCCTTCTTCTGCTTCTTCTGCTTCACCCTCCAGACTTCACCTTCTCCTTCTCCTTCTTCTGCTTCTTCTGCTTCACCCTCCAGACTTCACCTTCTCCTTCTCCTTCTTCTGCTTCTTCTGCTTCACCCTCCTGACTTCACCTTCTCCTTCTCCTTCTTCTACTTCTTCTGATTCACCCTCCAGACTTCACCTTCTCCTTCTCCTTCGCCTGCTTCTTCTGCTTCACCCTCCTGAAATCATCTTCTCCTTCTCCTTCTTCTGCTTCTTCTGATTCACCCTCCTGACTTCACCTTCTCCTTCTCCTTCTTCTCCTTCTTCTGATTCACCCTCCAGGCTTCACCTTCTCCTTCTCCTTCTTCTGCTTCTTCTGATTCACCCTCCAGACTTCACCTTCTCCTTCTCCTTCTTCTGCTTCTTCTGATTCACCCTCCAGACCTCACCTTCACCTTCTTCTTCTTCTACTTCTTCTGATTCACCCTCCAGACTTCATCTTCTCCTTCTCCTTCTTCTGCTTCTTGTGATTCACCCTCCAGACTTCACCTTCTCCTTCTCCTTCTTCTACTTCTTCTGATTCACCCTCCAGTCTTCACCTTCTCCTTCTCCTTCTTCTGCTTCTTCTGATTCACCCTCCAGACTTCACCTTCTCCTTCTCCTTCTTCTGATTCTTTTGATTCACCCTCCAGACTTCACCTTCTCCTTCTCCTTCTTCTGCTTCTTCTGATTCACCCTACTGACTTCACCCTCTCCTTCCCCTTATTCTGCTTCTTCTGATTCACCCTCCAGACTTCACCTCCTCCTTCTCCTTCTTCTGCTTCTTCTGATTCACCCTCCAGACTTTACCTTCTCCTTCTCCTTCTTCTGCTTCTTCTGATTCACCCTCCAGACTTCACCTTCTCCTTCTCCTTCATCTACTTCTTCTGATTCACCCTCCAGACTTCATCTTCTCCTTCTCCTTCTTCTGCTTCTTCTGATTCACCCTCCAGACTTTACCTTCTCCTTCTCCTTCTTCTGCTTTTTCTGATTCACCCTCCTGACTTCACCTTCTCCTTCTCCTTCTTCTACTTCTTCTGATTCACCCTCCAGACTTCACCTTCTCCTTCTCCTTTTTCTACTTCTTCTGATTCACCCACCAGACTTCACCTTCTCCTTCTCCTTCTTCTGCTTCTTCTGATTATCCCTCCAGACTTCACCTTCTCCTTCTCCTTCTTCTGCTTCTTCTGATTCACCCTCCAAACTTCACCTTCTCCTTCTCCTTCTTCTGCTTCTTTTGATTCACCCTTCAGACTTCACCTTCTCCTTCTCCTTCTTCTGCTTCTTCTGATTCACCCTCCAGACCTCACCTTCTCCTTCTCCTTCTTCAACTTCTTCTGATCCACCCTCCAGACTTCATCTTCTCCTTCTCCTTCTTTTGCTTCTTCTGATTCACCCTCCAGACTTCACCTTCTCCTTCTCCTTCTTCTGCTTCTTCTGATTCACCCTCCAGACTTCGCCTTCTCCTTCTCCTTCTTCTACTTCTTCTGATTCACCCTCCAGACTACACCTTCTCCTTCTCCTTCTTCTACTTCTTCTGATTCACCCTCCAGTCTTCACCTTCTCCTTCTCCTTCTTCTGCTTCTTCTGATTCACCCTCCAGACTTCACCTTCTCCTTCTCCTTCTTCTGCTTCTCCTGATTCACCCTCCGGACTTCACCTTCTCATTCTCCTTCTTCTGCTTCTTCTGATTCACCCTCCAGACTTCACCTTCTCCTTCTCCTTCTTCTACTTCTTCTGATTCACCCTCCAGAGTTCACCTTCTCCTTCTACTTCTTCTGCTTCTTCTGATTCACCCTCCAGACTTCACCTTCTCCTTTTCCTTCTTCTGCTTCTTCTGATTCACCCTCCAGATTTCACCTTCTCCTTCTCCTTCTTCTGCTTTTTCTGATTCACCCTCCAGACTTCACCTTCTCCTTCTCCTTCTTCTGCTTCTTCTGATTCACCCTCCAGACTTCACCTTCTCCTTCTCCTTCTTCTACTTCTTCTGATTCACCCTCCAGACTTCACCTTCTCCTTCTCCTTCTTCTGCTTCTTCTGATTCACCCTCCAGACTTCACCTTCTCCTTCTCCTTCGTCTACTTCTTCTGATTCACCCTCCAGACTACACCTTCTCCTTCTCCTTCTCCTTCTTCTTCTGATTCACCCTCCAGACTTCATCTTCTCCTTCTCCTTCTTCTGCTTCTTCTGATTCACCCTCCAGACTTCACCTTCTCCTTCTCCTTCTTCTACTTCTTCAGATTCACCCTCCATACTTCACCTTCTCCTTCTCCTTCTTCTGCTTCTTCTGATTCACCCTCCAGACTTCACCTTCTCCTTCTCCTTCTTCTGCTTCTTCTGATTCACCCTCCAGACCTCACCTTCTCCTTCTCCTTCTTCTGCTTCTTCTGATTCACCCTCCAGACTTCATCTTCTCCTTCTCCTTCTTCTGCTTCTTCTGATTCACCCTCCAGACTTCACCTTCTCCTTCTCCTTCTTCTGCTTCTTCTGATTCACCCTCCAGACTTCACCTTCTCCTTCTCCTTCTTCTACTTCTTCTGATTCACCCTCCAGACTTCACCTTCTCCTTCTCCTTCTTCTCCTTCTTCCGATTCACCCTCCAGTCTTCACCTTCTCCTTCTCCTTCGTCTACTTCTTCTGATTCACCCTCCAGACTACACCTTCTCCTTCTCCTTCTCCTACTTCTTCTGATTCACCCTCCAGACTTCATCTTCTCCTTCTCCTTCTTCTGCTTCTTCTGATTCACCCTCCAGACTTCATCTTCTCCTTCTCCTTCTTCTACTTCTTCAGATTCACCCTCCATACTTCACCTTCTCCTTCTCCTTCTTCTACTTCTTCTGATTCACCCTCCAGACTTCACCTTCTCCTTCTCCTTCTTCTACGCCTTCTGCTTCTCCCTCCAGACTTCACCTTCTCCTTCTCCTTCTTCTGCTTCTTCTGATTCACCCTCCAGACTTCACCTTCTCCTTCTCCTTCTTCTACTTCTTCTGATTCACCCTCCAGACTTCACCTTCTCCTTCTCCTTCTTCTACTTCTTCTGATTCACCCTCCAGACTTCACCTTCTCCTTCTCCTTCTTCTACTTCTTATGATTCACCCTCCTAACTTCACCTTCTCCTTCTCCTTCTTCTGCTTCTTCTGCTTCACCCTCCAGACTTCACCTTCTCCTTCTCCTTCTTCTGCTTCTTCTGCTTCACCCTCCTGACTTCACCTTCTCCTTCTCCTTCTTCTACTTCTTCTAATTCACCCTCCAGACTTCACCTTCTCCTTCTCCTTCTTCTGCTTCTTCTGCTTCACCCTCCAGACTTCACCTTCTCCTTCACCTTCTTCTGCTTCTTCTGCTTCACCCTCCTGACTTCACCTTCTCCTTCTCCTTCTTCTACTTCTTCTGATTCACCCTCCAGACTTCACCTTCTCCTTCTCCTTCTTCTCCTTCTTCTGCTTCACCCTCCAGACTTCACCTTCTCGTTCTCCTTCTTCTGCTTCTTCTGCTGCGCCCTCCAGACTTCACCTTCTCCTTCTCCTTCTTCTGCTTCTTCTGCTTCACCCTCCTGACTTCACCTTCTCCTTCTCCTTCTTCTACTTCTTCTGCTTCACCCCCCTGACCTCACCTTCTCCTTCTCCTTCTTCTGCTTCTTCTGATTCACCCTCCTAAATTCACCTTCTCCTTCTCCTTCTTCTGCTTCTTCTGATTCACCCTCCTGACTTCACCTTCTCCTTCTCCTTCTTCTGCTTTTTCTGATTCACCCTCCAGACTTCACCTTCTCCTTCTCCTTCTTCTGCTTCTTCTGATTCACCCTCCAGACTTCACCTTCTCCTTCTCCTTCTTCTGCTTCTTCTGATTCACCCTCCAGACCTCACCTTCTCCTTCTCCTTCTTCTGCTTCTTCTGATTCACCCTCCAGACTTCATCTTCTCCTTCTCCTTCTTCTGCTTCTTCTGATTCACCCTCCAGACTTCACCTTCTCCTTCTCCTTCTTCTGCTTCTTCTGATTCACCCTCCAGACTTCACCTTCTCCTTCTCCTTCTTCTACTTCTTCTGATTCACCCTCCAGACTTCACCTTCTCCTTCTCCTTCTTCTCCTTCTTCCGATTCACCCTCCAGTCTTCACCTTCTCCTTCTCCTTCTTCTGCTTCTTCTGATTCACCCTCCAGACTTCACCTTCTCCTTCTCCTTCATCTACTTCTTCTGATTCACCCTCCAGACTTCATCTTCTCCTTCTCCTTCTTCTGCTTCTTCTGATTCACCCTCCAGACTTTACCTTCTCCTTCTCCTTCTTCTGCTTTTTCTGATTCACCCTCCTGACTTCACCTTCTCCTTCTCCTTCTTCTACTTCTTCTGATTCACCCTCCAGACTTCACCTTCTCCTTCTCCTTTTTCTACTTCTTCTGATTCACCCACCAGACTTCACCTTCTCCTTCTCCTTCTTCTGCTTCTTCTGATTATCCCTCCAGACTTCACCTTCTCCTTCTCCTTCTTCTGCTTCTTCTGATTCACCCTCCAGACTTCACCTTCTCCTTCTCCTTCTTCTGCTTCTTTTGATTCACCCTTCTGACTTCATCTTCTCCTTCTCCTTCTTCTGCTTCTTCTGATTCACCCTCCAGACCTCACCTTCTCCTTCTCCTTCTTCAACTTCTTCTGATCCACCCTCCAGACTTCATCTTCTCCTTCTCCTTCTTTTGCTTCTTCTGATTCACCCTCCAGACTTCACCTTCTCCTTCTCCTTCTTCTGCTTCTTCTGATTCACCCTCCAGACTTCGCCTTCTCCTTCTCCTTCTTCTACTTCTTCTGATTCACCCTCCAGACTACACCTTCTCCTTCTCCTTCTTCTACTTCTTCTGATTCACCCTCCAGTCTTCACCTTCTCCTTCTCCTTCTTCTGCTTCTTCTGATTCACCCTCCAGACTTCACCTTCTCCTTCTCCTTCTTCTGCTTCTTCTGATTCACCCTCCAGACTTCACCTTCTCCTTCTCCTTCTTCTACTTCTTCTGATTCACCCTCCAGACTTCACCTTCTCCTTCTCCTTCTTCTACTTCTTCTGATTCACCCTCCAGTCTTCACCTTCTCCTTCTCCTTCTTCTACTTCTTATGATTCACCCTCCTGACTTCAACTTCTCCTTCTCCTTCTTCTGCTTCTTCTGCTTCACCCTCCAGACTTCACCTTCTCCTTCTCCTTCTTCTGCTTCTTCTGCTTCACCCTCCAGACTTCACCTTCTCCTTCTCCTTCTTCTGCTTCTTCTGCTTCACCCTCCTGACTTCACCTTCTCCTTCTCCTTCTACTACTTCTTCTGATTCACCCTCCAGACTTCACCTTCTCCTTCTCCTTCGCCTGCTTCTTCTGCTTCACCCTCCTGAAATCATCTTCTCCTTCTCCTTCTTCTGCTTCTTCTGATTCACCCTCCTGACTTCACCTTCTCCTTCTCCTTCTTCTCCTTCTTCTGATTCACCCTCCAGGCTTCACCTTCTCCTTCTCCTTCTTCTGCTTCTTCTGATTCACCCTCCAGACTTCACCTTCTCCTTGTCCTTCTTCTGCTTCTTCTGATTCACCCTCCAGACTTCACCTTCTCCTTCTCCTTCTTCTACTTCTTCTGATTCACCCTCCAGTCTTCACCTTCTCCTTCTCCTTCTTCTGCTTCTTCTGATTCACCCTCCAGACTTCACCTTCTCCTTCTCCTTCTTCTGATTCTTTTGATTCACCCTCCAGACTTAACCTTCTCCTTCTCCTTCTTCAGCTTCTTCTGATTCACCCTACTGACTTCACCCTCTCCTTCTCCTTATTCTGCTTCTTCTGATTCACCCTCCAGACTTCACCTCCTCCTTCTCCTTCTTCTGCTTCTTCTGATTCACCCTCCAGACTTTACCTTCTCCTTCTCCTTCTTCTGCTTCTTCTGATTCACCCTCCAGACTTCACCTTCTCCTTCTCCTTCATCTACTTCTTCTGATTCACCCTCCAGACTTCATCTTCTCCTTCTCCTTCTTCTGCTTCTTCTGATTCACCCTCCAGACTTTACCTTCTCCTTCTCCTTCTTCTGCTTTTTCTGATTCACCCTCCTGACTTCACCTTCTCCTTCTCCTTCTTCTACTTCTTCTGATTCACCCTCCAGACTTCACCTTCTCCTTCTCCTTTTTCTACTTCTTCTGATTCACCCACCAGACTTCACCTTCTCCTTCTCCTTCTTCTGCTTCTTCTGATTATCCCTCCAGACTTCACCTTCTCCTTCTCCTTCTTCTGCTTCTTCTGATTCACCCTCCAGACTTCACCTTCTCCTTCTCCTTCTTCTGCTTCTTTTGATTCACCCTTCAGACTTCACCTTCTCCTTCTCCTTCTTCTGCTTCTTCTGATTCACCCTCCAGACCTCACCTTCTCCTTCTCCTTCTTCAACTTCTTCTGATCCACCCTCCAGACTTCATCTTCTCCTTCTCCTTCTTTTGCTTCTTCTGATTCACCCTCCAGACTTCACCTTCTCCTTCTCCTTCTTCTGCTTCTTCTGATTCACCCTCCAGACTTCGCCTTCTCCTTCTCCTTCTTCTACTTCTTCTGATTCACCCTCCAGACTACACCTTCTCCTTCTCCTTCTTCTACTTCTTCTGATTCACCCTCCAGTCTTCACCTTCTCCTTCTCCTTCTTCTGCTTCTTCTGATTCACCCTCCAGACTTCACCTTCTCCTTCTCCTTCTTCTGCTTCTCCTGATTCACCCTCCGGACTTCACCTTCTCATTCTCCTTCTTCTGCTTCTTCTGATTCACCCTCCAGACTTCACCTTCTCCTTCTCCTTCTTCTACTTCTTCTGATTCACCCTCCAGACTTCACCTTCTCCTTCTACTTCTTCTGCTTCTTCAGATTCACCCTCCAGACTTCACCTTCTCCTTTTCCTTCTTCTGCTTCTTCTGATTCACCCTCCAGATTTCACCTTCTCCTTCTCCTTCTTCTGCTTTTTCTGATTCACCCTCCAGACTTCACCTTCTCCTTCTCCTTCTTCTGCTTCTTCTGATTCACCCTCCAGACTTCACCTTCTCCTTCTCCTTCTTCTACTTCTTCTGATTCACCCTCCAGACTTCACCTTCTCCTTCTCCTTCTTCTGCTTCTTCTGATTCACCCTCCAGACTTCACCTTCTCCTTCTCCTTCGTCTACTTCTTCTGATTCACCCTCCAGACTACACCTTCTCCTTCTCCTTCTCCTACTTCTTCTGATTCACCCTCCAGACTTCATCTTCTCCTTCTCCTTCTTCTGCTTCTTCTGATTCACCCTCCAGACTTCACCTTCTCCTTCTCCTTCTTCTACTTCTTCAGATTCACCCTCCAGACTTCACCTTCTCCTTCTCCTTCTTCTACTTCTTCTGATTCACCCTCCAGACTTCACCTTCTCCTTCTCCTTCTTCTACGTCTTCTGCTTCTCCCTCCAGACTTCACCTTCTCCTTCTCCTTCTTCTGCTTCTTCTGATTCACCCTCCAGACTTCACCTTCTCCTTCTCCTTCTTCTACTTCTTCTGATTCACCCTCCAGACTTCACCTTCTCCTTCTCCTTCTTCTACTTCTTCTGATTCACCCTCCAGACTTCACCTTCTCCTTCTCCTTCTTCTACTTCTTATGATTCACCCTCCTAACTTCACCTTCTCCTTCTCCTTCTTCTGCTTCTTCTGCTTCACCCTCCAGACTTCACCTTCTCCTTCTCCTTCTTCTGCTTCTTCTGCTTCGCCCTCCAGACTTCACCTTCTCCTTCTCCTTCTTCTGCTTCTTCTGCTTCACCCTCCAGACTTCACCTTCTCCTTCACCTTCTTCTGCTTCTTCTGCTTCACCCTCCTGACATCACCTTCTCCTTCTCCTTCTTCTACTTCTTCTGATTCACCCTCCAGACTTCACCTTCTCCTTCTCCTTCTTCTCCTTCTTCTGCTTCACCCTCCAGACTTCACCTTCTCGTTCTCCTTCTTCTGCTTCTTCTGCTGCGCCCTCCAGACTTCACCTTCTCCTTCTCCTTCTTCTGCTTCTTCTGCTTCACCCTCCTGACTTCACCTTCTCCTTCTCCTTCTTCTACTTCTTCTGCTTCACCCCCCTGACCTCACCTTCTCCTTCTCCTTCTTCTGCTTCTTCTGATTCACCCTCCTAAATTCACCTTCTCCTTCTCCTTCTTCTGCTTCTTCTGATTCACCCTCCTGACTTCACCTTCTCCTTCTCCTTCTTCTGCTTTTTCTGATTCACCCTCCAGACTTCACCTTCTCCTTCTCCTTCTTCTGCTTCTTCTGATTCACCCTCCAGACTTCACCTTCTCCTTCTCCTTCTTCTGCTTCTTCTGATTCACCCTCCAGACCTCACCTTCTCCTTCTCCTTATTCTGCTTCTTCTGATTCACCCTCCAGACTTCATCTTCTCCTTCTCCTTCTTCTGCTTCTTCTGATTCACCCTCCAGACTTCACCTTCTCCTTCTCCTTCTTCTGCTTCTTCTGATTCACCCTCCAGACTTCACCTTCTCCTTCTCCTTCTTCTACTTCTTCTGATTCACCCTCCAGACTTCACCTTCTCCTTCTCCTTCTTCTCCTTCTTCCGATTCACCCTCCAGTCTTCACCTTCTCCTTCTCCTTCTTCTGCTTCTTCTGATTCACCCTCCAGACTTCACCTTCTCCTTCTCCTTCATCTACTTCTTCTGATTCACCCTCCAGACTTCATCTTCTCCTTCTCCTTCTTCTGCTTCTTCTGATTCACCCTCCAGACTTTACCTTCTCCTTCTCCTTCTTCTGCTTTTTCTGATTCACCCTCCTGACTTCACCTTCTCCTTCTCCTTCTTCTACTTCTTCTGATTCACCCTCCAGACTTCACCTTCTCCTTCTCCTTTTTCTACTTCTTCTGATTCACCCACCAGACTTCACCTTCTCCTTCTCCTTCTTCTGCTTCTTCTGATTATCCCTCCAGACTTCACCTTCTCCTTCTCCTTCTTCTGCTTCTTCTGCTTCACCCTCCAGACTTCACCTTCTCCTTCTCCTTCTTCTGCTTCTTCTGCTTCACCCTCCAGACTTCACCTTCTCCTTCTCCTTCTTCTGCTTCTTCTGCTTCACCCTCCTGACTTCACCTTCTCCTTCTCCTTCTACTACTTCTTCTGATTCACCCTCCAGACTTCACCTTCTCCTTCTCCTTCGCCTGCTTCTTCTGCTTCACCCTCCTGAAATCATCTTCTCCTTCTCCTTCTTCTGCTTCTTCTGATTCACCCTCCTGACTTCACCTTCTCCTTCTCCTTCTTCTCCTTCTTCTGATTCACCCTCCAGGCTTCACCTTCTCCTTCTCCTTCTTCTGCTTCTTCTGATTCACCCTCCAGACTTCACCTTCTCCTTGTCCTTCTTCTGCTTCTTCTGATTCACCCTCCAGACTTCACCTTCTCCTTCTCCTTCTTCTACTTCTTCTGATTCACCCTCCAGTCTTCACCTTCTCCTTCTCCTTCTTCTGCTTCTTCTGATTCACCCTCCAGACTTCACCTTCTCCTTCTCCTTCTTCTGATTCTTTTGATTCACCCTCCAGACTTAACCTTCTCCTTCTCCTTCTTCAGCTTCTTCTGATTCACCCTACTGACTTCACCCTCTCCTTCTCCTTATTCTGCTTCTTCTGATTCACCCTCCAGACTTCACCTCCTCCTTCTCCTTCTTCTGCTTCTTCTGATTCACCCTCCAGACTTTACCTTCTCCTTCTCCTTCTTCTGCTTCTTCTGATTCACCCTCCAGACTTCACCTTCTCCTTCTCCTTCATCTACTTCTTCTGATTCACCCTCCAGACTTCATCTTCTCCTTCTCCTTCTTCTGCTTCTTCTGATTCACCCTCCAGACTTTACCTTCTCCTTCTCCTTCTTCTGCTTTTTCTGATTCACCCTCCTGACTTCACCTTCTCCTTCTCCTTCTTCTACTTCTTCTGATTCACCCTCCAGACTTCACCTTCTCCTTCTCCTTTTTCTACTTCTTCTGATTCACCCACCAGACTTCACCTTCTCCTTCTCCTTCTTCTGCTTCTTCTGATTATCCCTCCAGACTTCACCTTCTCCTTCTCCTTCTTCTGCTTCTTCTGATTCACCCTCCAGACTTCACCTTCTCCTTCTCCTTCTTCTGCTTCTTTTGATTCACCCTTCAGACTTCACCTTCTCCTTCTCCTTCTTCTGCTTCTTCTGATTCACCCTCCAGACCTCACCTTCTCCTTCTCCTTCTTCAACTTCTTCTGATCCACCCTCCAGACTTCATCTTCTCCTTCTCCTTCTTTTGCTTCTTCTGATTCACCCTCCAGACTTCACCTTCTCCTTCTCCTTCTTCTGCTTCTTCTGATTCACCCTCCAGACTTCGCCTTCTCCTTCTCCTTCTTCTACTTCTTCTGATTCACCCTCCAGACTACACCTTCTCCTTCTCCTTCTTCTACTTCTTCTGATTCACCCTCCAGTCTTCACCTTCTCCTTCTCCTTCTTCTGCTTCTTCTGATTCACCCTCCAGACTTCACCTTCTCCTTCTCCTTCTTCTGCTTCTCCTGTTTCACCCTCCGGACTTCACCTTCTCATTCTCCTTCTTCTGCTTCTTCTGATTCACCCTCCAGACTTCACCTTCTCCTTCTCCTTCTTCTACTTCTTCTGATTCACCCTCCAGACTTCACCTTCTCCTTCTACTTCTTCTGCTTCTTCAGATTCACCCTCCAGACTTCACCTTCTCCTTTTCCTTCTTCTGCTTCTTCTGATTCACCCTCCAGATTTCACCTTCTCCTTCTCCTTCTTCTGCTTTTTCTGATTCACCCTCCAGACTTCACCTTCTCCTTCTCCTTCTTCTGCTTCTTCTGATTCACCCTCCAGACTTCACCTTCTCCTTCTCCTTCTTCTACTTCTTCTGATTCACCCTCCAGACTTCACCTTCTCCTTCTCCTTCTTCTGCTTCTTCTGATTCACCCTCCAGACTTCACCTTCTCCTTCTCCTTCGTCTACTTCTTCTGATTCACCCTCCAGACTACACCTTCTCCTTCTCCTTCTCCTACTTCTTCTGATTCACCCTCCAGACTTCATCTTCTCCTTCTCCTTCTTCTGCTTCTTCTGATTCACCCTCCAGACTTCACCTTCTCCTTCTCCTTCTTCTACTTCTTCAGATTCACCCTCCAGACTTCACCTTCTCCTTCTCCTTCTTCTACTTCTTCTGATTCACCCTCCAGACTTCACCTTCTCCTTCTCCTTCTTCTACGTCTTCTGCTTCTCCCTCCAGACTTCACCTTCTCCTTCTCCTTCTTCTGCTTCTTCTGATTCACCCTCCAGACTTCACCTTCTCCTTCTCCTTCTTCTACTTCTTCTGATTCACCCTCCAGACTTCACCTTCTCCTTCTCCTTCTTCTACTTCTTCTGATTCACCCTCCAGACTTCACCTTCTCCTTCTCCTTCTTCTACTTCTTATGATTCACCCTCCTAACTTCACCTTCTCCTTCTCCTTCTTCTGCTTCTTCTGCTTCACCCTCCAGACTTCACCTTCTCCTTCTCCTTCTTCTGCTTCTTCTGCTTCGCCCTCCAGACTTCACCTTCTCCTTCTCCTTCTTCTGCTTCTTCTGCTTCACCCTCCAGACTTCACCTTCTCCTTCACCTTCTTCTGCTTCTTCTGCTTCACCCTCCTGACATCACCTTCTCCTTCTCCTTCTTCTACTTCTTCTGATTCACCCTCCAGACTTCACCTTCTCCTTCTCCTTCTTCTCCTTCTTCTGCTTCACCCTCCAGACTTCACCTTCTCGTTCTCCTTCTTCTGCTTCTTCTGCTGCGCCCTCCAGACTTCACCTTCTCCTTCTCCTTCTTCTGCTTCTTCTGCTTCACCCTCCTGACTTCACCTTCTCCTTCTCCTTCTTCTACTTCTTCTGCTTCACCCCCCTGACCTCACCTTCTCCTTCTCCTTCTTCTGCTTCTTCTGATTCACCCTCCTAAATTCACCTTCTCCTTCTCCTTCTTCTGCTTCTTCTGATTCACCCTCCTGACTTCACCTTCTCCTTCTCCTTCTTCTGCTTTTTCTGATTCACCCTCCAGACTTCACCTTCTCCTTCTCCTTCTTCTGCTTCTTCTGATTCACCCTCCAGACTTCACCTTCTCCTTCTCCTTCTTCTGCTTCTTCTGATTCACCCTCCAGACCTCACCTTCTCCTTCTCCTTCTTCTGCTTCTTCTGATTCACCCTCCAGACTTCATCTTCTCCTTCTCCTTCTTCTGCTTCTTCTGATTCACCCTCCAGACTTCACCTTCTCCTTCTCCTTCTTCTGCTTCTTCTGATTCACCCTCCAGACTTCACCTTCTCCTTCTCCTTCTTCTACTTCTTCTGATTCACCCTCCAGACTTCACCTTCTCCTTCTCCTTCTTCTCCTTCTTCCGATTCACCCTCCAGTCTTCACCTTCTCCTTCTCCTTCTTCTGCTTCTTCTGATTCACCCTCCAGACTTCACCTTCTCCTTCTCCTTCATCTACTTCTTCTGATTCACCCTCCAGACTTCATCTTCTCCTTCTCCTTCTTCTGCTTCTTCTGATTCACCCTCCAGACTTTACCTTCTCCTTCTCCTTCTTCTGCTTTTTCTGATTCACCCTCCTGACTTCACCTTCTCCTTCTCCTTCTTCTACTTCTTCTGATTCACCCTCCAGACTTCACCTTCTCCTTCTCCTTTTTCTACTTCTTCTGATTCACCCACCAGACTTCACCTTCTCCTTCTCCTTCTTCTGCTTCTTCTGATTATCCCTCCAGACTTCACCTTCTCCTTCTCCTTCTTCTGCTTCTTCTGATTCACCCTCCAGACTTCACCTTCTCCTTCTCCTTCTTCTGCTTCTTTTGATTCACCCTTCAGACTTCACCTTCTCCTTCTCCTTCTTCTGCTTCTTCTGATTCACCCTCCAGACCTCACCTTCTCCTTCTCCTTCTTCAACTTCTTCTGATCCACCCTCCAGACTTCATCTTCTCCTTCTCCTTCTTTTGCTTCTTCTGATTCACCCTCCAGACTTCACCTTCTCCTTCTCCTTCTTCTACTTCTTATGATTCACCCTCCTAACTTCACCTTCTCCTTCTCCTTCTTCTGCTTCTTCTGCTTCACCCTCCAGACTTCACCTTCTCCTTCTCCTTCTTCTGCTTCTTCTGCTTCGCCCTCCAGACTTCACCTTCTCCTTCTCCTTCTTCTGCTTCTTCTGCTTCACCCTCCAGACTTCACCTTCTCCTTCACCTTCTTCTGCTTCTTCTGCTTCACCCTCCTGACATCACCTTCTCCTTCTCCTTCTTCTACTTCTTCTGATTCACCCTCCAGACTTCACCTTCTCCTTCTCCTTCTTCTCCTTCTTCTGCTTCACCCCTCCAGACTTCACCTTCTCGTTCTCCTTCTTCTGCTTCTTCTGCTGCGCCCTCCAGACTTCACCTTCTCCTTCTCCTTCTTCTGCTTCTTCTGCTTCACCCTCCTGACTTCACCTTCTCCTTCTCCTTCTTCTACTTCTTCTGCTTCACCCCCCTGACCTCACCTTCTCCTTCTCCTTCTTCTGCTTCTTCTGATTCACCCTCCTAAATTCACCTTCTCCTTCTCCTTCTTCTGCTTCTTCTGATTCACCCTCCTGACTTCACCTTCTCCTTCTCCTTCTTCTGCTTTTTCTGATTCACCCTCCAGACTTCACCTTCTCCTTCTCCTTCTTCTGCTTCTTCTGATTCACCCTCCAGACTTCACCTTCTCCTTCTCCTTCTTCTGCTTCTTCTGATTCACCCTCCAGACCTCACCTTCTCCTTCTCCTTCTTCTGCTTCTTCTGATTCACCCTCCAGACTTCATCTTCTCCTTCTCCTTCTTCTGCTTCTTCTGATTCACCCTCCAGACTTCACCTTCTCCTTCTCCTTCTTCTGCTTCTTCTGATTCACCCTCCAGACTTCACCTTCTCCTTCTCCTTCTTCTACTTCTTCTGATTCACCCTCCAGACTTCACCTTCTCCTTCTCCTTCTTCTCCTTCTTCCGATTCACCCTCCAGTCTTCACCTTCTCCTTCTCCTTCTTCTGCTTCTTCTGATTCACCCTCCAGACTTCACCTTCTCCTTCTCCTTCATCTACTTCTTCTGATTCACCCTCCAGACTTCATCTTCTCCTTCTCCTTCTTCTGCTTCTTCTGATTCACCCTCCAGACTTTACCTTCTCCTTCTCCTTCTTCTGCTTTTTCTGATTCACCCTCCTGACTTCACCTTCTCCTTCTCCTTCTTCTACTTCTTCTGATTCACCCTCCAGACTTCACCTTCTCCTTCTCCTTTTTCTACTTCTTCTGATTCACCCACCAGACTTCACCTTCTCCTTCTCCTTCTTCTGCTTCTTCTGATTATCCCTCCAGACTTCACCTTCTCCTTCTCCTTCTTCTGCTTCTTCTGATTCACCCTCCAGACTTCACCTTCTCCTTCTCCTTCTTCTGCTTCTTTTGATTCACCCTTCAGACTTCACCTTCTCCTTCTCCTTCTTCTGCTTCTTCTGATTCACCCTCCAGACCTCACCTTCTCCTTCTCCTTCTTCAACTTCTTCTGATCCACCCTCCAGACTTCATCTTCTCCTTCTCCTTCTTTTGCTTCTTCTGATTCACCCTCCAGACTTCACCTTCTCCTTCTCCTTCTTCTGCTTCTTCTGATTCACCCTCCAGACTTCGCCTTCTCCTTCTCCTTCTTCTACTTCTTCTGATTCACCCTCCAGACTACACCTTCTCCTTCTCCTTCTTCTACTTCTTCTGATTCACCCTCCAGTCTTCACCTTCTCCTTCTCCTTCTTCTGCTTCTTCTGATTCACCCTCCAGACTTCACCTTCTCCTTCTCCTTCTTCTGCTTCTCCTGATTCACCCTCCGGACTTCACCTTCTCATTCTCCTTCTTCTGCTTCTTCTGATTCACCCTCCAGACTTCACCTTCTCCTTCTCCTTCTTCTACTTCTTCTGATTCACCCTCCAGACTTCACCTTCTCCTTCTGCTTCTTCTGCTTCTTCTGATTCACCCTCCAGACTTCACCTTCTCCTTTTCCTTCTTCTGCTTCTTCTGATTCACCCTCCAGATTTCACCTTCTCCTTCTCCTTCTTCTGCTTTTTCTGATTCACCCTCCAGACTTCACCTTCTCCTTCTCCTTCTTCTGCTTCTTCTGATTCACCCTCCAGACTTCACCTTCTCCTTCTCCTTCTTCTACTTCTTCTGATTCACCCTCCAGACTTCACCTTCTCCTTCTCCTTCTTCTGCTTCTTCTGATTCACCCTCCAGACTTCACCTTCTCCTTCTCCTTCGTCTACTTCTTCTGATTCACCCTCCAGACTACATCTTCTCCTTCTCCTTCTCCTACTTCTTCTGATTCACCCTCCAGACTTCATCTTCTCCTTCTCCTTCTTCTGCTTCTTCTGATTCACCCTCCAGACTTCACCTTCTCCTTCTCCTTCTTCTACTTCTTCAGATTCACCCTCCAGACTTCACCTTCTCCTTCTCCTTCTTCTACTTCTTCTGATTCACCCTCCAGACTTCACCTTCTCCTTCTCCTTCTTCTACGTCTTCTGCTTCTCCCTCCAGACTTCACCTTCTCCTTCTCCTTCTTCTGCTTCTTCTGATTCACCCTCCAGACTTCACCTTCTCCTTCTCCTTCTTCTACTTCTTCTGATTCACCCTCCAGACTTCACCTTCTCCTTCTCCTTCTTCTACTTCTTCTGATTCACCCTCCAGACTTCACCTTCTCCTTCTCCTTCTTCTACTTCTTATGATTCACCCTCCTAACTTCACCTTCTCCTTCTCCTTCTTCTGCTTCTTCTGCTTCACCCTCCAGACTTCACCTTCTCGTTCTCCTTCTTCTGCTTCTTCTGCTGCGCCCTCCAGACTTCACCTTCTCCTTCTCCTTCTTCTGCTTCTTCTGCTTCACCCTCCTGACTTCACCTTCTCCTTCTCCTTCTTCTACTTCTTCTGCTTCACCCCCTGACCTCACCTTCTCCTTCTCCTTCTTCTGCTTTTTCTGATTCACCCTCCAGACTTCACCTTCTCCTTCTCCTTCTTCTGCTTCTTCTGATTCACCCTCCAGACTTCACCTTCTCCTTCTCCTTCTTCTGCTTCTTCTGATTCACCCTCCAGACCTCACCTTCTCCTTCTCCTTCTTCTGCTTCTTCTGATTCACCCTCCAGACTTCATCTTCTCCTTCTCCTTCTTCTGCTTCTTCTGATTCACCCTCCAGACTTCAACTTCTCCTTCTCCTTCTTCTGCTTCTTCTGATTCACCCTCCAGACTTCACCTTCTCCTTCTCCTTCTTCTACTTCTTCTGATTCACCCTCCAGACTTCACCTTCTCCTTCTCCTTCTTCTCCTTCTTCCGATTCACCCTCCAGTCTTCACCTTCTCCTTCTCCTTCTTCTGCTTCTTCTGATTCACCCTCCAGACTTCACCTTCTCCTTCTCCTTCTTCTGATTCTTCTGATTCACCCTCCAGACTTCACCTTCTCCTTCTCCTTCTTCTGCTTCTTCTGATTCACCCTCCTGACTTCACCCTCTCCTTCTCCTTCATCTACTTCTTCTGATTCACCCTCCTGACTTCACCTTCTCCTTCTCCTTCTTCTACTTCTTCTGCTTCACATCCAGACTTCACCTTCTCCTTCTCCTTCTTCTACTTCTTCTGATTCACCCTCCAGACTTCACCTTCTCCTTCTCCTTCTTCTGCTTCTTCTGATTCACCCTCCAGACTTCACCTTCTCCTTCTCCTTATTCTGCTTCTTCTGATTCACCCTCCAGACTTCACCTTCTCCTTCTCCTTCTTCTGCTTCTTCTGACTCACCCTCCAGACTTCACATTCTCCTTCTCCTTCTTCTACTTCTTCTGATTCACCCTCCAGACTTCACCTTCTACTTCTCCTTCTTCTGCTTCTTCTGACTCACCCTCCAGACTTCACATTCTCCTTCTCCTTCTTCTACTTCTTCTGATTCACCCTCCAGACTTCATCTTCTTCTTCTCCTTCTTCTACTTCTTCTGATTCACCCTCCAGACTTCACCTTCTCCTTCTCCTTCTTCTGATTCTTTTGATTCACCCTCCAGACTTCACCTTCTCCTTCTCCTTCTTCTGCTTCTTCTGATTCACCCTCCTGACTTCACCCTCTCCTTCTCCTTATTCTGCTTCTTCTGATTCACCCTCCAGACTTCACCTCCTCCTTCTCCTTCTTCTGCTTCTTCTGATTCACCCTCCAGACTTTACCTTCTCCTTCTCCTTCTTCTGCTTCTTCTGATTCACCCTCCAGACTTCACCTTCTCCTTCTCCTTCATCTACTTCTTCTGATTCACCCTCCAGACTTCATCTTCTCCTTCTCCTTCTTCTGCTTCTTCTGATTCACCCTCCAGACTTTACCTTCTCCTTCTCCTTCTTCTGCTTTTTCTGATTCACCCTCCTGACTTCACCTTCTCCTTCTCCTTCTTCTACTTCTTCTGATTCACCCTCCAGACTTCACCTTCTCCTTCTCCTTTTTCTACTTCTTCTGATTCACCCTCCAGACTTCACCTCCTCCTTCTCCTTCTTCTGCTTCTTCTGATTCACCCTCCAGACTTTACCTTCTCCTTCTCCTTCTTCTGCTTCTTCTGATTCACCCTCCAGACTTCACCTTCTCCTTCTCCTTCATCTACTTCTTCTGATTCACCCTCCAGACTTCATCTTCTCCTTCTCCTTCTTCTGCTTCTTCTGATTCACCCTCCAGACTTTACCTTCTCCTTCTCCTTCTTCTGCTTTTTCTGATTCACCCTCCTGACTTCACCTTCTCCTTCCCCTTCTTCTACTTCTTCTGATTCACCCTCCAGACTTCACCTTCTCCTTCTCCTTTTTCTACTTCTTCTGATTCACCCACCAGACTTCACCTTCTCCTTCTCCTTCTTCTGCTTCTTCTGATTATCCCTCCAGACTTCACCTTCTCCTTCTCCTTCTTCTGCTTCTTCTGATTCACCCTCCAGACTTCACCTTCTCCTTCTCCTTCTTCTGCTTCTTTTGATTCACCCTTCAGACTTCACCTTCTCCTTCTCCTTCTTCTGCTTCTCCTGATTCACCCTCCAGACCTCACCTTCTCCTTCTCCTTCTTCAACTTCTTCTGATTCACCCTCCAGACTTCATCTTCTCCTTCTCCTTCTTTTGCTTCTTCTGATTCACCCTCCAGACTTCACCTTCTCCTTCTCCTTCTTCTGCTTCTTCTGATTCACCCTCCAGACTTCGCCTTCTCCTTCTCCTTCTTCTACTTCTTCTGATTCACCCTCCAGACTACACCTTCTCCTTCTCCTTCTTCTACTTCTTCTGATTCACCCTCCAGTCTTCACCTTCTCCTTCTCCTTCTTCTGCTTCTTCTGATTCACCCTCCAGACTTCACCTTCTCCTTCTCCTTCTTCTGCTTCTCCTGATTCACCCTCCGGACTTCACCTTCTCATTCTCCTTCTTCTGCTTCTTCTGATTCACCCTCCAGACTTCATCTTCTCCTTCTCCTTCTTCTACTTCTTCTGATTCACCCTCCAGACTTCACCTTCTCCTTCTACTTCTTCTGCTTCTTCTGATTCACCCTCCAGACTTCACCTTCTCCTTTTCCTTCTTCTGCTTCTTCTGATTCACCCTCCAGATTTCACCTTCTCCTTCTCCTTCTTCTGCTTTTTCTGATTCACCCTCCAGACTTCACCTTCTCCTTCTCCTTCTTCTGCTTCTTCTGCTTCACCCTCCTGACTTCACCTTCTCCTTCTCCTTCTTCTGCTTCTTCTGATTCACCCTCCAGACTTTACCTTCTCCTTCTCCTTCTTCTGCTTTTTCTGATTCACCCTCCTGACTTCACCTTCTCCTTCTACTTCTTCTACTTCTTCTGATTCACCCTCCAGACTTCACCTTCTCCTTCTCCTTTTTCTACTTCTTCTGATTCACCCTCCAGACTTCACCTCCTCCTTCTCCTTCTTCTGCTTCTTCTGATTCACCCTCCAGACTTTACCTTCTCCTTCTCCTTCTTCTGCTTCTTCTGATTCACCCTCCAGACTTCACCTTCTCCTTCTCCTTCATCTACTTCTTCTGATTCACCCTCCAGACTTCATCTTCTCCTTCTCCTTCTTCTGCTTCTTCTGATTCACCCTCCAGACTTTACCTTCTCCTTCTCCTTCTTCTGCTTTTTCTGATTCACCCTCCTGACTTCACCTTCTCCTTCTCCTTCTTCTACTTCTTCTGATTCACCCTCCAGACTTCACCTTCTCCTTCTCCTTTTTCTACTTCTTCTGATTCACCCACCAGACTTCACCTTCTCCTTCTCCTTCTTCTGCTTCTTCTGATTATCCCTCCAGACTTCACCTTCTCCTTCTCCTTCTTCTGCTTCTTCTGATTCACCCTCCAGACTTCACCTTCTCCTTCTCCTTCTTCTGCTTCTTTTGATTCACCCTTCAGACTTCACCTTCTCCTTCTCCTTCTTCTGCTTCTCCTGATTCACCCTCCAGACCTCACCTTCTCCTTCTCCTTCTTCAACTTCTTCTGATTCACCCTCCAGACTTCATCTTCTCCTTCTCCTTCTTTTGCTTCTTCTGATTCACCCTCCAGACTTCACCTTCTCCTTCTCCTTCTTCTGCTTCTTCTGATTCACCCTCCAGACTTCGCCTTCTCCTTCTCCTTCTTCTACTTCTTCTGATTCACCCTCCAGACTACACCTTCTCCTTCTCCTTCTTCTACTTCTTCTGATTCACCCTCCAGTCTTCACCTTCTCCTTCTCCTTCTTCTGCTTCTTCTGATTCACCCTCCAGACTTCACCTTCTCCTTCTCCTTCTTCTGCTTCTCCTGATTCACCCTCCGGACTTCACCTTCTCATTCTCCTTCTTCTGCTTCTTCTGATTCACCCTCCAGACTTCATCTTCTCCTTCTCCTTCTTCTACTTCTTCTGATTCACCCTCCAGACTTCACCTTCTCCTTCTACTTCTTCTGCTTCTTCTGATTCACCCTCCAGACTTCACCTTCTCCTTTTCCTTCTTCTGCTTCTTCTGATTCACCCTCCAGATTTCACCTTCTCCTTCTCCTTCTTCTGCTTTTTCTGATTCACCCTCCAGACTTCACCTTCTCCTTCTCCTTCTTCTGCTTCTTCTGCTTCACCCTCCTGACTTCACCTTCTCCTTCTCCTTCTTCTACTTCTTCTGCTTCACCCCCCTGACCTCACCTTCTCCTTCTCCTTCTTCTGCTTCTTCTGATTCACCCTCCTAAATTCACCTTCTCCTTCTCCTTCTTCTGCTTCTTCTGATTCACCCTCCTGACTTCACCTTCTCCTTCTCCTTCTTCTGCTTTTTCTGATTCACCCTCCAGACTTCACCTTCTCCTTCTCCTTCTTCTGATTCTTCTGATTCACCCTCCAGACTTCACCTTCTCCTTCTCCTTCTTCTGCTTCTTCTGATTCACCCTCCAGACCTCACCTTCTCCTTCTCCTTCTTCTGCTTCTTCTGATTCACCCTCCAGACTTCATCTTCTCCTTCTCCTTCTTCTGCTTCTTCTGATTCACCCTCCAGACTTCACCTTCTCCTTCTCCTTCTTCTGCTTCTTCTGATTCACCCTCCAGACTTCACCTTCC
The DNA here is from genome assembly GCF_052327205.1 of Somniosus microcephalus. Lineage (NCBI taxonomy): Eukaryota > Metazoa > Chordata > Chondrichthyes > Squaliformes > Somniosidae > Somniosus > Somniosus microcephalus. The sequence continues at coordinate 453,786 of NW_028225368.1, forward strand.
CCTTCTCCTTCTTCTACTTCTTCTGATTCACCCTCCAGACTTCACCTTCTCCTTCTCCTTCTTCTCCTTCTTCCGATTCACCCTCCAGTCTTCACCTTCTCCTTCTCCTTCTTCTGCTTCTTCTGATTCACCCTCCAGACTTCACCTTCTCCTTCTCCTTCTTCTGATTCTTCTGATTCACCCTCCAGACTTCACCTTCTCCTTCTCCTTCTTCTGCTTCTTCTGATTCACCCTCCTGACTTCACCCTCTCCTTCTCCTTCATCTACTTCTTCTGATTCACCCTCCTGACTTCACCTTCTCCTTCTCCTTCTTCTACTTCTTCTGCTTCACATCCCAGACTTCACCTTCTCCTTCTCCTTCTTCTACTTCTTCTGATTCACCCTCCAGACTTCACCTTCTCCTTCTCCTTCTTCTGCTTCTTCTGATTCACCCTCCAGACTTCACCTTCTCCTTCTCCTTATTCTGCTTCTTCTGATTCACCCTCCAGACTCCACCTTCTCCTTCTCCTTCTTCTGCTTCTTCTGATTCACCCTCCAGACTTCACCTTCTCCTTCTCCTTCTTCTGCTTCTTCTGACTCACCCTCCAGACTTCACATTCTCCTTCTCCTTCTTCTACTTCTTCTGATTCACCCTCCAGACTTCACCTTCTACTTCTCCTTCTTCTGCTTCTTCTGACTCACCCTCCAGACTTCACATTCTCCTTCTCCTTCTTCTACTTCTTCTGATTCACCCTCCAGACTTCATCTTCTCCTTCTCCTTCTTCTACTTCTTCTGATTCACCCTCCAGACTTCACCTTCTCCTTCTCCTTCTTCTGATTCTTTTGATTCACCCTCCAGACTTCACCTTCTCCTTCTCCTTCTTCTGCTTCTTCTGATTCACCCTCCTGACTTCACCCTCTCCTTCTCCTTATTCTGCTTCTTCTGATTCACCCTCCAGACTTCACCTCCTCCTTCTCCTTCTTCTGCTTCTTCTGATTCACCCTCCAGACTTTACCTTCTCCTTCTCCTTCTTCTGCTTCTTCTGATTCACCCTCCAGACATCACCTTCTCCTTCTCCTTCATCTACTTCTTCTGATTCACCCTCCAGACTTCATCTTCTCCTTCTCCTTCTTCTGCTTCTTCTGATTCACCCTCCAGACTTTACCTTCTCCTTCTCCTTCTTCTGCTTTTTCTGATTCACCCTCCTGACTTCACCTTCTCCTTCTCCTTCTTCTACTTCTTCTGATTCACCCTCCAGACTTCACCTTCTCCTTCTCCTTTTTCTACTTCTTCTGATTCACCCTCCAGACTTCACCTCCTCCTTCTCCTTCTTCTGCTTCTTCTGATTCACCCTCCAGACTTTACCTTCTCCTTCTCCTTCTTCTGCTTCTTCTGATTCACCCTCCAGACTTCACCTTCTCCTTCTCCTTCATCTACTTCTTCTGATTCACCCTCCAGACTTCATCTTCTCCTTCTCCTTCTTCTGCTTCTTCTGATTCACCCTCCAGACTTTACCTTCTCCTTCTCCTTCTTCTGCTTTTTCTGATTCACCCTCCTGACTTCACCTTCTCCTTCTCCTTCTTCTACTTCTTCTGATTCACCCTCCAGACTTCACCTTCTCCTTCTCCTTTTTCTACTTCTTCTGATTCACCCACCAGACTTCACCTTCTCCTTCTCCTTCTTCTGCTTCTTCTGATTATCCCTCCAGACTTCACCTTCTCCTTCTCCTTCTTCTGCTTCTTCTGATTCACCCTCCAGACTTCACCTTCTCCTTCTCCTTCTTCTGCTTCTTTTGATTCACCCTTCAGACTTCACCTTCTCCTTCTCCTTCTTCTGCTTCTCCTGATTCACCCTCCAGACCTCACCTTCTCCTTCTCCTTCTTCAACTTCTTCTGATTCACCCTCCAGACTTCATCTTCTCCTTCTCCTTCTTTTGCTTCTTCTGATTCACCCTCCAGACTTCACCTTCTCCTTCTCCTTCTTCTGCTTCTTCTGATTCACCCTCCAGACTTCGCCTTCTCCTTCTCCTTCTTCTACTTCTTCTGATTCACCCTCCAGACTACACCTTCTCCTTCTCCTTCTTCTACTTCTTCTGATTCACCCTCCAGTCTTCACCTTCTCCTTCTCCTTCTTCTGCTTCTTCTGATTCACCCTACAGACTTCACCTTCTCCTTCTCCTTCTTCTGCTTCTCCTGATTCACCCTCCGGACTTCACCTTCTCATTCTCCTTCTTCTGCTTCTTCTGATTCACCCTCCAGACTTCATCTTCTCCTTCTCCTTCTTCTACTTCTTCTGATTCACCCTCCAGACTTCACCTTCTCCTTCTACTTCTTCTGCTTCTTCTGATTCACCCTCCAGACTTCAGCTTCTCCTTTTCCTTCTTCTGCTTCTTCTGATTCACCCTCCAGATTTCACCTTCTCCTTCTCCTTCTTCTGCTTTTTCTGATTCACCCTCCAGACTTCACCTTCTCCTTCTCCTTCTTCTGCTTCTTCTGATTCACCCTCCAGACTTCACCTTCTCCTTCTCCTTCTTCTACTTCTTCTGATTCACCCTCCAGACTTCACCTTCTCCTTCTCCTTCTTCTGCTTCTTCTGATTCACCCTCCAGACTTCACCTTCTCCTTCTCCTTCGTCTACTTCTTCTGATTCACCCTCCAGACTACACCTTCTCCTTCTCCTTCTCCTACTTCTTCTGATTCACCCTCCAGACTTCACCTTCTCCTTCTCCTTCTTCTGCTTCTTCTGATTCACCCTCCAGACTTCACCTTCTCCTTCTCCTTCTTCTACTTCTTCAGATTCACCCTCCAGACTTCACCTTCTCCTTCTCCTTCTTCTACTTCTTCTGTTTCACCCTCCACACTTCACCTTCTCCTTCTCCTTCTTCTACGTCTTCTGCTTCTCCCTCCAGACTTCACCTTCTCCTTCTCCTTCTTCTGCTTCTTCTGATTCACCCTCCAGACTTCACCTTCTCCTTCTCCTTCTTCTACTTCTTCTGATTCTCCCTCCAGACTTCACCTTCTCCTTCTCCTTCTTCTACTTCTTCTGATTCACCCTCCAGACTTCACCTTCTCCTTCTCCTTCTTCTACTTCTTATGATTCACCCTCCTAACTTCACCTTCTCCTTCTCCTTCTTCTGCTTCTTCTGCTTCACCCTCCAGACTTCACCTTCTCCTTCTCCTTCTTCTGCTTCTTCTGCTTCACCCTCCTGACTTCACCTTCTCCTTCTCCTTCTTCTACTTCTTCTAATTCACCCTCCAGACTTCACCTTCTCCTTCTCCTTCTTCTGCTTCTTCTGCTTCGCCCTCCAGACTTCACCTTCTCCTTCTCCTTCTTCTGCTTCTTCTGCTTCACCCTCCAGACTTCACCTTCTCCTTCACCTTCTTCTGCTTCTTCTGCTTCACCCTCCTGACTTCTCCTTCTCCTTCTCCTTCTTCTACTTCTTCTGATTCACCCTCCAGACTTCACCTTCTCCTTCTCCTTCTTCTCCTTCTTCTGCTTCACCCTCCAGACTTCACCTTCTCGTTCTCCTTCTTCTGCTTCTTCTGCTGCGCCCTCCAGACTTCACCTTCTCCTTCTCCTTCTTCTGCTTCTTCTGCTTCACCCTCCTGACTTCACCTTCTCCTTCTCCTTCTTCTACTTCTTCTGCTTCACCCCCCTGACCTCACCTTCTCCTTCTCCTTCTTCTGCTTCTTCTGATTCACCCTCCTAAATTCACCTTCTCCTTCTCCTTCTTCTGCTTCTTCTGATTCACCCTCCTGACTTCACCTTCTCCTTCTCCTTCTTCTGCTTTTTCTGATTCACCCTCCAGACTTCACCTTCTCCTTCTCCTTCTTCTGCTTCTTCTGATTCACCCTCCAGACTTCACCTTCTCCTTCTCCTTCTTCTGCTTCTTCTGATTCACCCTCCAGACCTCACCTTCTCCTTCTCCTTCTTCTGCTTCTTCTGATTCACCCTCCAGACTTCACCTTCTCCTTCTCCTTCTTCTGCTTCTTCTGATTCACCCTCCAGACTTCACCTTCTCCTTCTCCTTCTTCTGCTTCTTCTGATTCACCCTCCAGACTTCACCTTCTCCTTCTCCTTCTTCTACTTCTTCTGATTCACCCTCCAGACTTCACCTTCTCCTTCTCCTTCTTCTCCTTCTTCCGATTCACCCTCCAGTCTTCACCTTCTCCTTCTCCTTCTTCTGCTTCTTCTGATTCACCCTCCAGACTTCACCTTCTCCTTCTCCTTCTTCTGATTCTTCTGATTCACCCTCCAGACTTCACCTTCTCCTTCTCCTTCTTCTGCTTCTTCTGATTCACCCTCCTGACTTCACCCTCTCCTTCTCCTTCTTCTACTTCTTCTGATTCACCCTCCTGACTTCACCTTCTCCTTCTCCTTCTTCTACTTCTTCTGCTTCACCCCCCAGACTTCACCTTCTCCTTTTCCTTCTTCTACTTCTTCTGATTCACCCTCCAGACTTCACCTTCTCCTTCTCCTTCTTCTGCTTCTTCTGATTCACCCTCCAGACTTCACCTTCTCCTTCTCCTTATTCTGCTTCTTCTGATTCACCCTCCAGACTTCACCTTCTCCTTCTCCTTCTTCTGCTTCTTCTGATTCACCCTCCAGACTTCACCTTCTCCTTCTCCTTCTTCTGCTTCTTCTGACTCACCCTCCAGACTTCACATTCTCCTTCTCCTTCTTCTACTTCTTCTGATTCACCCTCCAGACTTCACCTTCTCCTTCTCCTTCTTCTGCTTCTTCTGACTCACCCTCCAGACTTCACATTCTCCTTCTCCTTCTTCTACTTCTTCTGATTCACCCTCCAGACTTCATCTTCTCCTTCTCCTTCTTCTACTTCTTCTGATTCACCCTCCAGACTTCACCTTCTCCTTCTCCTTCTTCTGCTTCTTCTGATTCACCCTCCAGACTTCACCTTCTCCTTCTCCTTATTCTGCTTCTTCTGATTCACCCTCCATACTTCACCTTCTCCTTCTCCTTCTTCTGCTTCTTCTGATACACCCTCCAGACTTCACCTTCTCCTTCTCCTTCTTCTGCTTCTTCTGACTCACCCTCCAGACTTCACATTCTCCATCTCCTTCTTCTACTTCTTCTGATTCACCCTCCAGACTTCATCTTCTCCTTCTCCTTCTTCTGCTTCTTCTGATTCACCCTCCAGACTTCACCTTCTCCTTCTCCTTCTTCTGCTTCTTCTGAATCACCCTCCAGACTTCACCTTCTCCTTCTCCTTCTTCTACTTCTTCTGATTCACCCTCTAGACTTCACCTTCTCCTTCTCCTTCTTCTGCTTCTTCTGCTTCACCCTCCAGACTTCACCTTCTCGTTCTCCTTCTTCTGCTTCTTCTGCTGCGCCCTCCTGACTTCACCTTCTCCTTCTCCTTCTTCTGCTTCTTCTGCTTCACTCTCCTGACTTCACCTTCTCCTTCTCCTTCTTCTACTTCTTCTGCTTCACCCCCCTGACTTCACCTTCTCCTTCTCCTTCTTCTGCTTCTTCTGATTCACCCTCCTAACTTCACCTTCTCCTTCTCCTTCTTCTGCTTCTTCTGATTCACCCTCCTGACTTCACCTTCTCCTTCTCCTTCTTCTGCTTCTTCTGATTCACCCTCCAGACTTCACCTTCTCCTTCTCCTTCTTCTGCTTCTTCTGATTCACCCTCCAGACTTCACCTTCTCCTTCTCCTTCTTCTACTTCTTCTGATTCACCCTCCAGACTTCACCTTCTCCTTCTCCTTCTTTTACTTCTTCTGATTCACCCTCCAGTCTTCACATTCTCCTTCTCCTTCTTCTGCTTCTTCTGATTCACCCTCCAGACATCACCTTCTCCTTCTCCTTCTTCTGATTCTTTTGATTCAGCCTCCAGACTTCATTTTCTCCTTCTCCTTCTTCTGCTTCTTCCGATTCACCCTCCTGACTTCACCCTCTCCTTCTCCTTCTTCTACTTCTTCTGATACACCCTCCTGACTTCACCTTCTCCTTCTCCTTCTTCTGCTTCTTCTGATTCACCCTCCAGACTTCAACTTCTCCTTCTCCTTCTTCTGCTTCTTCTGATTCACCCTCCAGACCTCACCTTCTCCTTCTCCTTCTTCTGCTTCTTCTGATTCACCCTCCAGACTTCATCTTCTCCTTCTCCTTCTTCTGCTTCTTCTGATTCACCCTCCAGACTTCACCTTCTCCTTCTCCTTCTTCTGCTTCTTCTGATTCACCCTCCAGACTTCACCTTCTCCTTCTCCTTCTTCTACTTCTTCTGATTCACCCTCCAGACTTCACCTTCTCCTTCTCCTTCTTCTACTTCTTCCGATTCACCCTCCAGTCTTCACCTTCTCCTTCTCCTTCTTCTGCTTCTTCTGATTCACCCTCCAGACTTCACCTTCTCCTTCTCATTCTTCTGCTTCTTCTGATTCACCCTCCAGACTTCACCTTCTCCTTCTCCTTCTTCTACTTCTTCTGATTCACCCTCTGGACTTCACCTTCTCCTTCTCCTTCTTCTGCTTCTTCTGATTCACCCTCCAGACTTCACCTTCTCCTTCTCATTCTTCTGCTTCTTCTGATTCACCCTCCAGACTTTACCTTCTCATTCTCCTTCTTCTGCTTCTTCTGATTCACCCTCAAGACTTCACCTTCTCCTTCTCCTTCTTCTGCTTCTTCTGACTCACCCTCCAGACTTCACATTCTCCTTCTCCTTCTTCTACTTCTTCTGATTCACCCTCCAGACTTCATCTTCTCCTTCTCCTTCTTCTGCTTCTTCCGATTCACCCTCCAGACTTCACCTTCTCCTTCTCCTTCTTCTGCTTCTTCTGATTCACCCTCCAGACTTCACCTTCTCCTTCTCCTTCTTCTACTTCTTCTGATTCACCCTCTGGACTTCACCTTCTCCTTCTCCTTCTTCTGCTTCTTCTGCTTCACCCTCCAGCCTTCACCTTCTCGTTCTCCTTCTTCTGCTTCTTATGCTGCGCCCTCCAGACTTCTCCTTCTCCTTCTCCTTCTTCTGCTTCTTCTGCTTCACCCTCCTGATCTCACCTTCTCCTTCTCCTTCTTCTACTTCTTCTGCTTCACCCCCCTGACTTCACCTTCTCCTTCTCCTTCTTCTGCTTCTTCTGATTCACCCTCCTAACTTCACCTTCTCCTTCTCCTTCTTCTGCTTCTTCTGATTCACCCTCCTGACTTCACCTTCTCCTTCTCCTTCTTCTGCTTCTTCTGATTCACCCTCCAGACTTCACCTTCTCCTTCTCCTTCTTCTGCTTCTTCTGATTCACCCTCCAGACTTCACCTTCTCCTTCTCCTTCTTCTGCTTCTTCTGATTCACCCTCCAGACCTCACCTTCTCCTTCTCCTTCTTCCACCTCTTCTGATTCACCCTCCAGACTTCATCTTCTCCTTCTCCTTCTTCTGCTTCTTCTGATTCACCCTCCATACTTCACCTTCTCCTTCTCCTTCTTCTGCTTCTTCTGATTCACTCTCCAGACTTCACCTTCTCCTTCTCCTTGTTCTACTTCTTCTGATTCACCCTCCAGACTTCACCTTCTCCTTCTCCTTCTTCTGATTCTTTTGATTCAGCCTCCAGACTTCATCTTCTCCTTCTCCTTCTTCTGCTTCTTCTGATTCACCCTCCTGACTTCATCCTCTCCTTCTCCTTCTTCTACTTCTTCTGATACACCCTCCTAAATTCACCTTCTCCTTCTCCTTCTTCTGCTTCTTCTGATTCACCCTCCTGACTTCACCTTCTCCTTCTCCTTCTTCTGCTTTTTCTGATTCACCCTCCAGAATTCACCTTCTCCTTCTCCTGCTTCTGCTTCTTCTGATTCACCCTCCAGACTTTACCTTCTTCTTCTCCTTCTTCTGCTTCTTCTGATTCACCCTCCAGACTTCACCTTCTCCTTCTCCTTCATCTACTTCTTCTGATTCACCCTCCAGACTTCATCTTCTCCTTCTCCTTCTTCTGCTTCTTCTGATTCACCCTCCAGACTTCACGTTCTCCTTCTCCTTCTTCTGCTTTTTCTGATTCACCCTCCTGACTTCACCTTCTCCTTCTCCTTCTTCTACTTCTTCTGATTCACCCTCCAGACTTCACCTTCTCCTTCTCCTTCTTCTACTTCTTCTGATTCACTCACCAGACTTCACCTTCTCCTTCTCCTTCTTCTGCTTCTTCTGATTCACCCTCCAGACTTCACCTTCTCCTTCTCCTTCTTCTGCTTCTTCTGATTCACCCTCCAGACTTCACCTTCTCCTTCTCCTTCTTCTGCTTCTTTTGATTCACCCTTCAGACTTCACCTTCTTCTTCTCCTTCTTCTGCTTTTCTGATTCACCCTCCAGACCTCACCTTCTCCTTCTCCTTCTTCAACTTCTTCTGATTCACCCTCCAGACTTCATCTTCTCCTTCTCCTTCTTTTGCTTCTTCTGATTCACCCTCCAGACTTCACCTTCTCCATCTCCTTCTTCTGCTTCTTCTGATTCACCCTCCAGACTTCGCCTTCTCCTTCTCCTTCTTCTACTTCTTCTGATTCACCCTCCAGACTTCACCTTCTCCTTCTCCTTCTTCTACTTCTTCTGATTCACCCTCCAGTCTTCACCATCTCCTTCTCCTTCTTCTGCGTCTTCTGATTCGCCCTCCAGTCTTCACCATCTCCTTCTCCTTCTTCTGCGTCTTCTGATTCACCCTCCAGACATCAGCTACTCCTTCTCCTTCTTGTGCTTCTCCTGATTCACCCTCCTGACTTCACCTTCTCCTTCTCCTTCTTCTGCTTCTTCTGATTCACCCTCCAGACTTCACCTTCTCCTTCTCCTTCTTCTACTTCTTCTGATTCACCCTCCAGACTTCACCTTCTCCTTCTACTTCTTCTGCTTCTTCTGATTCACCCTCCAGACTTCACCTTCTCTTTTTCCTTCTTCTGCTTCTTCTGATTCACACTCCAGATTTCACCTTCTCCTTCTCCTTCTTCTGCTTCTTCTGATTCACCCTCCAGACTTCACCTTCTCCTTCTCCTTCTTCTACTTCTTCTGAATCACCCTCCAGACTTCATCTTCTCCTTCTCCTTCTTCTGCTTCTTCTGATTCACCCTCCACACTTCACCTTCTCCTTCTCCTTCTTCTGCTTCTTCTGATTCACCCTCCAGACTTCACCTTCTCCTTCTCCTTATTCTACTTCTTCTGATTCACCCTCCAGACTTCACCTTCTCCTTCTCCTTCTTCTGCTTCTTCTGACTCACCCTCCAGACTTCACCTTCTCCTGCTACTTCTCCTGCTTCTTCTGATTCACCCTCCAGACTTCACCTTCTCCTTTTCCTTCTTCTGCTTCTTCTGATTCACCCTCCAGATTTCACCTTCTCCTTCTCCTTCTTCTGCTTCTTCTGATTCACCCTCCAGACTTCACCTTCTCCTTCTCCTTCTTCTGCTTCTTCTGATTCACCCTCCAGACTTCACCTTCTCCTTCTCCTTCTTCTACTTCTTCTGATTCACCCTTCAGACTTCACCTTCTCCTTCTCCTTATTCTGCTTCTTCTGATTCACCCTCCAGACTTCACCTTCTCATTCTCCTTCTTCTGCTTCTTCTGATTCACCCTCAAGACTTCACCTTCTCCTTCTCCTTCTTCTGCTTCTTCTGACTCACCCTCCAGACTTCACATTCTCCTTCTCCTTCTTCTACTTCTTCTGATTCACCCTTCAGACTTCATCTTCTCCTTCTCCTTCTTCTGCTTCTTCTGATTCACCCTCCAGACTTCACCTTCTCCTTCTCCTTCTTCTGCTACTTCTGATTCACCCTCCAGACTTCACCTTCTCCTTCTCCTTCTTTTACTTCTTCTGATTCACCCTCTAGACTTCACCTTCTCCTTCTCCTTATTCTGCTTCTTCCGCTTCACCCTCCAGACTTCACCTTCTCGTTCTCCTTCTTCTGCTTCTTCTGCTGCGCCCTCCAGACTTCACCTTCTCCTTCTCCTTCTTCTGCTTCTTCTGCTTCACCCTCCTGACTTCACCTTCTCCTTCTCCTTCTTCTACTTCTTCTGCTTCACCCCCTGACTTCACCTTCTCCTTCTCCTTCTTCTGCTTCTTCTGATTCACCCTCCTGACTTCACCTTCTCCTTCTCCTTCTTCTGCTTCTTCTGATTCACCCTCCTGACTTCACCTTCTCCTTCTCCTTCTTCTGCTTCTTCTGATTCACCCTCCAAACTTCACCTTCTCCTTCTCCTTTTTCTGCTTCTTCTGATTCACCCTCCAGACTTCACCTTCTCCTTCTCCTTCTTCTGCTTCTTCTGATTCACCCTCCAGACCTCACCTTCTCCTTCTCCTTCTTCTACTTCTTCTGATTCACCCTGCAGACTTCATCTTCTCCTTCTCCTTCTTCTGCTTCTTCAGATTCACCCTCCAGACTTCACCTTCTCCTTCTACTTCTTCTGCTTCTTCTGATTCACCCTCCAGACTTCACCTTCTCCTTCTCCTTGTTCTACTTCTTCTGATTCACCCTCCAGACTTCACCTTCTCCTTCTCCTTCTTTTACTTCTTCTGATTCACCCTCCAGTCTTCACCTTCTCCTTCTCCTTCTTCTGCTTCTTCTGATTCACCCTCCAGACTTCACCTTCTCCTTCTCCTTCTTCTGATTCTTTTGATTCAGCCTCCAGACATCATCTTCTCCTTCTCCTTCTTCTGCTTCTTCTGATTCACCCTCCTGACTTCACCCTCTCCTTCTCCTTCTTCTACTTCTTCTGATACACCCTCCTGACTTCACCTTCTCCTTCTCCTTCTTCTACTTCTTCTGCTTCATCCTCCAGACTTCACCTTCTCCTTCTCCTTCTTCTACTTCTTCTGATTCACCCTCCAGACTTCACCTTCTCCTTCTCCTTCTTCTGCTTCTTCTGATTCACCCTCCAGACTTCACCTTCTCCTTCTCCTTATTCTGCTTCTTCTGATTCACCCGCCAGACTTCACCTTCTCCTTCTCCTTATTCTGCTTCTTCTGATTCAGCCTCCAGAATTCACCTTCTCCTTCTCCTGCTTCTGCTTCTTCTGATTCACCCTCCAGACTTTACCTTCTTCTTCTCCTTCTTCTGCTTCTTCTGATTCACCCTCCAGACTTCACCTTCTCCTTCTCCTTCATCTACTTCTTCTGATTCACCCTCCAGACTTCGTCTTCTCCTTCTCCTTCTTCTGCTTCTTCTGATTCACCCTCCAGACTTCACCTTCTCCTTCTCCTTCTTCTGCTTTTTCTGATTCACCCTCCTGACTTCACCTTCTCCTTCACCTTCTTCTACTTCTTCTGATTCACCCTCCAGACTTCACCTTCTCCTTCTCCTTCTCTACTTCTTCTGATTCACTCACCAGACTTCACCTTCTCCTTCTCCTTCTTCTGCTTCTTCTGATTCACCCTCCAGACTTCACCTTCTCCTTCTCCTTCTTCTGCTTCTTCTGATTCACCCTCCAGACTTCACCTTCTCCTTCTCCTTCTTCTGCTTCTTTTGATTCACCCTTCAGACTTCACCTTCTTCTTCTCCTTCTTCTGCTTCTTCTGCTTCACCCTCCAGACCTCACCTTCTCCTTCTCCTTCTTCAACTTCTTCTGATTCACCCTCCAGACTTCATCTTCTCCTTCTCCTTCTTTTGCTTCTTCTGATTGACCCTCCAGACTTCACCTTCTCCATCTCCTTCTTCTGCTTCTTCTGATTCACCCTCCAGACTTCGCCTTCTCCTTCTCCTTCTTCTACTTCTTCTGATTCACCCTCCAGACTTCACCTTCTCCTTCTCCTTCTTCTACTTCTTCTGATTCACCCTCCAGTCTTCACCATCTCCTTCTCCTTCTTCTGCGTCTTCTGATTCACCCTCCAGACTTCACCTTCTCCTTCTCCTTCTTCTGCTTCTCCTGATTCACCCTCCTGACTTCACCTTCTCCTTCTCCTTCTTCTGCTTCTTCTGATTCACCCTCCAGACTTCACCTTCTCCTTCTCCTTCTTCTACTTCTTCTGATTCACCCTCCAGACTTCACCTTCTCCTTCTACTTCTTCTGCTTCTTCTGATTCACCCTCCAGACTTCACCTTCTCTTATTCCTTCTTCTGCTTCTTCTGATTCACCCTCCAGATTTCACCTTCTCCTTCTCCTTCTTCTGCTTCTTCTGATTCACCCTCCAGACTTCACCTTCTCCTTCTCCTTCTTCTACTTCTTCTGATTCACCCTCCAGACTTCATCTTCTCCTTCTCCTTCTGCTTCTTCTGATTCACCCTCCACACTTCACCTTCTCCTTCTCCTTCTTCTGCTTCTTCTGATTCACCCTCCAGACTTCACCTTCTCCTTCTCCTTATTCTACTTCTTCTGATTCACCCTCCAGACTTCACCTTCTCCTTCTCCTTCTTCTGCTTCTTCTGACTCACCCTCCAGACTTCACCTTCTCCTGCTACTTCTCCTGCTTCTTCTGACTCACTCTCCAGACTTCACCTTCTCCTTCTCCTTCTTCTGCTTCTTCTGATTCACCCTCCAGACTTCACCTTCTCCTTCTCCTTCTTCTACTTCTTCTGATTCACCCTCCAGACTTCACCTTCTCCTTCTCCTTCTTCTACTTCTTCTGATTCACCCTCCAGACTTCACCTTCTCCTTCTCCTTCTTCTACTTCTTCTGCTTCTCCCTCCAGACTTCACCTTCTCCTTCTCCTTCTTCTGCTTCTTCTGATTCACCCTCCAGACTTCACCTTCTCCTTCTCCTTCTTCTACTTCTCCTGATTCACCCTCCAGACTTCACATTCTCCTTCTCCTTCTTCTAATTCTTCTGATTCACCCTCCAGACTTCACCTTCTCCTTCTCCTTCTTCTACTTCTTATGATTCACCCTCCTGACTTCACCTTCTCCTTCTCCTTCTTCTGCTCCTTCTGCTTCACCCTCCAGACTTCACCTTCTCCTTCTCCTTCTTCTGCTTCTTCTGATTCACCCTCCTGACTTCACCTTCTCCTTCTCCTTCTTCTACTTCTTCTGATTCACCCTCCTGACTTCACCTTCTCCTTCTCCTTCTTCTACTTCTTCTGCTTCACCCTCCAGACTTCACCTTCTCCTTCTCCTTCTTCTACTTCTTCTGATTCACCCTCCAGACTTCACCTTCTCCTTCTCCTTCTTCTGCTTCTTCTGATTCACCCGCCAGACTTCACCTTCTCATTCTCCTTAATCTGCTTCTCCTGATTCACCCTCCAGACTTCACCTTCTCCTTCTCCTTTTTCTGCTTCTTCTGATTCACCCTCCTGACTTCACCTTCTCCTTCTCCTTCTTCTACTTCTTCTGATTCACCCTCCTGACTTCACCTTCTCCTTCTCCTTCTTCTACTTCTTCTGCTTCACCCACCAGACTTCACCTTCTCCTTCTCCTTCTTCTACTTCTTCTGATTCACCCTCCAGACTTCACCTTCTCCTTCTCCTTCTTCTACTTCTTCTGATTCACCCTCCAGACTTCATCTTCTCCTTCTCCTTCTTTTGCTTCTTCTGATTGACCCTCCAGACTTCACCTTCTCCATCTCCTTCTTCTGCTTCTTCTGATTCACCCTCCAGACTTCGCCTTCTCCTTCTCCTTCTTCTACTTCTTCTGATTCACCCTCCAGACTTCACCTTCTCCTTCTCCTTCTTCTACTTCTTCTGATTCACCCTCCAGTCTTCACCATCTCCTTCTCCTTCTTCTGCGTCTTCTGATTCACCCTCCAGACTTCACCTTCTCCTTCTCCTTCTTCTGCTTCTCCTGATTCACCCTCCTGACTTCACCTTCTCCTTCTCCTTCTTCTGCTTCTTCTGATTCACCCTCCAGACTTCACCTTCTCCTTCTCCTTCTTCTACTTCTTCTGATTCACCCTCCAGACTTCACCTTCTCCTTCTACTTCTTCTGCTTCTTCTGATTCACCCTCCAGACTTCACCTTCTCTTTTTCCTTCTTCTGCTTCTTCTGATTCACCCTTGAGATTTCACCTTCTCCTTCTCCTTCTTCTGCTTCTTCTGATTCACCCTCCAGACTTCACCTTATCCTTCTCCTTCTTCTACTTCTTCTGATTCACCCTCCAGACTTCATCTTCTCCTTCTCCTTCTGCTTCTTCTGATTCACCCTCCACACTTCACCTTCTCCTTCTCCTTCTTCTGCTTCTTCTGATTCACCCTCCAGACTTCACCTTCTCCTTCTCCTTATTCTACTTCTTCTGATTCACCCTCCAGACTTCACCTTCTCCTTCTCCTTCTTCTGCTTCTTCTGACTCACCCTCCAGACTTCACCTTCTCCTGCTACTTCTCCTGCTTCTTCTGATTCACCCTCCAGACTTCACCTTCTCCTTTTCCTTCTTCTGCTTCTTCTGATTCACCCTCCAGATTTCACCTTCTCCTTCTCCTTCTTCTGCTTCTTCTGATTCACCCTCCAGACTTCACCTTCTCCTTCTCCTTCTTCTGCTTCTTCTGATTCACCCTCCAGACTTCACCTTCTCCTTCTCCTTCTTCTACTTCTTCTGATTCACCCTCCAGACTTCACCTTCTCTTCTCCTTCTTCTGCTTCGTCTGATTCACCCTCTAGACTTCACCTTCTCCTTCTCCTTCGTCTACGTCTTCTGATTCACCCTCCAGACTTCACCTTCTCCTTCTCCTTCTTCTACTTCTTCTGATTCACCCTCCAGACTTCACCTTCTCCTTCTCCTTCTTCTGCTTCTTCTGATTCACCCTCCAGACTTCACCTTCTCCTTCTCCTTCTTCTACTTCTTCTGATTCACCCTCCAGACTTCACCTTCTCCTTCTCCTTCTTCTACTTCTTCTGATTCACCCTCCAGACTTCACCTACTCCTTCTCCTTCTTCTACTTCTTCTGCTTCTCCCTCCAGACTTCACCTTCTCCTTCTCCTTCTTCTGCTTCTTCTGATTCACCCTCCAGACTTCACCTTCTCCTTCTCCTTCTTCTACTTCTCCTGATTCACCCTCCAGACTTCACCTTCTCCTTCTCCTTCTTCTAATTCTTCTGATTCACCCTCCAGACTTCACCTTCTCCTTCTCCTTCTTCTACTTCTTATGATTCACCCTCCTGACTTCACCTTCTCCTTCTCCTTCTTCTGCTCCTTCTGCTTCACCCTCCAGACTTCACCTTCTCCTTCTCCTTCTTCTGCTTCTTCTGATTCACCCTCCTGACTTCACCTTCTCCTTCTCCTTCTTCTACTTCTTCTGATTCACCCTCCTGACTTCACCTTCTCCTTCTCCTTCTTCTACTTCTTCTGCTTCACCCTCCAGACTTCACCTTCTCCTTCTCCTTCTTCTACTTCTTCTGATTCACCCTCCAGACTTCACCTTCTCCTTCTCCTTCTTCTGCTTCTTCTGATTCACCCGCCAGACTTCACCTTCTCATTCTCCTTAATCTGCTTCTCCTGATTCACCCTCCAGACTTCACCTTCTCCTTCTCCTTTTTCTGCTTCTTCTGATTCACCCTCCTGACTTCACCTTCTCCTTCTCCTTCTTCTACTTCTTCTGATTCACCCTCCTGACTTCACCTTCTCCTTCTCCTTCTTCTACTTCTTCTGCTTCACCCTCCCGACTTCACCTTCTCCTTCTCCTTCTTCTACTACTTCTGATTCACCCTCCAGACTTCACCTTCTCCTTCTCCTTCTTCTACTTCTTCTGATTCACCCTCCAGACTTCACCTTCTCCTTCTCCTTCTTCTGCTTCTTCTGATTCACCCTCCAGACTTCACCTTCTCCTTCTCCTTCTTCCACTTCTTCTGATTCACCCTCCAGACTTCACCTTCTCCTTCTCCTTCTTCTACTTCTCCTGATTCACACTCCAGACTTCACCTTCTCCTTCTCCTTCTTCTACTTCTTCTGATTCACCCTCCAGACTTCACCTTCTCCTTCTCTTTCTTCTGCTTCTTCTGATTCACCCTCCAGACTTCACCTTCTCCTTCTCCTTCTTCTGATTCTTTTGATTCACCCTCCAGACTTCACCTTCTCCTTCTCCTTCTTCTGCTTTTTCTGATTCACCCTCCTGACTTCACCTTCTCCTTCTCCTTCTTCTACTTCTTCTGATTCACCCTCCAGACTTCACCTTCTCCTTCTCCTTCTTCTACTTCTTCTGATTCACCCACCAGACTTCACCTTCTCCTTCTCCTTCTTCTGCTTCTTCTGATTCACCCTGCAGACTTCACCTTCTCCTTCTCCTTCTTCTAATTCTTCTGATTCACCCTCCAGACTTCACCTTCTCCTTCTCCTTCTTCTACTTCTTATGATTCACCCTCCTGACTTCACCTTCTCCTTCTCCTTCTTCTGCTCCTTCTGCTTCACCCTCCAGACTTCACCTTCTCCTTCTCTTTTTTCTGCTTCTTCTGATTCACCCTCCAGACTTCACCTTCTCCTTCTCCTTCTTCTGATTCTTTTGATTCACCCTCCAGACTTCACCTTCTCCTTCTCCTTCTTCTGCTTCTTCTGATTCACCCTCCTGACTTCACCTTCTCCTTCTCCTTCTTCTCCTTCTTCTGATTCACCCTCCTGACTTCACCTTCTCCTTCTCCTTCTTCTACTTCTTCTGCTTCACCCTCCAGACTTCACCTTCTCCTTCTCCTTCTTCTACTTCTTCTGATTCACCCTCCAGACTTCACCTGCTCCTTCTCCTTCTTCTGCTTCTTCTGATTCACCCGCCAGACTTCACCTTCTCCTTCTCCTTAATCTGCTTCTCCTGATTCACCCTCCAGACTTCACCTTCTCCTTCTCCTTTTTCTGCTTCTTCTGATTCACCCTCCTGACTTCACCTTCTCCTTCTCCTTCTTCTACTTCTTCTGATTCACCCTCCTGACTTCACCTTCTCCTTCTCCTTCTTCTACTTCTTCTGCTTCACCCTCCAGACTTCACCTTCTCCTTCTCCTTCTTCTACTTCTTCTGATTCACCCTCCAGACTTCACCTTCTCCTTCTCCTTCTTCTACTTCTTCTGATTCACCCTCCAGACTTCACCTTCTCCTTCTCCTTCTTCTGCTTCTTCTGATTCACCCTCCAGACTTCACCTTCTCCTTCTCCTTCTTCCACTTCTTCTGATTCACCCTCCAGACTTCACCTTCTCCTTCTCCTTCTTCTACTTCTCCTGATTCACCCTCCAGACTTCACCTTCTCCTTCTCCTTCTTCTACTTCTTCTGATTCACCCTCCAGACTTCACCTTCTCCTTCTCTTTCTTCTGCTTCTTCTGATTCACCCTCCAGACTTCACCTTCTCCTTCTCCTTCTTCTGATTCTTTTGATTCACCCACCAGACTTCACCTTCTCCTTCTCCTTCTTCTGCTTCTTCTGATTCACCCTCCAGACTTCACCTTCTCCTTCTCCTTCTTCTAATTCTTCTGATTCACCCTCCAGACTTCACCTTCTCCTTCTCCTTCTTCTACTTCTTATGATTCACCCTCCTGACTTCACCTTCTCCTTCTCCTTCTTCTGCTCCTTCTGCTTCACCCTCCAGACTTCACCTTCTCCTTCTCTTTTTTCTGCTTCTTCTGATTCACCCTCCAGACTTCACCTTCTCCTTCTCCTTCTTCTGATTCTTTTGATTCACCCTCCAGACTTCACCTTCTCCTTCTCCTTCTTCTGCTTCTTCTGATTCACCCTCCTGACTTCACCTTCTCCTTCTCCTTCTTCTACTTCTTCTGATTCACCCTCCTGACTTCACCTTCTCCTTCTCCTTCTTCTACTTCTTCTGCTTCACCCTCCAGACTTCACCTTCTCCTTCTCCTTCTTCTACTTCTTCTGATTCACCCTCCAGACTTCACCTGCTCCTTCTCCTTCTTCTGCTTCTTCTGATTCACCCGCCAGACTTCACCTTCTCCTTCTCCTTAATCTGCTTCTCCTGATTCACCCTCCAGACTTCACCTTCTCCTTCTCCTTTTTCTGCTTCTTCTGATTCACCCTCCTGACTTCACCTTCTCCTTCTCCTTCTTCTACTTCTTCTGATTCACCCTCCTGACTTCACCTTCTCCTTCTCCTTCTTCTACTTCTTCTGCTTCACCCTCCAGACTTCACCTTCTCCTTCTCCTTCTTCTACTTCTTCTGATTCACCCTCCAGACTTCACCTTCTCCTTCTCCTTCTTCTACTTCTTCTGATTCACCCTCCAGACTTCACCTTCTCCTTCTCCTTCTTCTGCTTCTTCTGATTCACCCTCCAGACTTCACCTTCTCCTTCTCCTTCTTCCACTTCTTCTGATTCACCCTCCAGACTTCACCTTCTCCTTCTCCTTCTTCTACTTCTCCTGATTCACCCTCCAGACTTCACCTTCTCCTTCTCCTTCTTCTACTTCTTCTGATTCACCCTCCAGACTTCACCTTCTCCTTCTCTTTCTTCTGCTTCTTCTGATTCACCCTCCAGACTTCACCTTCTCCTTCTCCTTCTTCTGATTCTTTTGATTCACCCTCCAGACTTCACCTTCTCCTTCTCCTTCTTCTGCTTTTTCTGATTCACCCTCCTGACTTCACCTTCTCCTTCTCCTTCTTCTACTTCTTCTGATTCACCCTCCAGACTTCACCTTCTCCTTCTTCTACTTCTTCTGATTCACCCACCAGACTTCACCTTCTCCTTCTCCTTCTTCTGCTTCTTCTGATTCACCCTCCAGACTTCACCTTCTCCTTCTCCTTCTTCTGCTTCTTCTGATTCACCCTCCAGACTTCACCTTCTCCTTCTCCTTCTTCTGCTTCTTTTGTTTCACCCTTCAGACTTCACCTTCTTCTTCTCCTTCTTCTGCTTCTTCTGATTCACCCTCCAGACCTCACCTTCTCCTTCTCCTTCTTCAACTTCTTCTGATTCACCCTCCAGACTTCATCTTCTCCTTCTCCTTCTTTTGCTTCTTTTGATTCACCCTCCAGACTTCACCTTCTCCATCTCCTTCTTCTGCTTCTTCTGATTCACCCTCCAGACTTCGCCTTCTCCTTCTCCTTCTTCTACTTCTTCTGATTCACCCTCCAGACTTCACCTTCTCCTTCTCCTTCTTCTACTTCTTCTGATTCACCCTCCAGTCTTCACCATCTCCTTCTCCTTCTTCTGCGTCTTCTGATTCACCCTCCAGACTTCACCTTCTCCTTCTCCTTCTTCTGCTTCTCCTGATTCACCCTCCGGACTTCACCTTCTCCTTCTCCTTCTTCTGCTTCTTCTGATTCACCCTCCAGACTTCACATAAGAACATAAGAACATAAGAAATAGGAGCAGGAGTAGGCCAATCGGCCCCTCGAGCCTGCTCCACCATTCAATAAGTTCATGGCTGATCTGATCCTAACCTCAAATCTTCTATCACTCTGCATCCCCCCGAACCCATGTGATCTCCCGGGAGAGGCGAAAAACCAGATAAAGACCCAATGGCCAATTTGGGAGAAAAAAATCTGGGAAATTCCTCTCCGACCCATCTAGGCGATCGAAATTCTTCCAGGAGATCACTCTGTCCCTATATTTTCTACAGTACTTACCTTCTGTAAAGGCGATCTCCACCCCAGCCAGGAACAGTAATAAAACCATCTCCTGAAATCTAACAGAATTAGACACAGTAGGAGCAGAACAAGGCTACACGGCCCCTGGGCCCGCTCCACTACCCACAGGGCCATGACCATTCCGAACCCAGACTCATGTCCAATCTCCTGCCCGCTCCCCGTAACCCTTTATTCCCTTTACTTCTAGGAAACTATCTATTTCTGTTTTAAATTTATTTAATGATGTAGCTTCCACAGCTTTCTGGGGCAGCAAATTCCACAAACCTACCACCCTCTGAGTGAAGAAGTTTCTCCTCATCTCAGTTTTGAATGAGCAGCCCCTTATTTTAAGATTATGCCCCCTAGTTCTAGTTTCACCCATCATTGGAACATCCTCACCGCATCCACCCGATCAAGCCCCTTCACAATCTTATATGTTTCAATAAGATCGCCTCTCATTCTTCTGAACTCCAATGAGTAGAGTCCCAATCTACTCAACCTCTCCTCATATGACCACCCCCTCATCCCCGGGATTAACCGAGTGAACCTTCTTTGTACTGACTCGAGAGCAAGTATGTCTTTTCTTAAGTATGGACACTAAAACTGTATGCAGTATTCCAGGTGCGGCCTCACCAATACCTTGTACAACTGCAGCAATACCTCCCTGTTTTTATATTCCAACACCCTAGCAATAAAAGCCAACATTCCATTGGCCTTCTTAATCACTTGCTGCACCTGCATACTAACTTTTTGAGTTTCGTGCACCAGGACCCCCAGATCCCTTTGTACTACAGTACTTTCCAGTTTCTTGCCATTAAGATAATAACTTGCTCTATGATTTTTCCTGCCAAATTGCATAACCTCACACTTTCCAGTATTGTATTCCATCTGCCAAATCTCTGCCCACTTACTTAGCCTGTCTATGTCCCTTTGAAGGTTCTTTATGTCCTCCTCACTCATTACTTTCCCTCCCATCTTTGTATCATCTGCAAACTTTGATATGTTACACTCGGTCCCCTCCTCCAAATCGTTAATATAGATTGTAAAGAGTTGGGGACCCAGCACTGACCCCTGCGGAACACCACTAGTTACTGGTTGCCAATCTGAGAACGAACCATTTATCCCAACTCTCTGCTTTCTGTTAGAGAGCCAATCCTCCACCCACGCCAGAATATTACCCCCAATCCCGTGATTTTTTATCTTGAGCGATAATCTTTTGTGTGGCACCTTGTCAAATGCCTTTTGGAAGTCTAAATACACTACGTCCACTGGTTCCCCTTTATCCACCCTGTATGTTACTTCCTCAAAAAACTCAAGCAAATTTGTTAAACATGACTTCCCCTTCATGAAACCATGCTGAGTTTGCCCTATTAAATTATGTTTATCCAAATGTCCCGTTACTGTCTCCTTAATAATGGACTCTAACATTTTACCAACCACAGATGTTAGGCTAACAGGTCTATAGTTTCCAACCTTCTGCCTACTACCCTTTTTAAATAAGGGTGTTACATTAGCAGTTTTCCAATCTGCTGGGACCTTTGCTGAGTCCAGTGAGTTTTGGAAAATTATTACCAATGCATCCACAATCCCTACCGCTACTTCTCTCAAGACCCTGGGATGCAAGCCATCAGGTCCAGGGGATTTATCCGCCTTGAGTCCCATTATTTTACCAAGTACCACTTCCTTAGTGATTTTTATCGTATTTAGTTCCTCCCCCCCTAGAGCCCCCTGTTTGTCCAGTGTTGGGATATTCTTAGTGTCCTCTACTGTCAAGACTGATACAAAATAATTGTTCAGTGTTTTTGCCATCTCCATGTTTCCCACCATTAATTTCCCGGTCTCATCCTCTAAGGGACCAACATTTACTTTAGCCACCCTTTTTCTTTTTATATAACTATAGAAACTTTTACTATCTGTTTTTATATTTTTTGCTAATTTACTTTCATAATCTATCTTCCCTTTCTTAATCAATCTTTTTGTTATTTTTTGCTGTCTTTTAAAGACTTCCCAATCTTCCATCCTCCCACTAGATTTGGCTACCTTATATGCCCTTGTTTTTAGTCGGATACTATCCTTAATTACTTTACTTAGCCACGGATGGCTATCTTTTCTTTTACACCCTTTTTTCCTCAGTGGAATATATTTTTTTTGGAAGTTGTAAAATAACTCCTTAAATGTACACCACTGGTCATGTACCGTCTTACCCTTTAATCTATTTTCCCAGTCCACTCTAATTAATTCCGCTCTCATAACTTCATAGTCTCCTTTATTCAAGCTCAGCACGCTTGTTTGAGATCCAACCTTCTCACCCTCTAATTGAATATGGAACTCAACCATGTTATGGTCACTCATTCCAAGGGGATCCTTTACTAGGACATTTTTAATTAATCCTGTCTCATTACACAGGACCAAATCTAAGGTTGCTTACCCCCTGGTCGGTTCAGTTACATACTGCTCAAGAAACCCATCCCTAATACACTCAATGAACTCTTCCTCAAGGCTGCTCTGCCCAATTTGATTTGTCCAGTTAATATGATAATTAAAATCCCCCATAATTATAGCTGTTCCCTTATTACAAGCCTCAACTATTTCCTGATTAATACTCCGTCCAACAGAGTTGCAACTGTTCGGAGGCCTATAGACTACACCCACTAGTGTTTTTTTCCCCTTATTATTCCTTACCTCCACCCAAACTGTTTCACTATCCTGCTCCTTTGACCCAATACCATTTCTCTGTATTATAGTGATTACTTCCTTTATTAACATAGCCACCCCACCTCGTCTCCGTTCCTGCCTGTCCTTCCTGATTGTTAAATAACCTGGTATGTTTAATTCCCAGTCATGGTCACCCTGCAGCCATGTTTCTGTAATGGCCACAAGATCATAGCCATATGTCATTATTTGTGCCGTTAACTCATTCATTTTGTTACGAATGCTACGTGCATTCAGATAAAGAACTTTCAAATATGTTTTGTAACACTTAGTTCCTGTTTTTTCCCTTTTTAGTACTTTACTTTTTACTCCATACCTTCTGTCCCTTCCTGACACATTCTGTTTTTTAATTCCCCCACTGCTACCTAAGTCTATGACCTTCTCTGTTGTCATTTCTATTATTTGCTCTCTAGAAACCTCCCCCCCACTAATTAGTTTAAAGCCCTCACCTTCTCCTTCTCCTTCTTCTACTTCTTCTGATTCACCCTCCAGACTTCACCTTCTCCTTCTACTTCTTCTGCTTCTTCTGATTCACCCTCCAGACTTCACCTTCTCTTTTTCCTTCTTCTGCTTCTTCTGATTCACCCTCCAGATTTCACCTTCTCCTTCTCCTTCTTCTGCTTCTTCTGATTCACCCTCCAGACTTCACCTTCTCCTTCTCCTTCTTCTACTTCTTCTGATTCACCCTCCAGACTTCATCTTCTCCTTCTCCTTCTTCTGCTTCTTCTGATTCACCCTCCACACTTCACCTTCTCCTTCTCCTTCTTCTGCTTCTTCTGATTCACCCTCCAGACTTCACCTTCTCATTCTCCTTCTTCTACTTCTTCTGATTCACCCTCCAGACTTCACCTTCTCCTTCTCCTTCTTCTACTTCTTCTGATTCACCCTCCAGACTTCACCTTCTCCTTCTCCTTCTTCTACTTCTTCTGCTTCTCCCTCCAGACTTCACCTTCTCCTTCTCCTTCTTCTGCTTCTTCTGATTCAACCTCCAGACTTCACCTTCTCCTTCTCCTTCTTCTACTTCTTCTGATTCACCCTCCAGACTTCACCTTCTCCTTCTCCTTCTTCTACTTCTTCTGATTCACCCTCCAGACTTCACCTTCTCCTTCTCCTTCTTCTACTTCTTATGATTCACCCTCCTGACTTCACCTTCTCCTTCTCCTTCTTCTGCTTCTTCTGCTTCACCCTCCAGACTTCACCTTCTCCTTCTCCTCCTTCTACTTCTTCTGCTTCACCCTCCAGACTTCATCTTCTCCTTCTCCTTCTTCTGCTTCTTCTGCTTCACCCTCCTGACTTCACCTTCTCCTTCTCCTTCTTCTACTTCTTCTGATTCACCCTCCAGACTTCACCTTCTCCTTCTCCTTCTTCTGCTTCTTCTGCTTCACCCTCCAGACTTCACCTTCTCCTTCTCCTTCTTCTGCTTCTTCTGCTTCGCCCTCCAGACTTCACCTTCTCCTTCTCCTTCTTCTGCTTCTTCTGCTTCACCCTCCAGACTTCACCTTCTCCTTCTCCTTCTTCTGCTTCTTCTGCTTCACCCTCCTGACTTCACCTTCTCCTTCTCCTTCTTCTACTTCTTCTGATTCACCCTCCAGACTTCACCTTCTTCTTCTCCTTCTTCTTCTTCTTCTGCTTCACCCTCCAGACTTCACCTTCTCGTTCTCCTTCTTCTGCTTCTTCTGCTGCGCCCTCCAGACTTCACCTTCTCCTTCTCCTTCTTCTGCTTCTTCTGCTTCACCCTCCTGACTTCACCTTCTCCTTCTCCTTCTTCTACTTCTTCTGATTCACCCTCCAGACTTCACCTTCTCCTTCTCCTTCTTCGGCTTCTTCTGATTCACCCTCCAGACTTCACATTCTCCTTCTCCTTCTTCTACTTCTTCTGATTCACCCTCGAGACTTCATCTTCTCCTTCTCCTTCTTCTGCTTCTTCTGATTCACCCTCCAGACTTCACCTTCTCCTTCTCCTTCTTCTGCTTCTTCTGATTCACCCTCCAGACTTCACCTTCTCCTTCTCCTTCTTCTACTTCTTCTGATTCACCCTCTAGACTTCAACTTCTCGTTCTCCTTCTTCTGCTTCTTCTGCTTCACCCTCCAGACTTCACCTTCTCGTTCTCCTTCTTCTGCTTCTTCTGCTGCGCCCTCCAGACTTCACCTTCTCCTTCTCCTTCTTCTGCTTCTTCTGCTTCACCCTCCAGACTTCACCTTCTCCTTCTCCTTCTTCTGCTTCTTCTGATTCACCCTCCTAACTTCACCTTCTCCTTCTCCTTCTTCTGCTTCTTCTGATTCACCCTCCTGACTTCACCTTCTCCTTCTCTTTCTTCTGCTTCTTCTGATTCACCCTCCAGACTTCACCTTCTCCTTCTCCTTCTTCTGCTTCTTCTGATTCACCCTCCAGACTTCACCTTCTCCTTCTCCTTCTTCTGCTTCTTCTGATTCACCCTCCAGACCTCACCTTCTCCTTCTCCTTCTTCTACTTCTTCTGATTCACCCTCCAGACTTCATCTTCTCCTTCTCCTTCTTCTGCTTCTTCTGATTCACCCTCCAGACTTCACCTTCTCCTTCTCCTTCTTCTGCTTCTTCTGATTCACCCTCCAGACTTCACCTTCTCCTTCTCCTTCTTCTACTTCTTCTGATTCACCCTCCAGACTTCACCTTCTCCTTCTCCTTCTTTTACTTCTTCTGATTCAACCTCCAGTCTTCACCTTCTCCTTCTCCTTCTTCTGCTTCTTCTGATTCACCCTCCAGACTTCACCTTCTCCTTCTCCTTCTTCTGATTCTTTTGATTCACCCTCCAGACTTCACCTTCTCCTTCTCCTTCTTCTGCTTCTTCTGATTCACCCTCCTGACTTCACCTTCTCCTTCTCCTTCTTCTACTTCTTCTGCTTCACCCTCCAGACTTCACCTTCTCCTTCTCCATCTTCTACTTCTTCTGATTCACCCTCCAGACTTCACCTTCTCCTTTTCCTTCTTCTGCTTCTTCTGATTCACCCTCCAGACTTCACCTTCTCCATCTCCTTATTCTGCTTCTTCTGATTCACCCGCCAGACTTCACCTTCTCCTTCTCCTTATTCTGCTTCTTCTGATTCACCCTCCAGACTTCACCTTCTCCTTCTCCTTCTTCTGCTTCTTCTGATTCACCCTCCAGACTTTACCTTCTCCTTCTCCTTCTTCTGCTTCTTCTGATTCACCCTCCAGACTTCACCTTCTCCTTCTCCTTCATCTACTTCTTCTGATTCACCCTCCTGACTTCACCTTCTCCTTCTCCTTCTTCTGCTTCTTCTGATTCACCCTCCAGACTTCACCTTCTCCTTCTCCTTCTTCTGCTTCTTCTGATTCACCCTCCTGACTTCACCTTCTCCTTCTCCTTCTTCTGCTTCTTCTGCTTGACCCTCCAGACTTCACCTTCTCCTTCTCCTTCTTCTGCTTCTTCTGCTTCACCCTCCAGACTTCACCTTCTCCTTCTCCATTTCTGCTTCTTCTGCTTCACCCTCCTGACTTCACCTTCTCCTTCTCCTTCTTCTACTTCTTCTGATTCACCCTCCAGACTTCACCTTCTCCTTCTCCTTCTTCGGCTTCTTCTGATTCACCCTCCAGACTTTACATTCTCCTTCTCCTTCTTCTACTTCTTCTGATTCACCCTCGAGACTTCATCTTCTCCTTCTCCTTCTTATGCTTCTTCTGATTCACCCTCCAGACTTCACCTTCTCCTTCTCCTTCTTCTGCTTCTTCTGATTCACCCACCAGACTTCACCTTCTCCTTCTCCTTCTTCTACTTCTTCTGATTCACCCTCTAGACTTCAACTTCTCCTTCTCCTTCTTCTGCTTCTTCTGCTTCACCCTCCAGACTTCACCTTCTCGTTCTCCTTCTTCTGCTTCTTCTGCTGCGCCCTCCAGATTTCACCTTCTCCTTCTCCTTCTTCTGCTTCTTCTGCATCACCCTCCTGACTTCACCTTCTCCTTCTCCTTCTTCTACTTCTTCTGCTTCACCCCCCTGACTTCACCTTCTCCTTCTCCTTCTTCTGCTTCTTCTGATTCACCCTCCTAACTTCACCTGCTCCTTCTCCTTCTTCTGCTTCTTCTGATTCACCCTCCTGACTTCACCTTCTCCTTCTCCTTCTTCTGCTTCTTCTGATTCACCCTCCAGACTTCACCTTCTCCTTCTCCTTCTTCTGCTTCTTCTGATTCACCCTCCAGACTTCACCTTCTCCTTCTCCTTCTTCTGCTTCTTCTGATTCACCCTCCAGACCTCACCTTCTCCTTCTCCTTCTTCTTCTTCTTCTGATTCACCCTCCAGACTTCATCTTCTCCTTCTCCTTCTTCTGCTTCTTCTGATTCACCCTCCAGACTTCACCTTCTCCTTCTCCTTCTTCTGCTTCTTCTGATTCACCCTCCAGACTTCACCTTCTCCTTCTCCTTCTTCTACTTCTTCTGATTCACCCTCCAGACTTCACCTTCTCCTTCTCCTTCTTTTACTTCTTCTGATTCAACCTCCAGTCTTCACCTTCTCCTTCTCCTTCTTCTGCTTCTTCTGATTCACCCTCCAGACTTCACCTTCTCCTTCTCCTTCTTCTGATTCTTTTGATTCACCCTCCAGACTTCACCTTCTCCTTCTCCTTCTTCTGCTTCTTCTGATTCACCCTCCTGACTTCACCTTCTCCTTCTCCTTCTTCTACTTCTTCTGCTTCACCCTCCAGACTTCACCTTCTCCTTCTCCATCTTCTACTTCTTCTGATTCACCCTCCAGACTTCACCTTCTCCTTCTCCTTCTTCTGCTTCTTCTGATTCACCCTCCAGACTTCACCTTCTCCTTCTCCTTATTCTGCTTCTTCTGATTCACCCGCCAGACTTCACCTTCTCCTTCTCCTTATTCTGCTTCTTCTGATTCACCCTCCAGACTACACCTTCTCCTTCTCCTTCTTCTGCTTCTTCTGATTCACCCTCCAGACTTTACCTTCTCCTTCTCCTTCTTCTGCTTCTTCTGATTCACCCTCCAGACTTCACCTTCTCCTTCTCCTTCATCTACTTCTTCTGATTCACCCTCCAGACTTCATCTTCTCCTTCTCCTTCTTCTGCTTCTTCTGATTCACCCTCCAGATTTCACCTTCTCCTCCTCCTTCTTCTGCTTTTTCTGATTCTCCCTCCAGACTTCACCTTCTCCTTCTCCTTCTTCTACTTCTTCTGATTCACCCTCCAGACTTCACCTTCTCCTTCTCCTTCTTCTACTTCTTCTGATTCACCCACCAGACTTCACCTTCTCCTTCTCCTTCTTCTGCTTCTTCTGATTCACCCTCCAGACTTCACCTTCTCCTTCTCCTTCTTCTGCTTCTTCTGATTCACCCTCCAGACTTCATCTTCCCCTTCTCCTTCTTCTGCTTCTTTTGATTCACCCTTCAGACTTCACCTTCTCCTTCTCCTTCTTCTGCTTCTTCTGATTCACCCTCCAGACTTCACCTTCTCCTTCTCCTTCTTCTACTTCTTCTGATTCACCCTCTAGACTTCAACTTCTCCTTCTCCTTCTTCTGCTTCTTCTGCTTCACCCTCCAGACTTCACCTTCTCGTTCTCCTTCTTCTGCTTCTTCTGCTGCGCCCTCCAGACTTCACCTTCTCCTTCTCCTTCTTCTGCTTCTTCTGCTTCACCATCCAGACTTCACCTTCTCCTTCTCCTTCTTCTGCTTCTTCTGATTCACCCTCCTAACTTCACCTTCTCCTTCTCCTTCTTCTGCTTCTTCTGATTCACCCTCCTGACTTCACCTTCTCCTTCTCTTTCTTCTGCTTCTTCTGATTCACCCTCCAGACTTCACCTTCTCCTTCTCCTTCTTCTGCTTCTTCTGATTCACCCTCCAGACTTCACCTTCTCCTTCTCCTTCTTCTGCTTCTTCTGATTCACCCTCCAGACCTCACCTTCTCCTTCTCCTTCTTCTACTTCTTCTGATTCACCCTCCAGACTTCACCTTCTCCTTCTCCTTCTTCTACTTCTTCTGATTCACCCTCCAGACTTCACCTTCTCCTTCTCCTTCTTTTACTTCTTCTGATTCAACCTCCAGTCTTCACCTTCTCCTTCTCCTTCTTCTGCTTCTTCTGATTCACCCTCCAGACTTCACCTTCTCCTTCTCCTTCTTCTGATTCTTTTGATTCACCCTCCAGACTTCACCTTCTCCTTCTCCTTCTTCTGCTTCTTCTGATTCACCCTCCTGACTTCACCCTCTCCTTCTCCTTCTTCTACTTCTTCTGATTCACCCTCCTGACTTCACCTTCTCCTTCTCCTTCTTCTACTTCTTCTGCTTCACCCTCCAGACTTCACCTTCTCCTTCTCCATCTTTTACTTCTTCTGATTCACCCTCCAGACTTCACCTTCTCCTTTTCCTTCTTCTGCTTCTTCTGATTCACCCTCCAGACTTCACCTTCTCCTTCTCCTTATTCTGCTTCTTCTGATTCACCCGCCAGACTTCACCTTCTCCTTCTCCTTATTCTGCTTCTTCTGATTCACCCTCCAGACTTCACCTTCTCCTTCTCCTTCTTCTGCTTCTTCTGATTCACCCTCCAGACTTTACCTTCTCCTTCTCCTTCTTCTGCTTCTTCTGATTCACCCTCCAGACTTCACCTTCTCCTTCTCCTTCATCTACTTCTTCTGATTCACCCTCCTGACTTCACCTTCTCCTTCTCCTTCTTCTGCTTCTTCTGATTCACCCTCCAGACTTCACCTTCTCCTTCTCCTTCTACTGCTTCTTCTGATTCACCCTCCTGACTTCACCTTCTCCTTCTCCTTCTTCTGCTTCTTCTGCTGGACCCTCCAGACTTCACCTTCCCCTTCTCCTTCTTCTGCTTCTTTTGATTCACCCTTCAGACTTCACCTTCTCCTTCTCCTTCTTCTGCTTCTTCTGATTCACCCTCCAGACTTCACCTTCTCCTTCTCCTTCTTCTACTTCTTCTGATTCACCCTCTAGACTTCAACTTCTCCTTCTCCTTCTTCTGCTTCTTCTGCTTCACCCTCCAGACTTCACCTTCTCGTTCTCCTTCTTCTGCTTCTTCTGCTGCGCCCTCCAGACTTCACCTTCTCCTTCTCCTTCTTCTGCTTCTTCTGCTGGACCCTCCAGACTTCACCTTCCCCTTCTCCTTCTTCTGCTTCTTTTGATTCACCCTTCAGACTTCACCTTCTCCTTCTCCTTCTTCTGCTTCTTCTGATTCACCCTCCAGACTTCACCTTCTCCTTCTCCTTCTTCTACTTCTTCTGATTCACCCTCTAGACTTCAACTTCTCCTTCTCCTTCTTCTGCTTCTTCTGCTTCACCCTCCAGACTTCACCTTCTCGTTCTCCTTCTTCTGCTTCTTCTGCTGCGCCCTCCAGACTTCACCTTCTCCTTCTCCTTCTTCTGCTTCTTCTGCTTCACCCTCCAGACTTCACCTTCTCCTTCTCCTTCTTCTGCTTCTTCTGATTCACCCTCCTAACTTCACCTTCTCCTTCTCCTTCTTCTGCTTCTTCTGATTCACCCTCCTGACTTCACCTTCTCCTTCTCTTTCTTCTGCTTCTTCTGATTCACCCTCCAGACTTCACCTTCTCCTTCTCCTTCTTCTGCTTCTTCTGATTCACCCTCCAGACTTCACCTTCTCCTTCTCCTTCTTCTGCTTCTTCTGATTCACCCTCCAGGCCTCACCTTCTCCTTCTCCTTCTTCTACTTCTTCTGATTCACCCTCCAGACTTCACCTTCTCCTTCTCCTTCTTCTACTTCTTCTGATTCACCCTCCAGACTTCACCTTCTCCTTCTCCTTCTTTTACTTCTTCTGATTCAACCTCCAGTCTTCACCTTCTCCTTCTCCTTCTTCTGCTTCTTCTGATTCACCCTCCAGACTTCACCTTCTCCTTCTCCTTCTTCTGATTCTTTTGATTCACCCTCCAGACTTCACCTTCTCCTTCTCCTTCTTCTGCTTCTTCTGATTCACCCTCCTGACTTCACCCTCTCCTTCTCCTTCTTCTACTTCTTCTGATTCACCCTCCTGACTTCACCTTCTCCTTCTCCTTCTTCTACTTCTTCTGCTTCACCCTCCAGACTTCACCTTCTCCTTCTCCATCTTTTACTTCTTCTGATTCACCCTCCAGACTTCACCTTCTCCTTTTCCTTCTTCTGCTTCTTCTGATTCACCCTCCAGACTTCACCTTCTCCTTCTCCTTATTCTGCTTCTTCTGATTCACCCGCCAGACTTCACCTTCTCCTTCTCCTTATTCTGCTTCTTCTGATTCACCCTCCAGACTTCACCTTCTCCTTCTCCTTCTTCTGCTTCTTCTGATTCACCCTCCAGACTTTACCTTCTCCTTCTCCTTCTTCTGCTTCTTCTGATTCACCCTCCAGACTTCACCTTCTCCTTCTCCTTCATCTACTTCTTCTGATTCACCCTCCTGACTTCACCTTCTCCTTCTCCTTCTTCTGCTTCTTCTGATTCACCCTACAGACTTCACCTTCTCCTTCTCCTTCTTCTGCTTCTTCTGATTCACCCTCCTGACTTCACCTTCTCCTTCTCCTTCTTCTGCTTCTTCTGCTGGACCCTCCAGACTTCACCTTCTCCTTCTCCTTCTTCTGCTTCTTCTGCTTCACCCTCCAGACTTCACCTTCTCCTTCTCCTTCTTCTGCTTCTTCTGCTTCACCCTCCTGACTTCACCTTCTCCTTCTCCTTCTTCTACTTCTTCTGATTCACCCTCCAGACTTCACCTTCTCCTTCTCCTTCTTCGGCTTCTTCTGATTCACCCTCCAGACTTTACATTCTCCTTCTCCTTCTTCTACTTCTTCTGATTCACCCTCGAGACTTCATCTTCTCCTTCTCCTTCTTATGCTTCTTCTGATTCACCCTCCAGACTTCACCTTCTCCTTCTCCTTCTTCTGCTTCTTCTGATTCACCCACCAGACTTCACCTTCTCCTTCTCCTTCTTCTACTTCTTCTGATTCACCCTCTAGACTTCAACTTCTCCTTCTCCTTCTTCTGCTTCTTCTGCTTCACCCTCCAGACTTCACCTTCTCGTTCTCCTTCTTCTGCTTCTTCTGCTGCGCCCTCCAGATTTCACCTTCTCCTTCTCCTTCTTCTGCTTCTTCTGCTTCACCCTCCTGACTTCACCTTCTCCTTCTCCTTCTTCTACTTCTTCTGCTTCACCCCCCTGACTTCACCTTCTCCTTCTCCTTCTTCTGCTTCTTCTGATTCACCCTCCTAACTTCACCTGCTCCTCCTCCTTCTTCTGCTTCTTCTGATTCACCCTCCTGACTTCACCTTCTCCTTCTCCTTCTTCTGCTTCTTCTGATTCACCCTCCAGACTTCACCTTCTCATTCTCCTTCTTCTGCTTCTTCTGATTCACCCTCCAGACTTCACCTTCTCCTTCTCCTTCTTCTGCTTCTTCTGATTCACCCTCCAGACCTCACCTTCTCCTTCTCCTTCTTCTTCTTCTTCTGATTCACCCTCCAGACTTCATCTTCTCCTTCTCCTTCTTCTGCTTCTTCTGATTCACCCTCCAGACTTCACCTTCTCCTTCTCCTTCTTCTGCTTCTTCTGATTCACCCTCCAGACTTCACCTTCTCCTTCTCCTTCTTCTACTTCTTCTGATTCACCCTCCAGACTTCACCTTCTCCTTCTCCTTCTTTTACTTCTTCTGATTCAACCTCCAGTCTTCACCTTCTCCTTCTCCTTCTTCGGCTTCTTCTGATTCACCCTCCAGACTTCACCTTCTCCTTCTCCTTCTTCTGATTCTTTTGATTCACCCTCCAGACTTCACCTTCTCCTTCTCCTTCTTCTGCTTCTTCTGATTCACCCTCCTGACTTCACCTTCTCCTTCTCCTTCTTCTACTTCTTCTGCTTCACCCTCCAGACTTCACCTTCTCCTTCTCCATCTTCTACTTCTTCTGATTCACCCTCCAGACTTCACCTTCTCCTTCTCCTTCTTCTGCTTCTTCTGATTCACCCTCCAGACTTCACCTTCTCCTTCTCCTTATTCTGCTTCTTCTGATTCACCCGCCAGACTTCACCTTCTCCTTCTCCTTATTCTGCTTCTTCTGATTCACCCTCCAGACTACACCTTCTCCTTCTCCTTCTTCTGCTTCTTCTGATTCACCCTCCAGACTTTACCTTCTCCTTCTCCTTCTTCTGCTTCTTCTGATTCACCCTCCAGACTTCACCTTCTCCTTCTCCTTCATCTACTTCTTCTGATTCACCCTCCAGACTTCATCTTCTCCTTCTCCTTCTTCTGCTTCTTCTGATTCACCCTCCAGACTTCACCTTCTCCTCCTCCTTCTTCTGCTTTTTCTGATTCACCCTCCTGACTTCACCTTCTCCTTCTCCTTCTTCTACTTCTTCTGATTCACCCTCCAGACTTCACCTTCTCCTTCTCCTTCTTCTACTTCTTCTGATTCACCCACCAGACTTCACCTTCTCCTTCTCCTTCTTCTGCTTCTTCTGATTCACCCTCCAGACTTCACCTTCTCCTTCTCCTTCTTCTGCTTCTTCTGATTCACCCTCCAGACTTCATCTTCCCCTTCTCCTTCTTCTGCTTCTTTTGATTCACCCTTCAGACTTCACCTTCTCCTTCTCCTTCTTCTGCTTCTTCTGATTCACCCTCCAGACCTCACCTTCTCCTTCTCCTTCTTCAACTTCTTCTGATTCACCCTCCAGACTTCATCTTCTCCTTCTCCTTCTTTTGCTTCTTCTGATTCACCCTCCAGAATTCACCTTCTCCTTCTCCTTCTTCTGCTTCTTCTGATTCACCCTCCAGACTTCGCCTTCTCCTTCTCCTTCTTCTACTTCTTCTGATTCACCCTCCAGACTTCACCTTCTCCTTCTCCTTCTTCTACTTCTTCTGATTCACCCTCCAGTCTTCACCTTCTCCTTCTCCTTCTTCTGCGTCTTCTGATTCACCGTCCAGACTTCACCTTCTCCTTCTCCTTCTTCTGCTCCTCCTGATTCACCCTCCTGACTTCACCTTCTCCTTCTCCTTCTTCTGCTTCTTCTGATTCACCCACCAGACTTCACCTTCTCCTTCTCCTTCTTCTACTTCTTCTGATTCACCCTCCAGACTTCACCTTCTCCTTCTACTTTTTCTGCTTCTTCTGAATCACCCTCCAGAGTTCACCTTCTCTTTTTCCTTCTTCTGCTTCTTCTGATTCACCCTCCAGATTTCACCTTCTCCTTCTTCTGCTTCTTCTGATTCACCCTCCAGACTTTACCTTCTCCTTCTCCTTCTTCTGCTTCTTCTGATTCACCCTCCAGACTTCACCTTCTCCTTCTCCTTCATCTACTTCTTCTGATTCACCCTCCAGACTTCATCTTCTCCTTCTCCTTCTTCTGCTTCTTCTGATTCACCCTCCAGACTTCACCTTCTCCTTCTCCTTCTTCGGCTTCTTCTGATTCACCCTCCAGACTTCACATTCTCCTTCTCCTTCTTCTACTTCTTCTGATTCACCCTCGAGACTTCATCTTCTCCTTCTCCTTCTTCTGCTTCTTCTGATTCACCCTCCAGACTTCACCTTCTCCTTCTCCTTCTTCTGCTTCTTCTGATTCACCCTCCAGACTTCACCTTCTCCTTCTCCTTCTTCTACTTCTTCTGATTCACCCTCTAGACTTCAACTTCTCCTTCTCCTTCTTCTGCTTCTTCTGCTGCGCCCTCCAGACTTCACCTTCTCCTTCTCCTTCTTCTTCTGCTTCTGCTTCACCCTCCAGACTTCACCTTCTCGTTCTCCTTCTTCTGCTTCTTCTGCTGCGCCCTCCAGACTTCACCTTCTCCTTCTCCTTCTTCTGCTTCTTCTGCTTCACCCTCCTGACTTCACCTTCTCCTTCTCCTTCTTCTACTTCTTCTGCTTCACCCCCCTGACTTCACCTTCTCCTTCTCCTTCTTCTGCTTCTTCTGATTCACCCTCCTAACTCCACCTTCTCCTTCTCCTTCTTCTGCTTCTTCTGATTCACCCTCCAGACTTCACCTTCTCCTTCTCCTTCTTCTGCTTCTTCTGATTCACCCTCCAGACTTCACCTTCTCCTTCTCCTTCTTCTACCTCTTCTGATTCACCCTCCAGACTTCACCTTCTCCTTCTCCTTCTTTTACTTCTTCTGATTCAACCTCCAGTCTTCACCTTCTCCTTCTCCTTCTTCTGCTTCTTCTGATTCACCCTCCAGACTTCACCTTCTCCTTCTCCTTCTTCTGATTCTTTTGATTCACCCTCCAGACTTCACCTTCTCCTTCTCCTTCTTCTGCTTCTTCTGATTCACCCTCCTGACTTCACCCTCTCCTTCTCCTTCTTCTACTTCTTCTGATTCACCCTCCTGACTTCACCTTCCCCTTCTCCTTCTTCTACTTCTTCTGCTTCACCCTCCAGACTTCACCTTCTCCTTCTCCTTCTTCTGCTTCTTCTGATTCACCCTCCAGACTTTACCTTCTCCTTCTCCTTCTTCTGCTTCTTCTGATTCACCCTCCAGACTTCACCTTCTCCTTCTCCTTCATCTACTTCTTCTGATTCACCCTCCTGACTTCACCTTCTCCTTCTCCTTCTTCTGCTTCTTCTGATTCACCCTCCAGACTTCACCTTCTCCTTCTCCTTCTTCTGCTTCTTCTGATT
Organism: Somniosus microcephalus; assembly: GCF_052327205.1. Taxonomy (NCBI): domain Eukaryota; kingdom Metazoa; phylum Chordata; class Chondrichthyes; order Squaliformes; family Somniosidae; genus Somniosus; species Somniosus microcephalus. The sequence goes on from NW_028225368.1 coordinate 488,439, forward strand.
CACCCTCCTGACTTCACCTTCTCCTTCTCCTTCTTCTGCTTCTTCTGCTTCACCCTCCAGACTTCACCTTCTCCTTCTCCTTCTTCTGCTTCTTCTGCTTCACCCTCCAGACTTCACCTTCTCCTTCTCCTTCTTCTGCTTCTTCTGCTTCACCCTCCTGACTTCACCTTCTCCTTCTCCTTCTTCTACTTCTTCTGATTCACCCTCCAGACTTCACCTTCTCCTTCTCCTTCTTCGGCTTCTTCTGATTCACCCTCCAGACTTCACATTCTCCTTCTCCTTCTTCTACTTCTTCTGATTCACCCTCGAGACTTCATCTTCTCCTTCTCCTTCTTATGCTTCTTCTGATTCACCCTCCAGACTTCACCTTCTCCTTCTCCTTCTTCTGCTTCTTCTGATTCACCCTCCAGACTTCACCTTCTCCTTCTCCTTCTTCTACTTCTTCTGATTCACCCTCTAGACTTCAACTTCTCCTTCTCCTTCTTCTGCTTCTTCTGCTTCTCCCTCCAGACTTCAGCTTCTCGTTCTCCTTCTTCTGCTTCTTCTGCTGCGCCCTCCAGACTTCACCTTCTCCTTCTCCTTCTTCTACTTCTTCTGCTTCACCCCCCTGACTTCACCTTCTCCTTCTCCTTCTTCTGCTTCTTCTGATTCACCCTCCTAACTTCACCTGCTCCTTCTCCTACTTCTGCTTCTTCTGATTCACCCTCCTGACTTCACCTTCTCCTTCTCCTTCTTCTGCTTCTTCTGATTCACCCTCCAGACTTCACCTTCTCCTTCTCCTTCTTCTGCTTCTTCTGATTCACCCTCCAGACTTCACCTTCTCCTTCTCCTTCTTCTGCTTCTTCTGATTCACCCTCCAGACCTCACCTTCTCCTTCTCCTTCTTCTTCTTCTTCTGATTCACCCTCCAGACTTCACCTTCTCCTTCTCCTTCATCTACTTCTTCTGATTCACCCTCCAGTCTTCATCTTCTCCTTCTCCTTCTTCTGCTTCTTCTGATTCACCCTCCAGACTTCACCTTCTCCTTCTCCTTCTTCGGCTTCTTCTGATTCACCCTCCAGACTTCACATTCTCCTTCTCCTTCTTCTACTTCTTCTGATTCACCCTCGAGACTTCATCTTCTCCTTCTCCTTCTTCTGCTTCTTCTGATTCACCCTCCAGACTTCACCTTCTCCTTCTCCTTCTTCTGCTTCTTCTGATTCACCCTCCAGACTTCACCTTCTCCTTCTCCTTCTTCTACTTCTTCTGATTCACCCTCTAGACTTCAACTTCTCCTTCTCCTTCTTCTGCTTCTGCTTCACCCTCCAGACTTCACCTTCTCGTTCTCCTTCTTCTGCTTCTTCTGCTGCGCCCTCCAGACTTCACCTTCTCCTTCTCCTTCTTCTGCTTCTTCTGCTTCACCCTCCTGACTTCACCTTCTCCTTCTCCTTCTTCTACTTCTTCTGCTTCACCCCCCTGACTTCACCTTCTCCTTCTCCTTCTTCTGCTTCTTCTGATTCACCCTCCTAACTCCACCTTCTCCTTCTCCTTCTTCTGCTTCTTCTGATGCACCCTCCTGACTTCACCTTCTCCTTCTCCTTCTTCTGCTTCTTCTGATTCACCCTCCAGACCACCTTCTCCTTCTCCTTCTTCTGCTTCTTCTGATTCACCCTCCAGACCTCACCTTCTCCTTCTCCTTCTTCTACTTCTTCTGATTCACCCTCCGGACTTCATCTTCTCCTTCTCCTTCTTCTGCTTCTTCTGATACACCCTCCAGACTTCACCTTCTCCTTCTCCTTCTTCTGCTTCTTCTGATTCACCCTCCAGACTTCACCTTCTCCTTCTCCTTCTTCTACTTCTTCTGATTCACCCTCCAGACTTCACCTTCTCCTTCTCCTTCTTTTACTTCTTCTGATTCAACCTCCAGTCTTCACCTTCTCCTTCTCCTTCTTCTGCTTCTTCTGATTCACCCTCCAGACTTCACCTTCTCCTTCTCCTTCTTCTGATTCTTTTGATTCACCCTCCAGACTTCACCTTCTCCTTCTCCTTCTTCTGCTTCTTCTGATTCACCCTCCTGACTTCACCCTCTCCTTCTCCTTCTTCTACTTCTTCTGATTCACCCTCCTGACTTCACCTTCTCCTTCTCCTTCTTCTACTTCTTCTGATTCACCCTCCAGACTTTACCTTCTCCTTCTCCTTCTTCTGCTTCTTCTGATTCACCCTCCAGACTTCACCTTCTCCTTCTCCTTCATCTACTTCTACTGATTCACCCTCCTGACTTCACCTTCTCCTTCTCCTTCTTCTGCTTCTTCTGATTCACCCTCCAGACTTCACCTTCTCCTTCTCCTTCTTCTGCTTCTTCTGATTCACCCTCCTGACTTCACCTTCTCCTTCTCCTTCTTCTGCTTCTTCTGCTTCACCCTCCAGACTTCACCTTCTCCTTCTCCTTCTTCTGCTTCTTCTGCTTCACCCTCCAGACTTCACCTTCTCCTTCTCCTTCTTCTGCTTCTTCTGCTTCACCCTTCTGACTTCACCTTCTCCTTCTCCTTCTTCTACTTCTTCTGATTCACCCTCCAGACTTCACCTTCTCCTTCTCCTTCTTCGGCTTCTTCTGATTCACCCTCCAGACTTCACATTCTCCTTCTCCTTCTTCTACTTCTTCTGATTCACCCTCGAGACTTCATCTTCTCCTTCTCCTTCTTATGCTTCTTCTGATACACCCTCCAGACTTCACCTTCTCCTTCTCCCTCTTCTGCTTCTTCTGATTCACCCTCCAGACTTCACCTTCTCCTTCTCCTTCTTCTACTTCTTCTGATTCACCCTCTAGACTTCAACTTCTCCTTCTCCTTCTTCTGCTTCTTCTGATTCACCCTCCAGACTTCACATTCTCCTTCTCCTTCTTCTACTTCTTCTGATTCACCCTCTAGACTTCAACTTCTCCTTCTCCTTCTTCGGCTTCTTCTGATTCACCCTCCAGACTTCACCTTCTCCTTCTCCCTCTTCTGCTTCTTCTGATTCACCCTCCAGACTTCACCTTCTCCTTCTCCTTCTTCTACTTCTTCTGATTCACCCTCTAGACTTCAGCTTCTCCTTCTCCTTCTTCGGCTTCTTCTGATTCACCCTCCAGACTTCACATTCTCCTTCTCCTTCTTCTACTTCTTCTGATTCACCCTCGAGACTTCATCTTCTCCTTCTCCTTCTTATGCTTCTTCTGATTCACCCTCCAGACTTCACCTTCTCCTTCTCCTTCTTCTGCTTCTTCTGATTCACCCTCCAGACTTCACCTTCTCCTTCTCCTTCTTCTACTTCTACTGATTCACCCTCCAGACTTCACATTCTCCTTCTCCTTCTTCTACTTCTTCTGATTCACCCTCGAGACTTCATCTTCTCCTTCTCCTTCTTATGCTTCTTCTGATACACCCTCCAGACTTCACCTTCTCCTTCTCCCTCTTCTGCTTCTTCTGATTCACCCTCCAGACTTCACCTTCTCCTTCTCCTTCTTCTACTTCTTCTGATTCACCCTCTAGACTTCAACTTCTCCTTCTCCTTCTTCTGCTTCTTCTGATTCACCCTCCAGACTTCACATTCTCCTTCTCCTTCTTCTACTTCTTCTGATTCACCCTCCAGACTTCAGCTTCTCGTTCTCCTTCTTCTGCTTCTTCTGCTGCGCCCTCCAGACTTCACCTTCTCCTTCTCCTTCTTCTACTTCTTCTGCTTCACCCCCCTGACTTCACCTTCTCCTTCTCCTTCTTCTGCTTCTTCTGATTCACCCTCCTAACTTCACCTGCTCCTTCTCCTACTTCTGCTTCTTCTGATTCACCCTTCTGACTTCACCTTCTCCTTCTCCTTCTTCTGCTTCTTCTGATTCACCCTCCAGACTTCACCTTCTCCTTCTCCTTCTTCTGCTTCTTCTGATTCACCCTCCAGACTTCACCTTCTCCTTCTCCTTCTTCTGCTTCTTCTGATTCACCCTCCAGACCTCACCTTCTCCTTCTCCTTCTTCTTCTTCTTCTGATTCACCCTCCAGACTTCACCTTCTCCTTCTCCTTCATCTACTTCTTCTGATTCACCCTCCAGTCTTCATCTTCTCCTTCTCCTTCTTCTGCTTCTTCTGATTCACCCTCCAGACTTCACCTTCTCCTTCTCCTTCTTCGGCTTCTTCTGATTCACCCTCCAGACTTCACATTCTCCTTCTCCTTCTTCTACTTCTTCTGATTCACCCTCGAGACTTCATCTTCTCCTTCTCCTTCTTCTGCTTCTTCTGATTCACCCTCCAGACTTCACCTTCTCCTTCTCCTTCTTCTGCTTCTTCTGATTCACCCTCCAGACTTCACCTTCTCCTTCTCCTTCTTCTACTTCTTCTGATTCACCCTCTAGACTTCAACTTCTCCTTCTCCTTCTTCTGCTTCTGCTTCACCCTCCAGACTTCACCTTCTCGTTCTCCTTCTTCTGCTTCTTCTGCTGCGCCCTCCAGACTTCACCTTCTCCTTCTCCTTCTTCTGCTTCTTCTGCTTCACCCTCCTGACTTCACCTTCTCCTTCTCCTTCTTCTACTTCTTCTGCTTCACCCCCCTGACTTCACCTTCTCCTTCTCCTTCTTCTGCTTCTTCTGATTCACCCTCCTAACTCCACCTTCTCCTTCTCCTTCTTCTGCTTCTTCTGATTCACCCTCCTGACTTCACCTTCTCCTTCTCCTTCTTCTGCTTCTTCTGATTCACCCTCCAGACTTCACCTTCTCCTTCTCCTTCTTCTGCTTCTTCTGATTCACCCTCCAGACCTCACCTTCTCCTTCTCCTTCTTCTACTTCTTCTGATTCACCCTCCGGACTTCATCTTCTCCTTCTCCTTCTTCTGCTTCTTCTGATACACCCTCCAGACTTCACCTTCTCCTTCTCCTTCTTCTGCTTCTTCTGATTCACCCTCCAGACTTCACCTTCTCCTTCTCCTTCTTCTACTTCTTCTGATTCACCCTCCAGACTTCACCTTCTCCTTCTCCTTCTTTTACTTCTTCTGATTCAACCTCCAGTCTTCACCTTCTCCTTCTCCTTCTTCTGCTTCTTCTGATTCACCCTCCAGACTTCACCTTCTCCTTCTCCTTCTTCTGATTCTTTTGATTCACCCTCCAGACTTCACCTTCTCCTTCTCCTTCTTCTGCTTCTTCTGATTCACCCTCCTGACTTCACCCTCTCCTTCTCCTTCTTCTACTTCTTCTGATTCACCCTCCTGACTTCACCTTCTCCTTCTCCTTCTTCTACTTCTTCTGATTCACCCTCCAGACTTTACCTTCTCCTTCTCCTTCTTCTGCTTCTTCTGATTCACCCTCCAGACTTCACCTTCTCCTTCTCCTTCATCTACTTCTACTGATTCACCCTCCTGACTTCACCTTCTCCTTCTCCTTCTTCTGCTTCTTCTGATTCACCCTCCAGACTTCACCTTCTCCTTCTCCTTCTTCTGCTTCATCTGATTCACCCTCCTGACTTCACCTTCTCCTTCTCCTTCTTCTGCTTCTTCTGCTTCACCCTCCAGACTTCACCTTCTCCTTCTCCTTCTTCTGCTTCTTCTGCTTCACCCTCCAGACTTCACCTTCTCCTTCTCCTTCTTCTGCTTCTTCTGCTTCACCCTCCTGACTTCACCTTCTCCTTCTCCTTCTTCTACTTCTTCTGATTCACCCTCCAGACTTCACCTTCTCCTTCTCCTTCTTCGGCTTCTTCTGATTCACCCTCCAGACTTCACATTCTCCTTCTCCTTCTTCTACTTCTTCTGATTCACCCTCGAGACTTCATCTTCTCCTTCTCCTTCTTATGCTTCTTCTGATACACCCTCCAGACTTCACCTTCTCCTTCTCCCTCTTCTGCTTCTTCTGATTCACCCTCCAGACTTCACCTTCTCCTTCTCCTTCTTCTACTTCTTCTGATTCACCCTCTAGACTTCAACTTCTCCTTCTCCTTCTTCTGCTTCTTCTGCTTCTCCCTCCAGACTTCAGCTTCTCGTTCTCCTTCTTCTGCTTCTTCTGCTGCGCCCTCCAGACTTCACCTTCTCCTTCTCCTTCTTCTGCTTCTTCTGCTTCACCCTCCTGACTTCACCTTCTCCTTCTCCTTCTTCTACTTCTTCTGCTTCACCCCCCTGACTTCACCTTCTCCTTCTCCTTCTTCTGCTTCTTCTGATTCACCCTCCTAACTTCACCTGCTCCTTCTCCTACTTCTGCTTCTTCTGATTCACCCTCCTGACTTCACCTTCTCCTTCTCCTTCTTCTGCTTCTTCTGATTCACCCTCCAGACTTCACCTTCTCCTTCTCCTTCTTCTGCTTCTTCTGATTCACCCTCCAGACTTCACCTTCTCCTTCTCCTTCTTCTGCTTCTTCTGATTCACCCTCCAGACCTCACCTTCTCCTTCTCCTTCTTCTTCTTCTTCTGATTCACCCTCCAGACTTCATCTTCTCCTTCTCCTTCTTCTGCTTCTTTTGATTCACCCTCCAGACTTCACCTTCTCCTTCTCCTTCTTCTGCTTCTTCTGATTCACCCTCCAGACTTCACCTTCTCCTTCTCCTTCTTCTACTTCTTCTGATTCACCCTCCAGACTTCACCTTCTCCTTCTCCTTCTTTTACTTCTTCTGATTCAACCTCCAATCTTCACCTTCTCCTTCTCCTTCTTCTGCTTCTTCTGATTCACCCTCCAGACTTCACCTTCTCCTTCTCCTTCTTCTGATTCTTTTGATTCACCCTCCAGACTTCACCTTCTCCTTCTCCTTCTTCTGCTTCTTCTGATTCACCCTCCTGACTTCACCCTCTCCTTCTCCTTCTTCTACTTCTTCTGATTCACCCTCCTGACTTCACCTTCTCCTTCTCCTTCTTCTACTTCTTCTGCTTCACCCTCCAGACTTCACCTTCTCCTTCTCCATCTTCTACTTCTTCTGATTCACCCTCCAGACTTCACCTTCTCCTTCTCCTTCTTCTGCTTCTTCTGATTCACCCTCCAGACTTCACCTTCTCCTTCTCCTTATTCTGCTTCTTCTGATTCACCCGCCAGACTTCACCTTCTCCTTCTCCTTATTCTGCTTCTTCTGATTCACCCTCCAGACTTCACCTTCTCCTTCTCCTTCTTCTGCTTCTTCTGATTCACCCTCCAGACTTTACCTTCTCCTTCTCCTTCTTCTGCTTCTTCTGATTCACCCTCCAGACTTCACCTTCTCCTTCTCCTTCATCTACTTCTTCTGATTCACCCTCCAGACTTCATCTTCTCCTTCTCCTTCTTCTGCTTCTTCTGATTCACCCTCCAGACTTCACCTTCTCCTCCTCCTTCTTCTGCTTTTTCTGATTCACCCTCCTGACTTCACCATCTCCTTCTCCTTCTTCTACTTCTTCTGATTCACCCTCCAGACTTCACCTTCGCTTCTCCTTCTTCTACTTCTTCTGAATCACCCACCAGACTTCACCTTCTCCTTCTCCTTCATCTGCTTCTTCTGATTCACCCTCCAGACTTCACCTTCTCCTTCTCCTTCTTCTGCTTCTTCTGATTCACCCTCCAGACTTCATCTACCCCTTCTTCTTCTTCTGCTTCTTTTGATTCACCCTTCAGACTTCACCTTCTCCTTCTCCTTCTTCTGCTTCTTCTGATTCACCCTCCAGACCTCACCTTCTCCTTCTCCTTCTTCAACTTCTTCTGATTCACCCTCCAGACTTCATCTTCTCCTTCTCCTTCTTTTGCTTCTTCTGATTCACCCTCCAGACTTCACCTTCTCCTTCTCCTTCTTCTGCTTCTTCTGATTCACCCTCCAGACTTCGCCTTCTCCTTCTCCTTCTTCTACTTCTTCTGATTCACCCTCCAGACTTCACCTTCTCCTTCTCCTTCTTCTACTTCTTCTGATTCACCCTCCAGTCTTCACCTTCTCCTTCTCCTTCTTCTGCGTCTTCTGATTCACCGTCCAGACTTCACCTTCTCCTTCTCCTTCTTCTGCTTCTCCTGATTCACCCTCCTGACTTCACCTTCTCCTTCTCCTTCTCCTGCTTCTGCTGATTCACCCTCCAGACTTCACCTTCTACTTCTCCTTCTTCTACTTCTTCTGATTCACCCTCCAGACTTCACCTTCTCCTTCTACTTTTTCTGCTTCTTCTGATTCACCCTCCAGACTTCACCTTCTCTTTTTCCTTCTTCTGCTTCTTCTGATTCACCCTCCAGATTTCACCTTCTCCTTCTCCTTCTTCTGCTTCTTCTGATTCACCCTCCAGACTTTACCTTCTCCTTCTCCTTCTTCTGCTTCTTCTGATTCACCCTCCAGACTTCACCTTCTCCTTCTCCTTCATCTACTTCTTCTGATTCACCCTCCAGACTTCATCTTCTCCTTCTCCTTCTTCTACGTCTTCTGATTCACCCTCCAGACTTCACCTTCTCCTTCTACTTTTTCTGCTTCTTCTGATTCACCCTCCAGACTTCACCTTCTCTTTTTCCTTCTTCTGCTTCTTCTGATTCACCCTCCAGATTTCACCTTCTCCTTCTCCTTCTTCTGCTTCTTCTGATTCACCCTCCAGACTTTACCTTCTCCTTCTCCTTCTTCTGCTTCTTCTGATTCACCCTCCAGACTTCACCTTCTCCTTCTCCTTCATCTACTTCTTCTGATTCACCCTCCAGACTTCATCTTCTCCTTCTCCTTCTTCTGCTTCTTCTGATTCACCCTCCAGACTTCACCTTCTCCTTCTCCTTCTTCGGCTTCTTCTGATTCACCCTCCAGACTTCACATTCTCCTTCTCCTTCTTCTACTTCTTCTGATTCACCCTCGAGACTTCATCTTCTCCTTCTCCTTCTTCTGCTTCTTCTGATTCACCCTCCAGACTTCACCTTCTCCTTCTCCTTCTTCTGCTTCTTCTGATTCACCCTCCAGACTTCACCTTCTCCTTCTCCTTCTTCTACTTCTTCTGATACACCCTCTAGACTTCAACTTCTCCTTCTCCTTCTTCTGCTTCTGCTTCAACCTCCAGACTTCACCTTCTCGTTCTCCTTCTTCTGCTTCTTCTGCTGCGCCCTCCAGACTTCACCTTCTCCTTCTCCTTCTTCTGCTTCTTCTGCTTCACCCTCCTGACTTCACCTTCTCCTTCTCCTTCTTCTACTTCTTCTGCTTCACCCCCCTGACTTCACCTTCTCCTTCTCCTTCTTCTGCTTCTTCTGATTCACCCTCCTAACTCCACCTTCTCCTTCTCCTTCTTCTGCTTCTTCTGATTCACCCTCCTGACTTCACCTTCTCCTTCTCCTTCTTCTGCTTCTTCTGATTCACCCTCCAGACTTCACCTTCTCCTTCTCCTTCTTCAGCTTCTTCTGATTCACCCTCCAGACCTCACCTTCTCCTTCTCCTTCTTCTACTACTTCTAATTCACCCTCCGGACTTCATCTTCTCCTTCTCCTTCTTCTGCTTCTTCTGATTCACCCTCCAGACTTCACCTTCTCCTTCTCCTTCTTCTGCTTCTTCTGATTCACCCTCCAGACTTCACCTTCTCCTTCTCCTTCTTTTACTTCTTCTGATTCAACCTCCAGTCTTCACCTTCTCCTTCTCCTTCTTCTGCTTCTTCTGATTCACCCTCCAGACTTCACCTTCTCCTTCTCCTTCTTCTGATTCTTTTGATTCACCCTCCAGACTTCACCTTCTACTTCTCCTTCTTCTGCTTCTTCTGATTCACCCTCCTGACTTCACCCTCTCCTTCTCCTTCTTCTACTTCTTCTGATTCACCCTCCTGACTTCACCTTCCCCTTCTCCTTCTTCTACTTCTTCTGCTTCACCCTCCAGACTTCACCTTCTCCTTCTCCTTCTTCTGCTTCTTCTGATTCACCCTCCAGACTTTACCTTCTCCTTCTCCTTCTTCTGCTTCTTCTGATTCACCCTCCAGACTTCACCTTCTCCTTCTCCTTCATCTACTTCTTCTGATTCACCCTCCTGACTTCACCTTCTCCTTCTCCTTCTTCTGCTTCTTCTGATTCACCCGCCAGACTTCACCTTCTCCTTCTCCTTCTTCTGCTTCTTCTGATTCACCCTCCTGACTTCACCTTCTCCTTCTCCTTCTTCTGCTTCTTCTGCTTCACCCTCCAGACTTCACCTTCTCCTTCTCCTTCTTCTGCTTCTTCTGCTTCACCCTCCAGACTTCACCTTCTCCTTCTCCTTCTTCTGCTTCTTCTGCTTCACCCTCCTGACTTCACCTTCTCCTTCTCCTTCTTCTACTTCTTCTGATTCACCCTCCAGACTTCACCTTCTCCTTCTCCTTCTTCGGCTTCTTCTGATTCACCCTCCAGACTTCACATTCTCCTTCTCCTTCTTCTACTTCTTCTGATTAACCCTCGAGACTTCATCTTCTCCTTCTCCTTCTTATGCTTCTTCTGATTCACCCTCCAGACTTCACCTTCTCCTTCTCCTTCTTCTGCTTCTTCTGATTCACCCTCCAGACTTCACCTTCTCCTTCTCCTTCTTCTACTTCTTCTGATTCACCCTCTAGACTTCAACTTCTCCTTCTCCTTCTTCTGCTTCTTCTGCTTCACCCTCCAGACTTCACCTTCTCGTTCTCCTTCTTCTGCTTCTTCTGCTGCGCCCTCCAGACTTTACCTTCTCCTTCTCCTTCTTCTGCTTCTTCTGCTTCACCCTCCTGACTTCACCTTCTCCTTCTCCTTCATCTACTTCTTCTGCTTCACCCCCCTGACTTCACCTTCTCCTTCTCCTTCTTCTGCTTCTTCTGATTCTCCCTCCTAACTTCACCTGCTCCTTCTCCTACTTCTGCTTCTTCTGATTCACCCTCCTGACTTCACCTTCTCCTTCTCCTTCTTCTGCTTCTTCTGATTCACCCTCCAGACTTCACCTTCTCCTTCTCCTTCTTCTGCTTCTTCTGATTCACCCTCCAGACTTCACCTTCTCCTTCTCCTTCTTCTGCTTCTTCTGATTCACCCTCCAGACTTCACCTTCTCCTTCTCCTTCTTCTGCTTCTTCTGATTCACCCTCCAGACCTCACCTTCTCCTTCTCCTTCTTCTGCTTCTTCTGATTCACCCTCCAGACCTCACCTTCTCCTTCTCCTTCTTCTTCTTCTTCTGATTCACCCTCCAGACTTCATCTTCTCCTTCTCCTTCTTCTGCTTCTTCTGATTCACCCTCCAGACTTCACCTTCTCCTTCTCCTTCTTCTGCTTCTTCTGATTCACCCTCCAGACTTCACCTTCTCCTTCTCCTTCTTCTACTTCTTCTGATTCACCCTCCAGACTTCACCTTCTCCTTCTCCTTCTTTTACTTCTTCTGATTCAACCTCCAGTCTTCACCTTCTCCTTCTCCTTCTTCTGCTTCTTCTGATTCACCCTCCAGACTTCACCTTCTCCTTCTCCTTCTTCTGATTCTTTTGATTCACCCTCCAGACTTCACCTTCTCCTTCTCCTTCTTCTGCTTCTTCTGATTCACCCTCCTGACTTCACCCTCTCCTTCTCCTTCTTCTACTTCTTCTGATTCACCCTCCTGATTTCACCTTCTCCTTCTCCTTCTTCTACTTCTTCTGCTTCACCCTCCAGACTTCACCTTCTCCTTCTCCATCTTCTACTTCTTCTGATTCACCCTCCAGACTTCACCTTCTCCTTCTCCTTCTTCTGCTTCTTCTGATTCACCCTCCAGACTTCACCTTCTCCTTCTCCTTATTCTGCTTCTTCTGATTCACCCGCCAGACTTCACCTTCTCCTTCTCCTTATTCTGCTTCTTCTGATTCACCCTCCAGACTTCACCTTCTCCTTCTCCTTCTTCTGCTTCTTCTGATTCACCCTCCAGACTTTACCTTCTCCTTCTCCTTCTTCTGCTTCTTCTGATTCACCCTCCAGACTTCACCTTCTCCTTCTCCTTCATCTACTTCTTCTGATTCACCCTCCAGACTTCATCTTCTCCTTCTCCTTCTTCTGCTTCTTCTGATTCACCCTCCAGACTTCACCTTCTCCTCCTCCTTCTTCTGCTTTTTCTGATTCACCCTCCTGACTTCACCTTCTCCTTCTCCTTCTTCTACTTCTTCTGATTCACCCTCCAGACTTCACCTTCTCCTTCTCCTTCTTCTACTTCTTCTGATTCACCCACCAGACTTCACCTTCTCCTTCTCCTTCTTCTGCTTCTTCTGATTCACCCTCCAGACTTCACCTTCTCCTTCTCCTTCTTCTGCTTCTTCTGATTCACCCTCCAGACTTCATCTTCCCCTTCTCCTTCTTCTGCTTCTTTTGATTCACCCTTCAGACTTCACCTTCTCCTTCTCCTTCTTCTGCTTCTTCTGATTCACCCTCCAGACCTCACCTTCTCCTTCTCCTTCTTCAACTTCTTCTGATTCACCCTCCAGACTTCATCTTCTCCTTCTCCTTCTTTTGCTTCTTCTGATTCACCCTCCAGACTTCACCTTCTCCTTCTCCTTCTTCTGCTTCTTCTGATTCACCCTCCAGACTTCGCCTTCTCCTTCTCCTTCTTCTACTTCTTCTGATTCACCCTCCAGACTTCACCTTCTCCTTCTCCTTCTTCTACTTCTTCTGATTCACCCTCCAGTCTTCACCTTCTCCTTCTCCTTCTTTTGCGTCTTCTGATTCACCGTCCAGACTTCACCTTCTCCTTCTCCTTCTTCTGCTTCTCCTGATTCACCCTCCTGACTTCACCTTCTCATTCTCCTTCTTCTGCTTCTTCTGATTCACCCACCAGACTTCACCTTCTCCTTCTCCTTCTTCTACTTCTTCTGATTCACCCTCCAGACTTCACCTTCTCCTTCTTCTTTTTCTGCTTCTTCTGATTCACCCTCCAGACTTCACCTTCTCTTTTTCCTTCTTCTGCTTCTTCTGATTCACCCTCCAGATTTCACCTTCTCCTTCTCCTTCTTCTGCTTCTTCTGATTCACCCTCCAGACTTTACCTTCTCCTTCTCCTTCTTCTGCTTCTTCTGATTCACCCTCCAGACTTCACCTTCTCCTTCTCCTTCATCTACTTCTTCTGATTCACCCTCCAGACTTTATCTTCTCCTTCTCCTTCTTCTGCTTCTTCTGATTCAACCTCCAGACTTCACCTTCTCCTTCTCCTTCTTCGGCTTCTTCTGATTCACCCTCCAGACTTCACCTTCTCCTTCTCCTTCTTCTACTTCTTCTGATTCACCCTCGAGACTTCATCTTCTCCTTCTCCTTCTTCTGCTTCTTCTGATTCACCCTCCAGACTTCACCTTCTCCTTCTCCTTCTTCTGCTTCTTCTGATTCACCCTCCAGACTTCACCTTCTCCTTCTCCTTCTTCTACTTCTTCTGATTCACCCTCTAGACTTCAACTTCTCCTTCTCCTTCTTCTGCTTCTGCTTCACCCTCCAGACTTCACCTTCTCGTTCTCCTTCTTCTGCTTCTTCTGCTGCGCCCTCCAGACTTCACCTTCTCCTTCTCCTTCTTCTGCTTCTTCTGCTTCACCCTCCTGACTTCACCTTCTCCTTCTCCTTCTTCTACTTCTTCTGCTTCACCCCCCTGACTTCACCTTCTCCTACTCCTTCTGCTTCTTCTGATTCACCCTCCTAACTCCACCTTCTCCTTCTCCTTCTTCTGCTTCTTCTGATTCACCCTCCTGACTTCACCTTCTCCTTCTCCTTCTTCTGCTTCTTCTGATTCACCCTCCAGACTTCACCTTCTCCTTCTCCTTCTTCTGCTTCTTCTGATTCACCCTCCAGACCTCACCTTCTCCTTCTCCTTCTTCTACTTCTTCTGGTTCACCCTCCGGACTTCATCTTCTCCTTCTCCTTCTTCTGCTTCTTCTGATTCACCCTCCAGACTTCACCTTCTCCTTCTCCTTCTTCTGCTTCTTCTGATTCACTCTCCAGACTTCACCTTCTCCTTCTCCTTCTTCTACTTCTTCTGATTCACCCTCCAGACTTCACCTTCTCCTTCTCCTTCTTTTACTTCTTCTGATTCAACCTCCAGTCTTCACCTTCTCCTTCTCCTTCTTCTGCTTCTTCTGATTCACCCTCCAGACTTCACCTTCTCCTTCTCCTTCTTCTGATTCTTTTGATTCACCCTCCAGACTTCACCTTCTCCTTCTCCTTCTTCTGCTTCTTCTGATTCACCCTCCTGACTTCACCCTCTCCTTCTCCTTCTTCTACTTCTTCTGATTCACCCTCCTGACTTCACCTTCTCCTTCTCCTTCTTCTACTTCTTCTGCTTCACCCTCCAGACTTCACCTTCTCCTTCTCCATCTTCTACTTCTTCTGATTCACCCTCCAGACTTCACCTTCTCCTTCTCCTTCTTTTGCTTCTTCTGATTCACCCTCCAGACTTCACCTTCTCCTTCTCCTTATTCTGCTTCTTCTGATTCACCCGCCAGACTTCACCTTCTCCTTCTCCTTATTCTGCTTCTTCTGATTCACCCTCCAGACTTCACCTTCTCCTTCTCCTTCTTCTGCTTCTTCTGATTCACCCTCCAGACTTTACCTTCTCCTTCTCCTTCTTCTGCTTCTTCTGATTCACCCTCCAGACTTCACCTTCTCCTTCTCCTTCATCTACTTTTTCTGATTCACCCTCCTGACTTCACCTTCTCCTTCTCCTTCTTCTACTTCTTCTGATTCACCCTCCAGACTTCACCTTCTCCTTCTCCTTCTTCTACTTCTTCTGATTCACCCACCAGACTTCACCTTCTCCTTCTCCTTCTTCTGCTTCTTCTGATTCACCCTCCAGACTTCACCTTCTCCTTCTCCTTCTTCTGCTTCTTCTGATTCACCCTCCAGACTTAACCTTCTCCTTCTCCTTCTTCTGCTTCTTTTGATTCACCCTTCAGACTTCACCTTCTCCTTCTCCTTCTTCTGCTTCTTCTGATTCACCCTCCAGACCTCACCTTCTCCTTCTCCTTCTTCAACTTCTTCTGATTCACCCTCCAGACTTCATCTTCTCCTTCTCCTTCTTTTGCTTCCTCTGATTCACCCTCCAGACTTCACCTTCTCCTTCTCCTTCTTCTGCTTCTTCTGATTCACCCTCCAGACTTCGCCTTCTCCTTCTCCTTCTTCTACTTCTTCTGATTCACCCTCCAGACTTCACCTTCTCCTTCTCCTTCTTCTACTTCTTCTGATTCACCCTCCAGTCTTCACCTTCTCCTTCTCCTTCTTCTGCGTCTTCTGATTCACCGTCCAGACTTCACCTTCTCCTTCTCCTTCTTCTGCTTCTCCTGATTCACCCTCCTGACTTCACCTTCTCCTTCTCCTTCTTCTGCTTCTTCTGATTCACCCTCCAGACTTCACCTTCTCCTTCTTCTGCTTCTTCTGATTCACCCTCCAGACTTCACCTTCTCCTTCTCCTTCTTCTACTTCTTCTGATTCACCCTCCAGACTTCATCTTCTCCTTCTCCTTCTTCTGCTTCTTCTGACTCACCCTCCAGACTTCACCTTCTCCTGCTACTTCTCCTGCTTCTTCTGATTCACCCTACAGACTTCACCTTCTCCTTTTCCTTCTTCTGCTTCTTCTGATTCACCCTCCACACTTCACCATCTCCTTCTCCTTCTTCTGCTTCTTCTGAATCAACCTCCAGACTTCACCTTCTCCTTCTCCTTCTTCTACTTCTTCTGATTCACCCTCCAGACTTCACCTTCTCCTTCTCCTTCTTCTGCTTCTTCTGACTCACCCTCCAGACTTCACCTTCTCCTGCTACTTCTCCTGCTTCTTCTGATTCACCCTCCAGACTTCACCTTCTCCTTTTCCTTCTTCTGCTTCTTCTGATTCACCCTCCAGATTTCACCTTCTCCTTCTCCTTTTCTGCTTCTTCTGATTCACCCTCCAGACTTCACCTTCTCCTTCTCCTTCTTCTGCTTCTTCTGATTAACCCTCCAGACTCACCTTCTCCTTCTCCTTCTTCTACTTCTTCTGATTCACCCTCCAGACTTCACCTTCTCCTTCTCCTTCTTCTGCTTCTTCTGATTCACCCTCCAGACTTCACCTTCTCCTTCTCCTTCGTCTACTTCTTCTGATTCACCCTCCAGACTTCACCTTCTCCTTCTCCTTCTTCTACTTCTTCTGATTCACCCTCCAGACTTCACCTTCTCCTTCTCCTTCTTCTGCTTCTTCTGATTCACCCTCCAGACTTCACCTTCTCCTTCTCCTTCTTCTACTTCTTCTGATTCACCCTCCAGACTTCACCTTCTCCTTCTCCTTCTTCTACTTCTTCTGATTCACCCTCCAGACTTCACCTTCTCCTTCTCCTTCTTCTACTTCTTCTGCTTCTCCCTCCAGACTTCACCTTCTCCTTCTCCTTCTTCTGCTTCTTCTGATTCAACCTCCAGACTTCACCTTCTCCTTCTCCTTCTTCTACTTCTCCTGATTCACCCTCCAGACTTCACCTTCTCCTTCTCCTTCTTCTACTTCTTCTGATTCACCCTCCAGACTTCACCTTCTCCTTCTCCTTCTTCTACTTCTTATGATTCACCCTCCTGACTTCACCTTCTCCTTCTCCTTCTTCTGCTCCTTCTGCTTCACCCTCCAGACTTCACCTTCTCCTTCTCTTTCTTCTGCTTCTTCTGATTCATCCTCCAGACTTCACCTTCTCCTTCTCCTTCTTCTGATTCTTTTGATTCACCCTCCAGACTTCACCTTCTCCTTCTCCTTCTTCTGCTTCTTCTGATTCACCCTCCAGACTTCACCTTCTCCTTCTCCTTCTTCTACTTCTTCTGATTCACCCTCCTGACTTCACCTTCTCCTTCACCTTCTTCTACTTCTTCTGCTTCACCCTCCAGACTTCACCTTCTGCTTCTCATTCTTCTACTTCTTCTGATTCACCCTCCAGACTTCACCTTCTCCTTCTCCTTCCTCTGCTTCATCTGATTCACCCGCCAGACTTCACCTTCTCCTTCTCCTTATTCTGCTTCTCCTGATTCACCCTCCAGACTTCACCTTCTCCTTCTCCTTCTTCTGCTTCTTCTGAATCACCCTCCTGACTTACCTTCTCCTTCTCCTTCTTCTGCTTCTTCTGATTCACCCTCCAGACTTCACCTTCTCCTTCTCCTTCATCTACTTCTTCTGATTCACCCTCCAGACTTCATCTTCTCCTTCTCCTTCATCTGCTTCTTCTGATTCACCCTCCAGACTTCACCTTCTCCTTCTCCTTCTTCTGCTTTTTCTGATTCACCCTCCTGACTTCACCTTCTCCTTCTCCTTCTTCTACTTCTTCTGATTCACCCTCCAGACTTCACCTTCTCCTTCTCCTTCTTCTACTTCTTCTGATTCACCCACCAGACTTCACCTTCTCCTTCTCCTTCTTCTGCTTCTTCTGATTCACCCTCCAGACTTCACCTTCTCCTTCTCCTTCTTCTGCTTCTTCTGATTCACCCTCCAGACTTCACCTTCTCCTTCTCCTTCTTCTGCTTCTTTTGATTCACCCTTCAGACTTCGCCTTCTCCTTCTCCTTCTTCTGCTTCTTCTGATTCACCCTCCAGACCTCACCTTCTCCTTCTCCTTCTTCTACTTCTTCTGATTCACCCTCCAGACTTCATCTTCTCCTTCTCCTTCTTCTGCTTCTTCTGATTCACCCTCCACACTTCACCATCTCCTTCTCCTTCTTCTGCTTCTTCTGATTCACCCTCCAGACTTCACCTTCTCCTTCTCCTTTTTCTGCTTCTCCTGATTCACCCTCCTGACTTCACCTTCTCCTTCTCCTTCTTCTGCTTCTTCTGATTCACCCTCCAGACTTCACCTTCTCCTTCTCCTTCTTCTACTTCTTCTGATTCACCCTCCAGACTTCACCTTCTCCTGCTACATCTTCTGCTTCTTCTGATTCACCCTCCAGACTTCACCTTCTCCTTCTCATTCTTCTGCTTCTTCTGATTCACCCTCCAGACTTCACCTTCTCCTTCACCTTCTTCTACTTCTTCTGATTCACCCTCCAGACTTCACCTTCTCCTTCTCCTTCTTCTGCTTCTTCTGATTCACCCTCCAGACTTCACCTTCTCCTTCTCCTTCTTCTGCTTCTTCTGATTCAGCCTCCAGACTTCACCTTCTCCTTCTCCTTGTTCTACTTCTTCTGATTCACCCTCCAGACTTCACCTTCTCCTTCTCCTTCTTTTACTTCTTCTGATTCACCCTCCAGTCTTCACCTTCTCCTTCTCCTTCTTCTGCTTCTTCTGATTCACCCTCCAGACTTCACCTTCTCCTTCTCCTTCTTCTGATTCTTTTGATTCAGCCTCCAGACTTCATCTTCTCCTTCTCCTTCTTCTGCTTCTTCTGATTCACCCTCCTGACTTCACCCTCTCCTTCTCCTTCTTCTACTTCTTCTGATACACCCTTCTGACTTCACCTTCTCCTTCTCCTTCTTCTACTTCTTCTGATTCACCCTCCAGACTTCACCTTCTCCTTCTCATTCTTCTGCTTCTTCTGATTCACCCTCCAGACTTCACCTTCTACTTCTCCTTCTTCTACTTCTTCTGATTCACCCTCCAAACTTCACCTTCTCCTTCTCCTTCTTCTACTTCTTCTGCTTCTCCCTCCAGACTTCACCTTCTCCTTCTCCTTCTTCTGCTTCTTCTGATTCAGCCTCCAGACTTCACCTTCTCCTTCTCCTTCTTCTACTTCTTCTGATTCACCCTCCAGACTTCACCTTCTCCTTCTCCTTCTTCTACTTCTTCTGATTCACCCTCCAGACTTCACCTTCTCCTTCTCCTTCTTCTACTTCTTCTGATTCACCCTCCAGACTTCACCTTCTCCTTCTCCTTCTTCTGCTTCTTCTGATTCACCCTCCAGACTTCACCTTCTCCTTCTCCTTCTTCTACTTCTTCTGATTCACCCTCCAGACTTCACCTTCTCCTTCTCCTTCTTCTACTTCTTCTGATTCACCCTCCAGACTTCACCTTCTCCTTCTCCTTCTTCTACTTCTTCTGCTTCTCCCTCCAGACTTCACCTTCTCCTTCTCCTTCTTCTGCTTCTTCTGATTCAACCTCCAGACTTCACCTTCTCCTTCTCCTTCTTCTACTTCTCCTGATTCACCCTCCAGACTTCACCTTCTCCTTCTCCTTCTTCTACTTCTTCTGATTCACCCTCCAGACTTCACCTTCTCCTTCTCCTTCTTCTACTTCTTATGATTCACCCTCCTGACTTCACCTTCTCCTTCTCCTTCTTCTGCTCCTTCTGCTTCACCCTCCAGACTTCACCTTCTCCTTCTCTTTCTTCTGCTTCTTCTGATTCATCCTCCAGACTTCACCTTCTCCTTCTCCTTCTTCTGATTCTTTTGATTCACCCTCCAGACTTCACCTTCTCCTTCTCCTTCTTCTGCTTCTTCTGATTCACCCTCCAGACTTCACCTTCTCCTTCTCCTTCTTCTACTTCTTCTGATTCACCCTCCTGACTTCACCTTCTCCTTCACCTTCTTCTACTTCTTCTGCTTCACCCTCCAGACTTCACCTTCTGCTTCTCATTCTTCTACTTCTTCTGATTCACCCTCCAGACTTCACCTTCTCCTTCTCCTTCCTCTGCTTCATCTGATTCACCCGCCAGACTTCACCTTCTCCTTCTCCTTATTCTGCTTCTCCTGATTCACCCTCCAGACTTCACCTTCTCCTTCTCCTTCTTCTGCTTCTTCTGAATCACCCTCCTGACTTACCTTCTCCTTCTCCTTCTTCTGCTTCTTCTGATTCACCCTCCAGACTTCACCTTCTCCTTCTCCTTCATCTACTTCTTCTGATTCACCCTCCAGACTTCATCTTCTCCTTCTCCTTCATCTGCTTCTTCTGATTCACCCTCCAGACTTCACCTTCTCCTTCTCCTTCTTCTGCTTTTTCTGATTCACCCTCCTGACTTCACCTTCTCCTTCTCCTTCTTCTACTTCTTCTGATTCACCCTCCAGACTTCACCTTCTCCTTCTCCTTCTTCTACTTCTTCTGATTCTCCCACCAGACTTCACCTTCTCCTTCTCCTTCTTCTGCTTCTTCTGATTCACCCTCCAGACTTCACCTTCTCCTTCTCCTTCTTCTGCTTCTTCTGATTCACCCTCCAGACTTCACCTTCTCCTTCTCCTTCTTCTGCTTCTTTTGATTCACCCTTCAGACTTCGCCTTCTCCTTCTCCTTCTTCTGCTTCTTCTGATTCACCCTCCAGACCTCACCTTCATCTTCTCCTTCTTCTACTTCTTCTGATTCACCCTCCAGACTTCATCTTCTCCTTCTCCTTCTTCTGCTTCTTCTGATTCACCCTCCACACTTCACCATCTCCTTCTCCTTCTTCTGCTTCTTCTGATTCACCCTCCAGACTTCACCTTCTCCTTCTCCTTTTTCTGCTTCTCCTGATTCACCCTCCTGACTTCACCTTCTCCTTCTCCTTCTTCTGCTTCTTCTGATTCACCCTCCAGACTTCACCTTCTCCTTCTCCTTCTTCTACTTCTTCTGATTCACCCTCCAGACTTCACCTTCTCCTGCTACATCTTCTGCTTCTTCTGATTCACCCTCCAGACTTCACCTTCTCCTTCTCATTCTTCTGCTTCTTCTGATTCACCCTCCAGACTTCACCTTCTCCTTCACCTTCTTCTACTTCTTCTGATTCACCCTCCAGACTTCACCTTCTCCTTCTCCTTCTTCTGCTTCTTCTGATTCACCCTCCAGACTTCACCTTCTCCTTCTCCTTCTTCTGCTTCTTCTGATTCAGCCTCCAGACTTCACCTTCTCCTTCTCCTTGTTCTACTTCTTCTGATTCACCCTCCAGACTTCACCTTCTCCTTCTCCTTCTTTTACTTCTTCTGATTCACCCTCCAGTCTTCACCTTCTCCTTCTCCTTCTTCTGCTTCTTCTGATTCACCCTCCAGACTTCACCTTCTCCTTCTCCTTCTTCTGATTCTTTTGATTCAGCCTCCGGACTTCATCTTCTCCTTCTCCTTCTTCTGCTTCTTCTGATTCACCCTCCTGACTTCACCCTCTCCTTCTCCTTCTTCTACTTCTTCTGATACACCCTTCTGACTTCACCTTCTCCTTCTCCTTCTTCTACTTCTTCTGCTTCATCCTCCAGACTTCACCTTCTCCTTCTCCTTCTTCTACTTCTTCTGATTCACCCTCCAGCCTTCACCTTCTCCATCTCATTCTTCTGCTTCTTCTGATTCACCCTCCAGACTTCACCTTCTACTTCTCCTTCTTCTACTTCTTCTGATTCACCCTCCAAACTTCACCTTCTCCTTCTCCTTCTTCTACTTCTTCTGCTTCTCCCTCCAGACTTCACCTTCTCCTTCTCCTTCTTCTGCTTCTTCTGATTCAGCCTCCAGACTTCACCTTCTCCTTCTCCTTCTTCTACTTCTTCTGATTCACCCTCCAGACTTCACCTTCTCCTTCTCCTTCTTCTACTTCTTCTGATTCACCCTCCAGACTTCACCTTCTCCTTCTCCTTCTTCTACTTCTTATGATTCACCCTCCTGACTTCACCTTCTCCTTCTCCTTCTTCTGCTTCTTCTGCTTCACCCTCCAGACTTCACCTTCTCCTTCTCCTTCTTCTGCTTCTTCTGCTTCACCCTCCAGACTTCACCTTCTCCTTCTCCTTCTTCTGCTTCTTCTGCTTCACCCTCCAGACCTCACCTTCTCCTTCTCCTTCTTCTGCTTCTTCTGATTCACCCTCCTGACTTCAACATCTCCTTCTCCTTCTTCTACTTCTTCTGCTTCACCCTCCAGACTTCACCTTCTCCTTCTCCTTCTTCTGCTTCTTCTGATTCACCCTCCAGACTTCACCTTCTCCTTCTCCTTCTTCTGCTTCTTCTGATTCACCCGCCAGACTTCACCTTCTCCTTCTCCTTATTCTGCTTCTCCTGATTCGCCCTCCAGACTTCACCTTCTCCTTCTCCTTCTTCTGCTTCTTCTGATTCAGCCTCCAGACTTCACCTTCTCCTTCTCCTTCTTCTACCTCTTCTGATTCACCCTCCAGACTTCACCTTCTCCTTCTCCTTCTTCTACTTCTTCTGATTCACCCTCCAGACTTCACCTTCTCCTTCTCCTTCTTCTACTTCTTATGATTCACCCTCCTGACTTCACCTTCTCCTTCTCCTTCTTCTGCTTCTTCTGCTTCACCCTCCAGACTTCACCTTCTCCTTCTCCTTCTTCTGCTTCTTCTGATTCACCCTCCACACTTCACCATCTCCTTCTCCTTCTTCTGCTTCTTCTGATTCACCCTCCAGACTTCACCTTCTCCTTCTCCTTTTTCTGCTTCTCCTGATTCACCCTCCTGACTTCACCTTCTCCTTCTCCTTCTTCTGCTTCTTCTGATTCACCCTCCAGACTTCACCTTCTCCTTCTCCTTCTTCTACTTCTTCTGATTCACCCTCCAGACTTCACCTTCTCCTTCTCATTCTTCTGCTTCTTCTGATTCACCCTCCAGACTTCACCTTCTCCTTCACCTTCTTCTACTTCTTCTGATTCACCCTCCAGACTTCACCTTCTCCTTCTCCTTCTTCTGCTTCTTCTGATTCACCCTCCAGACTTCACCTTCTCCTTCTCCTTCTTCTGCTTCTTCTGATTCAGCCTCCAGACTTCACCTTCTCCTTCTCCTTGTTCTACTTCTTCTGATTCACCCTCCAGACTTCACCTTCTCCTTCTCCTTCTTTTACTTCTTCTGATTCACCCTCCAGTCTTCACCTTCTCCTTCTCCTTCTTCTGCTTCTTCTGATTCACCCTCCAGACTTCACCTTCTCCTTCTCCTTCTTCTGATTCTTTTGATTCAGCCTCCGGACTTCATCTTCTCCTTCTCCTTCTTCTGCTTCTTCTGATTCACCCTCCTGACTTCACCCTCTCCTTCTCCTTCTTCTACTTCTTCTGATACACCCTTCTGACTTCACCTTCTCCTTCTCCTTCTTCTACTTCTTCTGCTTCATCCTCCAGACTTCACCTTCTCCTTCTCCTTCTTCTACTTCTTCTGATTCACCCTCCAGCCTTCACCTTCTCCATCTCATTCTTCTGCTTCTTCTGATTCACCCTCCAGACTTCACCTTCTACTTCTCCTTCTTCTACTTCTTCTGATTCACCCTCCAAACTTCACCTTCTCCTTCTCCTTCTTCTACTTCTTCTGCTTCTCCCTCCAGACTTCACCTTCTCCTTCTCCTTCTTCTGCTTCTTCTGATTCAGCCTCCAGACTTCACCTTCTCCTTCTCCTTCTTCTACTTCTTCTGATTCACCCTCCAGACTTCACCTTCTCCTTCTCCTTCTTCTACTTCTTCTGATTCACCCTCCAGACTTCACCTTCTCCTTCTCCTTCTTCTACTTCTTATGATTCACCCTCCTGACTTCACCTTCTCCTTCTCCTTCTTCTGCTTCTTCTGCTTCACCCTCCAGACTTCACCTTCTCCTTCTCCTTCTTCTGCTTCTTCTGCTTCACCCTCCAGACTTCACCTTCTCCTTCTCCTTCTTCTGCTTCTTCTGCTTCACCCTCCAGACCTCACCTTCTCCTTCTCCTTCTTCTGCTTCTTCTGATTCACCCTCCTGACTTCAACATCTCCTTCTCCTTCTTCTACTTCTTCTGCTTCACCCTCCAGACTTCACCTTCTCCTTCTCCTTCTTCTGCTTCTTCTGATTCACCCTCCAGACTTCACCTTCTCCTTCTCCTTATTCTGCTTCTCCTGATTCGCCCTCCAGACTTCACCTTCTCCTTCTCCTTCTTCTGCTTCTTCTGAATCACCCTCCTGACTTACCTTCTCCTTCTCCTTCTTCTGCTTCTTCTGATTCACCCTCCAGACTTCACCTTCTCCTTCTCCTTCTTCTGCTTCTTCTGATTCACCCTCCAGACTTCACCTTCTCCTTCTCCTTCTTCTACTTCTTATGATTCACCCTCCTGACTTCACCTTCTCCTTCTCCTTCTTCTGCTTCTTCTGCTTCACCCTCCAGACTTCACCTTCTCCTTCTCCTTCTTCTGCTTCTTCTGCTTCACCCTCCAGACTTCACCTTCTCCTTCTCCTTCTTCTGCTTCTTCTGCTTCACCCTCCAGACCTCACCTTCTCCTTCTCCTTCTTCTGCTTCTTCTGATTCACCCTCCTGACTTCAACATCTCCTTCTCCTTCTTCTACTTCTTCTGCTTCACCCTCCAGACTTCACCTTCTCCTTCTCCTTCTTCTGCTTCTTCTGATTCACCCTCCAGACTTCACCTTCTCCTTCTCCTTATTCTGCTTCTCCTGATTCGCCCTCCAGACTTCACCTTCTCCTTCTCCTTCTTCTGCTTCTTCTGAATCACCCTCCTGACTTACCTTCTCCTTCTCCTTCTTCTGCTTCTTCTGATTCACCCTCCAGACTTCACCTTCTCCTTCTCCTTCTTCTGCTTCTTCTGATTCACCCTCCAGACTTCACCTTCTCCTTCTCCTTCTTCTGCTTCTTTTGATTCACCCTTCAGACTTCACCTTCGCCTTCTCCTTCTTCTGCTTCTTCTGATTCACCCTCCAGACCTCACCTTCTCCTTCACCTTCTTCTACTTCTTCTGCTTCACCCTCCAGACTTCACCTTCTGCTTCTCCTTCTTCTACTTCTTCTGATTCACCCTCCAGACTTCACCTTCTACTTCTCCTTCTTCTGCTTCATCTGATTCACCCGCCAGACTTCACCTTCTCCTTCTCCTTATTCTGCTTCTCCTGATTCACCCTCCAGACTTCACCTTCTCCTTCTCCTTCTTCTGCTTCTTCTGAATCACCCTCCTGACTTACCTTCTCCTTCTCCTTCTTCTGCTTCTTCTGATTCACCCTCCAGACTTCACCTTCTCCTTCTCCTTCATCTACTTCTTCTGATTCACCCTCCAGACTTCATCTTCTCCTTCTCCTTCATCTGCTTCTTCTGATTCACCCTCCAGACTTCACCTTCTCCTTCTCCTTCTTCTGCTTTTTCTGATTCACCCTCCTGACTTCACCTTCTCCTTCTCCTTCTTCTACTTCTTCTGATTCACCCTCCAGACTTCACCTTCTCCTTCTCCTTCTTCTACTTCTTCTGATTCACCCACCAGACTTCACCTTCTCCTTCTCCTTCTTCTGCTTCTTCTGATTCACCCTCCAGACTTCACCTTCTCCTTCTCCTTCTTCTGCTTCTTCTGATTCACCCTCCAGACTTCACCTTCTCCTTCTCCTTCTTCTGCTTCTTTTGATTCACCCTTCAGACTTCGCCTTCTCCTTCTCCTTCTTCTGCTTCTTCTGATTCACCCTCCAGACCTCACCTTCTCCTTCTCCTTCTTCTACTTCTTCTGATTCACCCTCCAGACTTCATCTTCTACTTCTCCTTCTTTTGCTTCTTCTGATTCACCCTCCAGACTTCACCTTCTCCTTCTCCTTCTTCTGCTTCTTCTGATTCACCTTCCAGACTTCGCCTTCTCCTTCTCCTTCTTCTACTTCTTCTGATTCACCCTCCAGACTTCACCTTCTCCTTCTCCTTCTTCTACTTCTTCTGATTCACCCTCCAGCCTTCACCTTCTCCTTCTCCTTCTTCTGCTTCTTCTGATTCACCCTCCAGACTTCACCTTCTCCTTCTCCTTCTTCTGCTTCTCCTGATTCACCCTCCTGACTTCACCTTCTCCTTCTCCTTCTTCTGCTTCTTCTGATTCACCCTCCAGACTTCACCTTCTCCTTCTCCTTCTTCTACTTCTTCTGATTCACCCTCCAGACTTCACCTTCTCCTGCTACTTTTTCTGCTTCTTCTGATTCACCCTCCAGACTTCACCTTCTCCTTTTCCTTCTTCTGCTTCTTCTGATTCATCCTCCAGATTTCACCTTCTCCTTCTCCTTCTTCTGCTTCTTCTGATTCACCCTCCAGACTTCACCTTCTCCTTCTCATTCTTCTGCTTCTTCTGATTCACCCTCCAGACTTCACCTTCTCCTTCACCTTCTTCTACTTCTTCTGATTCACCCTCCAGACTTCACCTTCTCCTTCTCCTTCTTCTGCTTCTTCTGATTCACCATCCAGACTTCACCTTCTCCTTCTCCTTCGTCTACTTCTTCTGATTCACCCTCCAGACTACACCTTCTCCTTCTCCTTCTTCTACTTCTTCTGATTCACCCTCCAGACTTCACCTTCTCCTTCTCCTTCTTCTGCTTCTTCTGATTCACCCTCCAGACTTCACCTTCTCCTTCTCCTTCTTCTGCTTCTTCTGATTCAGCCTCCAGACTTCACCTTCTCCTTCTCCTTCTTCTACTTCTTCTGATTCACCCTCCAGACTTCACCTTCTCCTTCTCCTTCTTCTACTTCTTCTGATTCACCCTCCAGACTTCACCTTCTCCTTCTCCTTCTTCTACTTCTTATGATTCACCCGCCTGACTTCACCTTCTCCTTCTCCTTCTTCTGCTTCTTCTGCTTCACCCTCCAGACTTCACCTTCTCCTTCTCCTTCTTCTGCTTCTTCTGCTTCACCCTCCAGACTTCACCTTCTCCTTCTCCTTCTTCTGCTTCTTCTGTTTCACCCTCCAGACCTCACCTTCTCCTTCTCCTTCTTCTACTTCTTCTGATTCACCCTCCTGACTTCACCTTCTCCTTCTCCTTCTTCTACTTCTTCTGCTTCACCCTCCAGACTTCACCTTCTCCTTCTCCTTCTTCTGCTTCTTCTGATTCACCCTCCAGACTTCACCTTCTCCTTCTCCTTCTTCTGCTTCTTCTGATTCACCCGCCAGACTTCACCTTCTCCTTCTCCTTATTCTGCTTCTCCTGATTCACCCTCCAGACTTCACCTTCTCCTTCTCCTTCTTCTGCTTCTTCTGAATCACCCTCCTGACTTACCTTCTCCTTCTCCTTCTTCTGCTTCTTCTGATTCACCCTCCAGACTTCACCTTCTCCTTCTCCTTCTTCTGCTTCTTCTGATTCACCCTCCAGACTTCACCTTCTCCTTCTCCTTCTTCTGCTTCTTTTGATTCACCCTTCAGACTTCACCTTCGCCTTCTCCTTCTTCTGCTTCTTCTGATTCACCCTCCAGACCTCACCTTCTCCTTTTCCTTCTTCTACTTCTTCTGATTCACCCTCCAGACTTCATCTTCTCCTTCTCCTTCTTTTGCTTCTTCTGATTCACCCTCCAGACTTCACCTTCTCCTTCTCCTTCTTCTGCTTCTTCTGATTCACCCTCCAGACTTCGCCTTCTCCTTCTCCTTCTTCTACTTCTTCTGATTCACCCTCCAGACTTCACCTTCTCCTTCTCCTTCTTCTACTTCTTCTGATTCACCCTCCAGTCTTCATCTTCTCCTTCTGCTTCTTCTGCTTCTTCTGATTCACCCTCCAGACTTCACCTTCTCCTTCTCCTTCTTCTGCTTCTCCTGATTCACCCTCCTGACTTCACCTTCTCCTTCTCCTTCTTCTGCTTCTTCTGATTCACCCTCCAGACTTCACCTTCTCCTTCTCCTTCTTCTACTTCTTCTGATTCACCCTCCAGACTTCACCTTCTCCTGCTACTTCTTCTGCTTCTTCTGATTCACCCTCCAGACTTCACCTTCTCCTTTTCCTTCTTCTGCTTCTTCTGATTCACCCTCCAGATTTCACCTTCTCCTTCTCCTTCTTCTGCTTCTTCTGTATCACCCTCCAGACTTCACCTTCTCCTTCTCCTTCTGCTTCTTCTGATTCACCCTCCAGACTTCACCTTCTCCTTCACCTTCTTCTACTTCTTCTGATTCACCCTCCAGACTTCACCTTCTCCTTCGCCTTCTTCTGCTTCTTCTGATTCACCCTCCAGACTTCACCTTCTCCTTCTCCTTCGTCTACTTCTTCTGATTCACCCTCCAGACTACACCTTCTCCTTCTCCTTCTTCTACTTCTTCTGATTCACCCTCCAGACTTCACCTTCTCCTTCTCCTTCTTCTGCTTCTTCTGATTCACCCTCCAGACTTCACCTTCTCCTTCTCCTTCTTCTACTTCTTCTGATTCACCCTCCAGACTTCACCTTCTCCTTCTCCTTCTTCTACTTCTTCTGCTTCTCCCTCCAGACTTCACCTTCTCCTTCTCCTTCTTCTGCTTCTTCTGATTCACCCTCCAGACTTCACCTTCTCCTTCTCCTTCTTCTACTTCTTCTGATTCACCCTTCAGACTTCACCTTCTCCTTCTCCTTCTTCTACTTCTTCTGATTCACCCTCCAGACTTCACCTTCTCCTTCTCCTTCTTCTACTTCTTATGATTCACCCTCCTGACTTCACCTTCTCCTTCTCCTTCTTCTGCTTCTTCTGCTCCACCCTCCAGACTTCACCTTCTTCTTCTCCTTCTTCTGCTTCTTCTGCTTCACCCTCCAGACTTCACCTTCTCCTTCTCCTTCTTCTGCTTCTTCTGCTTCTCCCTCCTGACTTCACCTTCTCCTTCTCCTTCTTCTACTTCTTCTGATTCACCCTCCAGACTTCACCTTCTCCTTCTCCTTCTTCTGCTTCTTCTGATTCACCCTCCAGACCTCACCTTCTCCTTCTCCTTCTTCTACTTCTTCTGATTCACCCTCCAGACTTCATCTTCTCCTTCTCCTTCTTCTGCTTCTTCTGATTCACTCTCCAGACTTCACCTTCTCCTTCTCCTTCTTCTACTTCTTCTGATTCACCCTCCAGACTTCACCTTCTCCTTCTCCTTCTTCTACTTCTTCTGATTCACCCTCCAGTCTTCACCTTCTCCTTCTCCTTCTTCTGCTTCTTCTGATTCACCCTTCAGACTTCACCTTCTTCTTCTCCTTCTTCTGCTTCTTCTGATTCACCCTCCAGACCTCACCTTCTCCTTCTCCTTCATCAACTTCTTCTGATTCACCCTCCAGACTTCATCTTCTCCTTCTCCTTCTTTTGCTTCTTCTGATTCACCCTCCAGACTTCACCTTCTCCTTCTCCTTCTTCTGCTTCTTCTGTTTCACCCTCCAGACTTCGCCTTCTCCTTCTCCTTCTTCTACTTCTTCTGATTCACCCTCCAGACTTCACCTTCTCCTTCTCCTTCTTCTACTTCTTCTGATTCACCCTCCAGTCTTCACCTTCTACTTCTCCTTCTTCTGCGTCTTCTGATTCACCCTCCAGACTTCACCTTCTCCTTCTCCTTCTTCTGCTTCTCCTGATTCACCCTCCTGACTTCACCTTCTCCTTCTCCTTATTCTGCTTCTTCTGATTCACCCTCCAGACTTCACCTTCTCCTTCTCCTTCTTCTACTTCTTCTGATTCACCCTCCAGACTTCACCTTCTCCTTCTACTTCTTCTGCTTCTTCTGATTCACCCTCCAGACTTCACCTTCTCTTTTTCCTTCTTCTGCTTCTTCTGATTCACCCTCCAGACTTCACCTTCTCCTTCTCCTTCTTCTACTTCTTCTGATTCACCCTCCAGACTTCACCTTCTCCTTCTCCTTCTTCTACTTCTTCTGCTTCTCCCTCCAGACTTCACCTTCTCCTTCTCCTTCTTCTGCTTCTTCTGATTCACCCTCCAGACTTCACCTTCTCCTTCTCCTTCTTCTACTTCTTCTGATTCACCCTTCAGACTTCACCTTCTCCTTCTCCTTCTTCTACTTCTTCTGATTCACCCTCCAGACTTCACCTTCTCCTTCTCCTTCTTCTACTTCTTATGATTCACCCTCCTGACTTCACCTTCTCCTTCTCCTTCTTCTGCTTCTTCTGCTCCACCCTCCAGACTTCACCTTCTTCTTCTCCTTCTTCTGCTTCTTCTGCTTCACCCTCCAGACTTCACCTTCTCCTTCTCCTTCTTCTGCTTCTTCTGCTTCTCCCTCCTGACTTCACCTTCTCCTTCTCCTTCTTCTACTTCTTCTGATTCACCCTCCAGACTTCACCTTCTCCTTCTCCTTCTTCTGCTTCTTCTGATTCACCCTCCAGACCTCACCTTCTCCTTCTCCTTCTTCTACTTCTTCTGATTCACCCTCCAGACTTCATCTTCTCCTTCTCCTTCTTCTGCTTCTTCTGATTCACTCTCCAGACTTCACCTTCTCCTTCTCCTTCTTCTACTTCTTCTGATTCACCCTCCAGACTTCACCTTCTCCTTCTCCTTCTTCTACTTCTTCTGATTCACCCTCCAGTCTTCACCTTCTCCTTCTCCTTCTTCTGCTTCTTCTGATTCACCCTTCAGACTTCACCTTCTTCTTCTCCTTCTTCTGCTTCTTCTGATTCACCCTCCAGACCTCACCTTCTCCTTCTCCTTCATCAACTTCTTCTGATTCACCCTCCAGACTTCATCTTCTCCTTCTCCTTCTTTTGCTTCTTCTGATTCACCCTCCAGACTTCACCTTCTCCTTCTCCTTCTTCTGCTTCTTCTGTTTCACCCTCCAGACTTCGCCTTCTCCTTCTCCTTCTTCTACTTCTTCTGATTCACCCTCCAGACTTCACCTTCTCCTTCTCCTTCTTCTACTTCTTCTGATTCACCCTCCAGTCTTCACCTTCTCCTTCTCCTTCTTCTGCGTCTTCTGATTCACCCTCCAGACTTCACCTTCTCCTTCTCCTTCTTCTGCTTCTCCTGATTCACCCTCCTGACTTCACCTTCTCCTTCTCCTTATTCTGCTTCTTCTGATTCACCCTCCAGACTTCACCTTCTCCTTCTCCTTCTTCTACTTCTTCTGATTCACCCTCCAGACTTCACCTTCTCCTTCTACTTCTTCTGCTTCTTCTGATTCACCCTCCAGACTTCACCTTCTCTTTTTCCTTTTCTGCTTCTTCTGATTCACCCTCCAGATTTCACCTTCTCCTTCTCCTTCTTCTGCTTCTTCTGATTCACCCTCCAGACTTCACCTTCTCCTTCTCCTTCTTCTGCTTCTTCTGATTCACCCTCCACACTTCACCTTCTCCTTCTCCTTCTTCTGCTTCTTCTGATTCACCCTCCAGACTACACCTTCTCCTTCTCCTTCTTCTACTTCTTCTGATTCACCCTCCAGACTTCACCTTCTCCTTCTCCTTCTTCTGCTTCTTCTGACTCACCCTCCAGACTTCACCTTCTCCTTCTCCTTCTTCTGCTTCTTCTGATTCACGCTCCAGACTTCACCTTCTCCTTCTCCTTCTTCTACTTCTTCTGATTCACCCTCCAGACTTCACCTTCTCCTTCTCCTTCTTCTACTTCTTCTGATTCACCATCCAGACTTCACCTTCTCCTTCTCCTTCTTCTACTTCTTCTGCTTCTCCCTCCAAACTTCACCTTCTCCTTCTCCTTCTTCTGCTTCTTCTGATTCACCCTCCAGCCTTCACCTTCTCCTTCTCCTTCTTCTACTTCTCCTGATTCACCCTCCAGACTTCACCTTCTCCTTCTCCTTCTTCTACTTCTTCTGATTCACCCTCCAGACTTCACCTTCTCCTTCTCCTTCTTCTACTTCTTATGATTCACCCTCCTGACTTCACCTTCTCCTTCTCCTTCTTCTGCTCCTTCTGCTTCACCCTCCAGATTTCACCTTCTCCTTCTCCTTCTTCTACTTCTTCTGATTCACCCTCCTGACTTCACCTTCTCCTTCTCCTTCTTCTCCTTCTTCTGCTTCACCCTCCAGACTTCACCTTCTCCTTCTCCTTCTTCTACTTCTTCTGATTCACCCTCCAGACTTCCCCTTCTCCTTCTCCTTCTTCTGCTTCTTCTGATTCACCCGCCAGACTTCACCTTCTCCTTCTCCTTATTCTGCTTCTCCTGATTCACCCTCCAGACTTCACCTTCTCCTTCTCCTTCTTCTGCTTCTTTTGAATCACCCTCCTGACTTACCTTCTCCTTCTCCTTCTTCTGCTTCTTCTGATTCACCCTCCAGACTTCACCTTCTCCTTCTCCTTCATCTACTTCTTCTGATTCACCCTCCAGACTTCATCTTCTCCTTCTCCTTCTTCTGCTTCTTCTGATTTACCCTCCAGACTTCACCTTCTCCTTCTCCTTCTTCTGCTTTTTCTGATTCACCCTCCTGACTTCACCTTTTCCTTCTCCTTCTTCTACTTCTTCTGATTCACCCTCCAGACTTCACCTTCTCCTTCTCCTTCTTCTACTTCTTCTGATTCACCCACCAGACTTCACCTTCTCCTTCTCCTTCTTCTGCTTCTTCTGATTCACCCTCCAGACTTCACCTTCTCCTTCTCCTTCTTCTGCTTCTTCTGATTCACCCTCCAGACTTCACCTTCTCCTTCTCCTTCTTCTGCTTCTTTTGATTCACCCTCCTGACTTCACCTTCTCCTTCTCCTTCTTTTGCTTCTTCTGATTCACCCTCCAGACCTCACCTTCTCCTTCTCCTTCTTCTACTTCTTCTGATTCACCCTCCAGACTTCATCTTCTCCTTCTCCTTCTTTTGCTTCTTCTGATTGACCCTCCAGACTTCACCTTCTCCTTCTCCTTCTTCTGCTTCTTCTGATTCACCCTCCAGACTTCGCCTTCTCCTTCTCCTTCTTCTACTTCTTCTGATTCACCCTCCAGACTTCACCTTCTCCTTCTCCTTCTTCTACTTCTTCTGATTCACCCTCCAGTCTTCATCTTCTCCTTCTCCTTCTTCTGCTTCTTCTGATTCACCCTCCAGACTTCACCTTATCCTTCTCCTTCTTCTGCTTCTCCTGATTCACCCTCCTGACTTCACCTTCTCCTTCTCCTTCTTCTGCTTCTTCTGATTCACCCTCCAGACTTCACCTTCTCCTTCTCCTTCTTCTACTTCTTCTGATTCACCCTCCAGACTTCACCTTCTCCTGCTACTCCTTCTGCTTCATCTGATTCACCCTCCAGACTTCACCTTCTCCTTTTCCTTCTTCTGCTTCTTCTGATTCACCCTCCAGATTTCACCTTCTCCTTCTCCTTCTTCTGCTTCTTCTGATTCACCCTCCAGACTTCACCTTCTCCTTCTCCTTCTTCTGCTTCTTCTGATTCACCCTCCAGACTTCACCTTATCCTTCACCTTCTTCTACTTCTTATGATTCACCCTCCTGACTTCACCTTCTCCTTCTCCTTCTTCTGCTTCTTCTGCTCCACCCTCCAGACTTCACCTTCTTCTTCTCCTTCTTCTGCTTCTTCTGCTTCACCCTCCAGACTTCACCTTCTCCTTCTCCTTCTTCTGCTTCTTCTGCTTCTCCCTCCTGACTTCACCTTCTCCTTCTCCTTCTTCTACTTCTTCTGATTCACCCTCCAGACTTCACCTTCTCCTTCTCCTTCTTCTGCTTCTTCTGATTCACCCTCCAGACCTCACCTTCTCCTTCTCCTTCTTCTACTTCTTCTGATTCACCCTCCAGACTTCATCTTCTCCTTCTCCTTCTTCTGCTTCTTCTGATTCACTCTCCAGACTTCACCTTCTCCTTCTCCTTCTTCTACTTCTTCTGATTCACCCTCCAGACTTCACCTTCTCCTTCTCCTTCTTCTACTTCTTCTGATTCACCCTCCAGTCTTCACCTTCTCCTTCTCCTTCTTCTGCTTCTTCTGATTCACCCTTCAGACTTCACCTTCTTCTTCTCCTTCTTCTGCTTCTTCTGATTCACCCTCCAGACCTCACCTTCTCCTTCTCCTTCATTAACTTCTTCTGATTCACCCTCCAGACTTCATCTTCTCCTTCTCCTTCTTTTGCTTCTTCTGATTCACCCTCCAGACTTCACCTTCTCCTTCTCCTTCTTCTGCTTCTTCTGTTTCACCCTCCAGACTTCGCCTTCTCCTTCTCCTTCTTCTACTTCTTCTGATTCACCCTCCAGACTTCACCTTCTCCTTCTCCTTCTTCTACTTCTTCTGATTCACCCTCCAGTCTTCACCTTCTACTTCTCCTTCTTCTGCTTCTTCTGTTTCACCCTCCAGACTTCATCTTCTCCTTCTCCTTCTTTTGCTTCTTCTGATTCACCCTCCAGACTTCACCTTCTCCTTCTCCTTCTTCTGCTTCTTCTGTTTCACCCTCCAGACTTCGCCTTCTCCTTCTCCTTCTTCTGCGTCTTCTGATTCACCCTCCAGACTTCACCTTCTCCTTCTCCTTCTTCTGCTTCTCCTGATTCACCCTCCTGACTTCACCTTCTCCTTCTCCTTATTCTGCTTCTTCTGATTCACCCTCCAGACTTCACCTTCTCCTTCTCCTTCTTCTACTTCTTCTGATTCACCCTCCAGACTTCACCTTCTCCTTCTACTTCTTCTGCTTCTTCTGATTCACCCTCCAGACTTCACCTTCTCTTTTTCCTTCTTCTGCTTCTTCTGATTCACCCTCCAGACTTCACCTTCTCCTTCTCCTTCTTCTACTTCTTCTGATTCACCCTCCAGACTTCACCTTCTCCTTCTCCTTCTTCTACTTCTTCTGCTTCTCCCTCCAGACTTCACCTTCTCCTTCTCCTTCTTCTGCTTCTTCTGATTCACCCTCCAGACTTCACCTTCTCCTTCTCCTTCTTCTACTTCTTCTGATTCACCCTTCAGACTTCACCTTCTCCTTCTCCTTCTTCTACTTCTTCTGATTCACCCTCCAGACTTCACCTTCTCCTTCTCCTTCTTCTACTTCTTATGATTCACCCTCCTGACTTCACCTTCTCCTTCTCCTTCTTCTGCTTCTTCTGCTCCACCCTCCAGACTTCACCTTCTTCTTCTCCTTCTTCTGCTTCTTCTGCTTCACCCTCCAGACTTCACCTTCTCCTTCTCCTTCTTCTGCTTCTTCTGCTTCTCCCTCCTGACTTCACCTTCTCCTTCTCCTTCTTCTACTTCTTCTGATTCACCCTCCAGACTTCACCTTCTCCTTCTCCTTCTTCTGCTTCTTCTGATTCACCCTCCAGACCTCACCTTCTCCTTCTCCTTCTTCTACTTCTTCTGATTCACCCTCCAGACTTCATCTTCTCCTTCTCCTTCTTCTGCTTCTTCTGATTCACTCTCCAGACTTCACCTTCTCCTTCTCCTTCTTCTACTTCTTCTGATTCACCCTCCAGACTTCACCTTCTCCTTCTCCTTCTTCTACTTCTTCTGATTGACCCTCCAGTCTTCACCTTCTCCTTCTCCTTCTTCTGCTTCTTCTGATTCACCCTTCAGACTTCACCTTCTTCTTCTCCTTCTTCTGCTTCTTCTGATTCACCCTCCAGACCTCACCTTCTCCTTCTCCTTCATCAACTTCTTCTGATTCACCCTCCAGACTTCATCTTCTCCTTCTCCTTCTTTTGCTTCTTCTGATTCACCCTCCAGACTTCACCTTCTCCTTCTCCTTCTTCTGCTTCTTCTGTTTCACCCTCCAGACTTCGCCTTCTCCTTCTCCTTCTTCTACTTCTTCTGATTCACCCTCCAGACTTCACCTTCTCCTTCTCCTTCTTCTACTTCTTCTGATTCACCCTCCAGTCTTCACCTTCTCCTTCTCCTTCTTCTGCGTCTTCTGATTCACCCTCCAGACTTCACCTTCTCCTTCTCCTTCTTCTGCTTCTCCTGATTCACCCTCCTGACTTCACCTTCTCCTTCTCCTTATTCTGCTTCTTCTGATTCACCCTCCAGACTTCACCTTCTCCTTCTCCTTCTTCTACT
This sequence comes from Somniosus microcephalus, assembly GCF_052327205.1. NCBI lineage: Eukaryota > Metazoa > Chordata > Chondrichthyes > Squaliformes > Somniosidae > Somniosus > Somniosus microcephalus. The sequence goes on from NW_028225368.1 coordinate 523,692, forward strand.
TCTTCTGATTCACCCTCCAGACTTCACCTTCTCCTTCTACTTCTTCTGCTTCTTCTGATTCACCCTCCAGACTTCACCTTCTCTTTTTCCTTCTTCTGCTTCTTCTGATTCACCCTCCAGATTTCACCTTCTCCTTCTCCTTCTTCTGCTTCTTCTGATTCACCCTCCAGACTTCACCTTCTCCTTCTCCTTCTTCTACTTCTTCTGATTCACCCTCCAGACTTCATCTTCTCCTTCTCCTTCTTCTGCTTCTTCTGATTCACCCTCCACACTTCACCTTCTCCTTCTCCTTCTTCTGCTTCTTCTGATTCACCCTCCAGACTACACCTTCTCCTTCTCCTTCTTCTACTTCTTCTGATTCACCCTCCAGACTTCACCTTCTCCTTCTCCTTCTTCTGCTTCTTCTGACTCACCCTCCAGACTTCACCTTCTCCTGCTACTTCTCCTGCTTCTTCTGATTCACCCTCCAGACTTCACCTTCTCCTTCTCCTTCTTCTACTTCTTCTGATTCACCCTCCAGACTTCACCTTCTCCTTCTCCTTCTTCTGCTTCTTCTGATTCACGCTCCAGACTTCACCTTCTCCTTCTCCTTCTTCTACTTCTTCTGATTCACCCTCCAGACTTCACCTTCTCCTTCTCCTTCTTCTACTTCTTCTGATTCACCATCCAGACTTCACCTTCTCCTTCTCCTTCTTCTACTTCTTCTGCTTCTCCCTCCAAACTTCACCTTCTCCTTCTCCTTCTTCTGCTTCTTCTGATTCACCCTCCAGCCTTCACCTTCTCCTTCTCCTTCTTCTACTTCTCCTGATTCACCCTCCAGACTTCACCTTCTCCTTCTCCTTCTTCTACTTCTTCTGATTCACCCTCCAGACTTCACCTTCTCCTTCTCCTTCTTCTACTTCTTATGATTCACCCTCCTGACTTCACCTTCTCCTTCTCCTTCTTCTGCTCCTTCTGCTTCACCCTCCAGATTTCACCTTCTCCTTCTCCTTCTTCTACTTCTTCTGATTCACCCTCCTGACTTCACCTTCTCCTTCTCCTTCTTCTCCTTCTTCTGCTTCACCCTCCAGACTTCACCTTCTCCTTCTCCTTCTTCTACTTCTTCTGATTCACCCTCCAGACTTCCCCTTCTCCTTCTCCTTCTTCTGCTTCTTCTGATTCACCCGCCAGACTTCACCTTCTCCTTCTCCTTATTCTGCTTCTCCTGATTCACCCTCCAGACTTCACCTTCTCCTTCTCCTTCTTCTGCTTCTTTTGAATCACCCTCCTGACTTACCTTCTCCTTCTCCTTCTTCTGCTTCTTCTGATTCACCCTCCAGACTTCACCTTCTCCTTCTCCTTCATCTACTTCTTCTGATTCACCCTCCAGACTTCATCTTCTCCTTCTCCTTCTTCTGCTTCTTCTGATTTACCCTCCAGACTTCACCTTCTCCTTCTCCTTCTTCTGCTTTTTCTGATTCACCCTCCTGACTTCACCATCTCCTTCTCCTTCTTCTACTTCTTCTGATTCACCCTCCAGACTTCACCGTCTCCTTCTCCTTCTTCTACTTCTTCTGATTCACCCACCAGACTTCACCTTCTCCTTCTCCTTCTTCTGCTTCTTCTGATTCACCCTCCAGACTTCACCTTCTCCTTCTCCTTCTTCTGCTTCTTCTGATTCACCCTCCAGACTTCACCTTCTCCTTCTCCTTCTTCTGCTTCTTTTGATTCACCCTCCTGACTTCACCTTCTCCTTCTCCTTCTTTTGCTTCTTCTGATTCACCCTCCAGACCTCACCTTCTCCTTCTCCTTCTTCTACTTCTTCTGATTCACCCTCCAGACTTCATCTTCTCCTTCTCCTTCTTTTGCTTCTTCTGATTGACCCTCCAGACTTCACCTTCTCCTTCTCCTTCTTCTGCTTCTTCTGATTCACCCTCCAGACTTCGCCTTCTCCTTCTCCTTCTTCTACTTCTTCTGATTCACCCTCCAGACTTCACCTTCTCCTTCTCCTTCTTCTACTTCTTCTGATTCACCCTGCAGTCTTCATCTTCTCCTTCTCCTTCTTCTGCTTCTTCTGATTCACCCTCCAGACTTCACCTTATCCTTCTCCTTCTTCTGCTTCTCCTGATTCACCCTCCTGACTTCACCTTCTCCTTCTCCTTCTTCTGCTTCTTCTGATTCACCCTCCAGACTTCACCTTCTCCTTCTCCTTCTTCTACTTCTTCTGATTCACCCTCCAGACTTCACCTTCTCCTGCTACTCCTTCTGCTTCATCTGATTCACCCTCCAGACTTCACCTTCTCCTTTTCCTTCTTCTGCTTCTTCTGATTCACCCTCCAGATTTCACCTTCTCCTTCTCCTTCTTCTGCTTCTTCTGATTCACCCTCCAGACTTCACCTTCTCCTTCTCCTTCTTCTGCTTCTTCTGATTCACCCTCCAGACTTCACCTTCTCCTTCACCTTCTTCTACTTCTTCTGATTCACCCTCCAGACTTCACCTTCTCCTTCTCCTTCTTCTGCTTCTTCTGATTCACCCTCCAGACTTCACCTTCTCCTTCTCCTTCGTCTACTTCTTCTGATTCACCCTCCAGACTACACCTTCTCCTTCTCCTTCTTCTACTTCTTCTGATTCATCCTCCAGACTTCACCTTCTCCTTCTTCTGCTTCTTCTGATTCACCCTCCAGACTTCACCTTCTCCTTCTCCTTCTTCTACTTCTTCTGATTCACCCTCCAGACTTCACCTTCTCCTTCTCCTTCTTCTACTTCTTCTGATTCACCCTCCAGACTTCACCTTCTCCTTCTCCTTCTTCTACTTATTCTGCTTCTCCCTCCAGACTTCACCTTCTCCTTCTCCTTCTTCTGCTTCTTCTGATTCACCCACCAGACTTCACCTTCTCCTTCTCCTTCTTCTACTTCTTCTGATTCACCCTCCAGACTTCACCTTCTCCTTCTCCTTCTTCTACTTCTTCTGATTCACCCTCCAGACTTCACCTTCTCCTTCTCCTTCTTCTACTACTTATGATTCACCCTCCTGACTTCACCTTCTCCTTCTCCTCCTTCTGCTTCTTCTGCTTCACCCTCCAGACTTCACCTTCTCCTTCTCCTTCTTCTGCTTCTTCTGCTTCACCCTCCAGACTTCACCTTCTCCTTCTCCTTCTTCTGCTTCTTCTGCTTCACCCTCCTGACTTCACCTTCTCCTTCTCCTTCTTCTTCTTCTTCTGATTCACCCTCCAGACTTCACCTTCTCCTTCTCCTTCTTCTGCTTCTTCTGCTTCACCCTCCTGACTTCACCTTCGCCTTCTCCTTCTTCTGCTTCTTCTGATTCACCCTCCTGACTTCACCTTCTCCTTCTCCTTCTTCTGATTCTTTTGATTCACCCTCCAGACTTCACCTTCTCCTTCTCCTTCTTCTGCTTCTTGTGATTCACCCTCCATACTTCACCTTCTCCTTCTCCTTCTTCTACTTCTTCTGATTCACCCTCCTGACTTCACCTTCTCCTTCTCCTTCTTCTGATTCTTTTGATTCACCCTCCAGTCTTCACCTTCTCCTTCTCCTTCTTCTGCTTCTTCTGATTCACCCTCCAGACTTCACCTTCTCCTTCTCCTTCTTCTGATTCTTTTGATTCACCATCCAGACTTCACCTTCTCCTTCTCCTTCTTCTGCTTCTTCTGATTCACCCTCCTGACTTCACCCTCTCCTTCTCCTTCTTCTACTTCTTCTGATTCACCCTCCTGACTTCACCTTCTCCTTCTCCTTCATCTACTTCTTCTGCTTCACCCTCCAGACTTCACCTTCTCCTTCTCCTTCTTCTGCTTCTTCTGATTCACCCTCCAGACTTCACCTTCTCCTTCTCCTTCTTCTGCTTTTTCTGATTCACCCTCCTGACTTCACCTTCTCCTTCTCCTTCTTCTACTTCTTCTGATTCACCCTCCAGACTTCACCTCCTCCTTCTCCTTTTTCTACTTCTTCTGATTCACCCACCAGACTTCACCTTCTCCTTCTCCTTCTTCTGCTTCTTCTGATTCACCCTCCAGACTTCACATTCTCCTTCTCCTTCTTCTGCTTCTTTTGATTCACCCTTCAGACTTCACCTTCTCCTTCTCCTTCTTCTGCTTCTTCTGATTCACCCTCCAGACCTCACCTTCTCCTTCTCCTTCTTCAACTTCTTCTGATTCACCCTCCAGACTTCATCTTCTCCTTCTCCTTCTTTTGCTTCTTCTGATTCACCCTCCAGACTTCACCTTCTCCTTCTCCTTCTTCTGCTTCTTCTGATTCACCCTCCAGACTTCGCCTTCTCCTTCTCCTTCTTCTCCTTCTTCTGATTCACCCTCCAGACTTCACCTTCTCCTTCTCCTTCTTCTACTTCTTCTGATTCACCCTCCAGACTTCCCCTTCTCCTTCTCCTTCTTCTGCTTCTTCTGATTCACCTACCAGACTTCACCTTCTCCTTCTCCTTATTCTGCTTCTCCTGATTCACCCTCCAGACTTCACCTTCTCCTTCTCCTTCTTCTGCTTCTTTTGAATCACCCTCCTGACTTACCTTCTCCTTCTCCTTCTTCTGCTTCTTCTTATTCACCCTCCAGACTTCACCTTCTCCTTCTCCTTCATCTACTTCTTCTGATTCACCCTCCAGACTTCATCTTCTCCTTCTCCTTCTTCTGCTTCTTCTGATTTACCCTCCAGACTTCACCTTCTCCTTCTCCTTCTTCTGCTTTTTCTGATTCACCCTCCTGACTTCACCTTCTCCTACTCCTTCTTCTACTTCTTCTGATTCACCCTCCAGACTTCACCTTCTCCTTCTCCTTCTTCTACTTCTTCTGATTCACCCACCAGACTTCACCTTCTCCTTCTCCTTCTTCTGCTTCTTCTGATTCACCCTCCAGACTTCACCTTCTCATTCTCCTTCTTCTGCTTCTTCTGATTCACCCTCCAGACTTCACCTTCTCCTTCTCCTTCTTCTGCTTCTTTTGATTCACCCTTCAGATTTCACCTTTTCCTTCTCCTTCTTTTGCTTCTTCTGATTCACCCTCCAGACCTCACCTTCTCCTTCTCCTTCTTCTACTTCTTCTGATTCACCCTCCAGACTTCATCTTCTCCTTCTCCTTCTTTTGCTTCTTCTGATTGACCCTCCAGACTTCACCTTCTCCTTCTCCTTCTTCTGCTTCTTCTGATTCACCCTCCAGACTTCGCCTTCTCCTTCTCCTTCTTCTACTTCTTCTGATTCACCCTCCAGACTTCACCTTCTCCTTCTCCTTCTTCTACTTCTTCTGATTCACCCTCCAGTCTTCATCTTCTCCTTCTCCTTCTTCTGCTTCTTCTGATTCACCCTCCAGACTTCACCTTCTCCTTATCCTTCTTCTGCTTCTCCTGATTCACCCTCCTGACTTCACCTTCTCCTTCTCCTTCTTCTGCTTCTTCTGATTCACCCTCCAGACTTCACCTTCTCCTTCTCCTTCTTCTACTTCTTCTGATTCACCCTCCAGACTTCACCTTCTCATGCTACTCCTTCTGCTTCATCTGATTCACCCTCCAGACTTCACCTTCTCCTTTTCCTTCTTCTGCTTCTTCTGATTCACCCTCCAGATTTCACCTTCTCCTTCTCCTTCTTCTGCTTCTTCTGATTCACCCTCCAGACTTCACCTTCTCCTTCTCCTTCTTCTGCTTCTTCTGATTCACCCTCCAGACATCACCTTCTCCTTCACCTTCTTCTACTTCTTCTGATTCACCCTCCAGACTTCACCTTCTCCTTCTCCTTCTTCTGCTTCTTCTGATTCACCCTCCAGACTTCACCTTCTCCTTCTCCTTCGTCTACTTCTTCTGATTCACCCTCCAGACTACACCTTCTCCTTCTCCTTCTTCTACTTCTTCTGATTCATCCTCCAGACTTCACCTTCTCCTTCTCCTTCTTCTGCTTCTTCTGATTCACCCTCCAGACTTCACCTTCTCCTTCTCCTTCTTCGACTTCTTCTGATTCACCCTCCAGACTTCACCTTCTCCTTCTCCTTCTTCTATTTCTTCTGATTCACCCTCCAGACTTCACCTTCTCCTTCTCCGTCTTCTACTTCTTCTGCTTCTCCCTCCAGACTTCACCTTCTCCTTCTCCTTCTTCTGCTTCTTCTGATTCACCCTCCAGACTTCACCTTCTCCTTCTCCTTCTTCTACTTCTTCTGATTCACCCTCCAGACTTCACCTTCTCCTTCTCCTTCTTTTACTTCTTCTGATTCACCCTCCAGACTTCACCTTCTCCTTCTCCTTCTTCTACTACTTATGATTCACCCTCCTGACTTCACCTTCTCCTTCTCCTCCTTCTGCTTCTTCTGCTTCACCCTCCAGACTTCACCTTCTCCTTCTCCTTCTTCTGCTTCTTCTGCTTCACCCTCCAGACTTCACCTTCTCCTTCTTCTGCTTCTTCTGCTTCACCCTCCTGACTTCACCTTCTCCTTCTCCTTCTTCTTCTTCTTCTGATTCACCCTCCAGACTTCACCTTCTCCTTCTCCTTCTTCTGCTTCTTCTGCTTCACCCTCCTGACTTCACCTTCGCCTTCTCCTTCTTCTGCTTCTTCTGATTCACCCTCCTGACTTCACCTTCTCCTTCTCCTTCTTCTGATTCTTTTGATTCACCCTCCAGACTTCACCTTCTCCTTCTCCTTCTTCTGCTTCTTCTGATTCACCCTCCAGACTTCACCTTCTCCTTCTCCTTCTTCTACTTCTTCTGATTCACCCTCCTGACTTCACCTTCTCCTTCTCCTTCTTCTGATTCTTTTGATTCACCCTCCAGTCTTCACCTTCTCCTTCTCCTTCTTCTGCTTCTTCTGATTCACCCTCCAGACTTCACCTTCTCCTTCTCCTTCTTCTGATTCTTTTGATTCACCCTCCAGACTTCACCTTCTCCTTCTCCTTCTTCTGCTTCTTCTGATTCACCCTCCTGACTTCACCCTCTCCTTCTCCTTCTTCTACTTCTTCTGATTCACCCTCCTGACTTCACCTTCTCCTTCTCCTTCATCTACTTCTTCTGCTTCACCCTCCAGACTTCACCTTCTCCTTCTCCTTCTTCTACTTCTTCTGATTCACCCTCCAGACTTCACCTTCTCCTTCTCCTTCTTCTGGTTCTTCTGATTCACCCTCCAGACTTCACCTTCTCCTTCTCCTTATTCTGCTTCTTCTGATTCACCCGCCAGACTTCACCTTCTCCTTCTCCTTATTCTGCTTCTTCTGATTCACCCTCCAGACTTCACCTTCTCCTTCTCCTTCTTCTGCTTCTTCTGATTCACCTTCAGACTTTACCTTCTCCTTCTCCTTCTTCTGCTTCTTCTGATTCACCCTCCAGACTTCACCTTCTCCTTCTCCTTCATCTACTTCTTCTGATTCACCCTCCAGACTTCACCTTCTCCTTCTCCTTCATCTACTTCTTCTGATTCACCCTCCAGACTTCATCTTCTCCTTCTCCTTCTTCTGCTTCTTCTGATTCACCCTCCAGACTTCACCTTCTCCTTCTCCTTCTTCTGCTTTTTCTGATTCACCCTCCTGACTTCACCTTCTCCTTCTCCTTCTTCTACTTCTTCTGATTCACCCTCCAGACTTCACCTCCTCCTTCTCCTTTTTCTACTTCTTCTGATTCACCCTCCAGACTTCACCTTCTCCTTCTCCTTCTTCTGCTTCTTCTGATTCACCCTCCAGACTTCACCTTCTCCTTCTCCTTCTTCTGCTTCTTTTGATTCGCCCTTCAGACTTCACCTTCTCCTTCTCCTTCTTCTGCTTCTTCTGATTCACCCTCCGGACCTCACCTTCTCCTTCTCCTTCTTCAACTTCTTCTGATTCACCCTCCAGACTTCATCTTCTCCTTCTCCTTCTTTTGCTTCTTCTGATTCACCCTCCAGACTTCACCTTCTCCTTCTCCTTCTTCTGCTTCTTCTGATTCACCCTCCAGACTTCGCCTTCTCCTTCTCCTTCTTCTCCTTCTTCTGATTCACCCTCCAGACTTCACCTTCTCCTTCTCCTTCTTCTACTTCTTCTGATTCACCCTCCAGTCTTCACCTTCTCCTTCTCCTTCTTCTGCTTCTTCTGATTCACCCTCCAGACTTCACCTTCTCCTTCTCCTTCTTCTGCTTCTCCTGATTCACCCTCCAGACTTCACGTTCTCCTTCTACTTCTTCTGCTTCTTCTGATTCACCCTCCAGACTTCACCTTCTCCTTCTCCTTCTTCTGCTTCTTCTGATTCACCCTCCAGACTTCACCTTCTCCTTCTCCTTCTTCTACTTCTTCTGATTCACCCTCCAGACTTCTCCTTCTCCTTCTCCTTCTTCTGCTTCTTCTGATTCACCCTCCAGACTTCACCTTCTCCTTCTCCTTCGTCTACTTCTTCTGATTCACCCTCCAGACTACACCTTCTCCTTCTCCTTCTTCTACTTCTTCTGATTCACCCTCCAGACTTCACCATCTCCTTCTCCTTCTTCTGCTTCCTCTGATTCACCCTCCAGACTTCACCTTCTCCTTCTCCTTCTTCTACTTCTTCTGATTCACCCTCCAGACTTCACCTTCTCCTTCTCCTTCTTCTACTTCTTCTGCTTTTCCCTCCAGACTTCACCTTCTCCTTCTCCTTCTTCTGCTTCTTCTGATTCACCCTCCAGACTTCACCTTCTCCTTCTCCTTCTTCTACTTCTTCTGATTCACCCTCCAGACTTCACCTTCTCCTTCTCCTTCTTCTACTTCTTCTGATTCACCCTCCAGACTTCACCATCTCCTTCTCCTTCTTCTACTTCTTATGATTCACCCTCCTGACTTCACCTTCTCCTTCTCCTTCTTCTGCTTCTTCCGCTTCAACCTCCAGACTTCACCTTCTCCTTCTCCTTCTTCTGCTTCTTCTGCTTCACCCTCCAGACTTCACCTTCTCCTTCTCCTTCTTCTGCTTCTTCTGCTTCACCCTCCTGACTTCACCTTCTCCTTCTCCTTCTTCTGCTTCTTCTGCTTCACCCTCCAGACTTCACCTTCTCCTTCTCCTTCTTCTGCTTCTTCTGCTTCACCCTCCAGACTTCACCTTCTCCTTCTCCTTCTTCTGCTTCTTCTGCTTCACCCTTCAGACTTCACCTTCTCCTTCTCCTTCTTCTGCTTCTTCTGCTTCGCCCTCCAGACTTCACCTTCTCCTTCTCCTTCTTCTGCTTCTTCTGCTTCACCCTCCAGACTTCACCTTCTCCTTCTCCTTCTTCTGCTTCTTCTGCTTCACCCTGCTGACTTCACCTTCTCCTTCTCCTTCTTCTGCTTCTTCTGATTCACCCTCCTAACTTCACCTTCTCCTTCTCCTTCTTCTGCTTCTTCTGATTCACCCTCCTGACTTCACCTTCTCCTTCTCCTTCTTCTGCTTCTTCTGATTCACCCTCCAGACTTCACCTTCTCCTTCTCCTTCTTCTGCTTCTTCTGATTCACCCTCCTGACTTCACCTTCTCCTTCTCCTTCTTCTGCTTCTTCTGCTTCACCCTCCAGACTTCACCTTCTCCTTCTCCTTCTTCTGCTTCTTCTGCTTCACCCTCCAGACTTCACCTTCTCCTTCTCCTTCTTCTGCTTCTTCTGCTTCACCCTCCTTACTTCACCTTCTCCTTCTCCTTCTTCTACTTCTTCTGATTCACCCTCCAGACTTCACCTTCTCCTTCTCCTTCTTCTGCTTCTTCTGATTCACCCTCCAGACTTCACATTCTCCTTCTCCTTCTTCTACTTCTTCTGATTCACCCTCGAGACTTCATCTTCTCCTTCTCCTTCTTCTGCTTCTTCTGATTCACCCTCCAGACATCACCTTCTCCTTCTCCTTCTTCTGCTTCTTCTGATTCACCCTCCAGACTTCACCTTCTCCTTCTCCTTCTTCTACTTCTTCTGATTCACCCTCTAGACTTCAACTTCTCCTTCTCCTTCTTCTGCTTCTTCTGCTTCACCCTCCAGACTTCACCTTCTCGTTCTCCTTCTTCTGCTTCTTCTGCTTCACCCTCCTGACTTCACCTTCTCCTTCTCCTTCTTCTACTTCTTCTGCTTCACCCCCCTGACTTCACCTTCTCCTTCTCCTTCTTCTGCTTCTTCTGATTCACCCTCCTAACTTCACCTTCTCCTTCTCCTTCTTCTGCTTCTTCTGATTCACCCTCCTGACTTCACCTTCTCCTTCTCCTTCTTCTGCTTCTTCTGATTCACCCTCCAGACTTCACCTTCTCCTTCTCCTTCTTCTGCTTCTTCTGATTCACCCTCCAGACTTCACCTTCTCCTTTTCCTTCTTCTGCTTCTTCTGATTCACCCTCCAGACCTCACCTTCTCCTTCTCCTTATTCTACTTCTTCTGATTCACCCTCCAGACTTCATTTTCTCCTTCTCCTTCTTCTGCTTCTTCTGATTCACCCTCCAGACTTCACCTTCTCCTTCTCCTTCTTCTGCTTCTTCTGATTCACCCTCCAGACTTCACCTTCTCCTTCTCCTTCTTCTACTTCTTCTGATTCACCCTCCAGACTTCACCTTCTCCTTCTCCTTCTTCTGCTTCTTCTGATTCACCCTCCAGTCTTCACCTCCTTCTTCTCCTTCTTCTGCTTCTTCTGATTCACCCTCCAGACTTCACCTTCTCCTTCTCCTTCTTCTGATTCTTTTGATTCACCATCCAGACTTCACCTTCTCCTTCTCCTTCTTCTGCTTCTTCTGATTCACCCTCCTGACTTTAACTTCTCCTTCTCCTTCTTCTACTTCTTCTGCTTCACCCTCCAGACTTCACCTTCTCCTTCTCCTCCTTCTGCTTCTTCTGATTCACCCTCCTGACTTCACCCTCTCCTTCTCCTTCTTCTACTTCTTCTGATTCACCCTCCTGACTTCACCCTTTCCTTCTCCTTCTTCTACTTCTTCTGCTTCACCCTCCTGACTTCACCTTCTCCTTCTCCTTCTTCTACTTCTTCTGCTTCACCCTCCAGAATTCACCTTCTCCTTCTCCTTCTTCTGCTTCTCCTGATTCACCCTCCTGACTTCACCTTCTCCTTCTCCTTCTTCTGCTTCTTCTGATTCACCCTCCAGACTTCACCTTCTCCTTCTCCTTCTTGTACTTCTTCTAATTCACCATCCAGACTTCACCTTCTCCTTCTTCTGCTTCTTCTGATTCACCCTCCAGACTTCACCTTCTCCTTCTCCTTCTTGTACTTCTTCTAATTCACCCTCCAGACTTCACCTTCTCCTTCTTCTGCTTCTTCTGATTCACCCTCCAGACTTCACCTTCTCCTTCTCCTTCTTCTACTTCTTCTGATTCACCCTCCAGACTTCACCTTCTCCTTCTCCGTCTTCGACTTCTTCTGCTTCTCCCTCCAGACTTCACCTTCTCCTTCTCCTTCTTCTGCTTCTTCTGATTCACCCTCCAGACTTCACCTTCTCCTTCTCCTTCTTCTACTTCTTCTGATTCACCCTCCAGACTTCACCTTCTCCTTCTCCTTCTTCTACTTCTTCTGATTCACCCTCCAGACTTCACCTTCTCCTTCTCCTTCTTCTACTACTTATGATTCACCCTCCTGACTTCACCTTCTCCTTCTCCTCCTTCTGCTTCTTCTGCTTCACCCTCCAGACTTCACCTTCTCCTTCTCCTTCTTCTGCTTCTTCTGCTTCACCCTCCAGACTTCACCTTCTCCTTCTCCTTCTTCTGCTTCTTCTGCTTCACCCTCCTGACTTCACCTTCTCCTTCTCCTTCTTCTTCTTCTTCTGATTCACCCTCCAGACTTCACCTTCTCCTTCTCCTTCTTCTGCTTCTTCTGCTTCACCCTCCTGACTTCACCTTCGCCTTCTCCTTCTTCTGCTTCTTCTGATTCACCCTCCTGACTTCACCTTCTCCTTCTCCTTCTTCTGCTTCTTCTGCTTCACCCTGCTGACTTCACCTTCTCCTTCTCCTTCCTCTACTTCTTCTGATTCACCCTCCAGACTTCACCTTCTCCTTCTCCTTCTTCTGCTTCTTCTGCTTCACCCTCCAGACTTCACCTTCTCGTTCTCCTTCTTCTGCTTCTTCTGCTGCGCCCTCCAGACTTCATCTTCTCCTTCTCCTTCTTCTGCTTCTTCTGCTTCACCCTCCTGACTTCATCTTCTCCTTCTCCTTCTTCTACTTCTTCTGCTTCAACCCCCTGACTTCACCTTCTCCTTCTCCTTCTTCTGCTTCTTCTGATTCACCCTCCTAACTTCACCTTCTCCTTCTCCTTCTTCTGCTTCTTCTGATTCACCCTCCTGACTTCACCTTCTCCTTCTCCTTCTTCTGCTTCTTCTGATTCACCCTCCAGACTTCACCTTCTCCTTCTCCTTCTTCTGCTTCTTCTGATTCACCCTCCTGACTTCACCTTCTCCTTCTCCTTCTTCTGCTTCTTCTGCTTCACCCTCCAGACTTCACCTTCTCCTTCTCCTTCTTCTGCTTCTTCTGCTTCACCCTCCAGACTTCACCTTCTCCTTCTCCTTCTTCTGCTTCTTCTGCTTCACCCTCCTGACTTCACCTTCTCCTTCTCCTTCTTCTACTTCTTCTGATTCACCCTCCAGACTTCACCTTCTCCTTCTCCTTCTTCTGCTTCTTCTGATTCACCCTCCAGACTTCACATTCTCCTTCTCCTTCTTCTACTTCTTCTGATTCACCCTCGAGACTTCATCTTCTCCTTCTCCTTCTTCTGCTTCTTCTGATTCATCCTCCAGACTTCACCTTCTCCTTCTCCTTCTTCTGCTTCTTCTGATTCACCCCCCAGACTTCACCTTCTCCTTCTCCTTCTTCTACTTCTTCTGATTCACCCTTTAGACTTCAACTTCTCCTTCTTCTGCTTCTTCTGCTTCACCCTCCAGACTTCACCTTCTCGTTCTCTTTCTTCTGCTTCTTCTGATTCACCCTCCTAACTTCACCTTCTCCTTATCCTTCTTCTGCTTCTTCTGATTCACCCTCCTGACTTCACCTTCTCCGTCTCCTTCTTCTGCTTCTTCTGATTCACCCTCCAGACTTCATCTTCTCCTTCTCCTTCTTCTGCTTCTTCTGATTCACCCTCCAGACTTCACCTTCTCCTTTTCCTTCTTCTGCTTCTTCTGATACACCCTCCAGACCTCACCTTCTCGTTCTCCTTCTTCTACTTCTTCTGATTCACCCTCCAGACTTCATCTTCTCCTTCTCCTTCTTCTGCTTCTTCTGATTCACCCTCCAGACTTCACCTTCTCCTTCTCCTTCTTCTGCTTCTTCTGATTCACCCTCCAGACTTCACCTTCTCCTTCTCCTTCTTCTACTTCTTCTGATTCACCCTCCAGACTTCACCTTATACTTCTCCTTCTTCTGCTTCTTCTGATTCACCCTCCAGTCTTCACCTCCTCCTTCTCCTTCTTCTGCTTCTTCTGATTCACCCTCCAGACTTCACCTTCTCCTTCTCCTTCTTCTGATTCTTTTGATTCACCCTCCAGACTTCACCTTCTCCTTCTCCTTCTTCTGCTTCTTCTGATTCACCCTCCAGACTTCACCTTCTCCTTCTCCTTCTTCTGCTTCTTCTGCTTCACCCTCCAGACTTCACCTTCTCCTTCTCCTCCTTCTGCTTCTTCTGATTCACCCTCCTGACTTCACCCTCTCCTTCTCCTTCTTCTGCTTCTTCTGATTCACCCTCCTGACTTCACCCTCTCCTTCTCCTTCTTCGACTTCTTCTGCTTCACCCTCCTGACTTCACCTTCTCCTTCTCCTTCTTCTACTTCTTCTGCTTCACCCTCCAGACTTCACCTTCTCCTTCTCCTTCTTCTGCTTTTTCTGATTCAACCTCCTGACATCACCTTCTCCTTCTCCTTCTTCTACTTCTTCTGATTCACCCTCCAGACTTCACCTTCTCCTTCTCCTTCTTCTACTTCTTCAATCACCCACCAGACTTCACCTTCTCCTTCTCCTTCTTCTGCTTCTTCTGATTCACCCTCCAGACTTCACCTTCTCCTTCTCCTTCTTCTGCTTCTTCTGATTCACCCTCCAGACTTCACCTTCTCCTTCTCCTTCTTCTGCTTCTTTTGATTCACCCTTCAGACTTCACCTTCTCCTTCTCCTTCTTCTGCTTCTTCTGATTCACCCTCCAGACCTCACCTTCTCCTTCTCCTTCTTCAACTTCTTCTGATTCACCCTCCAGACTTCATCTTCTCCTTCTCCTTCTTTTGCTTCTTCTGATTCACCCTCCAGACTTCACCTTCTCCTTCTCCTTCTTCTGCTTCTTTTGATTCACCCTTCAGACTTCACCTTCTCCTTCTCCTTCTTCTGCTTCTTCTGATTCACCCTCCAGACTTCACCTTCTCCTTCTCCTTCTTCTGCTTCTTCTGATTCACCCTCTAGACTTCACCTTCTCCTTCTCCTTCTTCTGCTTCTTTTGATTCACCCTTCAGACTTCACCTTCTCCTTCTCCTTCTTCTGCTTCTTCTGATTCACCCTCCAGACCTCGCCTTCTCCTTCTCCTTCTTCTACTTATTCTGATTCACCCTCCAGACTTCACCTTCTCCTTCTCCTTCTTCTACTTCTTCTGATTCACCCTCCAGTCTTCACCTTCTCCTTCTCCTTCTTCTGCGTCTTCTGATTCACCCTCCAGACTTCACCTTCTCCTTCTCCTTCTTCTGCTTCTCCTGATTCACCCTCCTGACTTCACCTTCTCCTTCTCCTTCTTCTGCTTCTTCTGATTCACCCTCCAGACTTCACCTTCTCCTTCTCCTTCTTGTACTTCTTCTAATTCACCCTCCAGACTTCACCTTCTCCTTCTCCTTCTTCTGCTTCTTCTGATTCACCCTCCAGACTTCACCTTCTCCTTCTCCTTCGTCTACTTCTTCTGATTCACCCTCCAGACTACACCTTCTCCTTCTCCTTCTTCTACTTCTTCTGATTCACCCTCCAAACTTCACCTTCTCCTTCTCCTTTTTCTGCTTCTTCTGATTCACCCTCCAGACTTCACCTTCTCCTTCTCCTTCTTCTACTTCTTCTGATTCACCCTCCAGACTTCACCTTCTCCTTCTCCTTCTTCTACTTCTTCTGATTCACCCTCCAGACTTCACCTTCTCCTTCTCCTTCTTCTACTTCTTCTGCTTCTCCCTCCAGACTTCACCTTCTCCTTCTCCTTCTTCTGCTTCTTCTGATTCATCCTCCAGACTTCACCTTCTCCTTCTCCTTCTTCTACTTCTTCTGATTCACCCTCCAGACTTCAGCTTCTCCTTCTCCTTCTTCTACTTCTTCTGATTCACCCTCCAGACTTCACCTTCTTCTTCTCCTTCTTCTACTTCTTATGATTCACCCTCCTGACTTCACCTTCTCCTTCTCCTTCTTCTGCTTCTTCTGCTTCACCCTCCAGACTTCACCTTCTCCTTCTCCTTCTTCTGCTTCTTCTGCTTCACCCTCCAGACTTCACCTTCTCCTTCTCCTTCTTCGGCTTCTTCTGCTTCACCCTCCTGACTTCACCTTCGCCTTCTCCTTCTTCTACTTCTTCTGATTCACCCTCCAGACTTCACCTTCTCCTTCTCCTTCTTCTGCTTCTTCTGCTTCACCCTCCAGACTTCACCTTCTCCTTCTCCTTCTTCTGCTTCTTCTGATTCGCCCTCCAGACTTCACTTCTCCTTCTCCTTCTTCTGCTTCTTCTGCTTTACCCTCCAGACATCACCTTCTCCTTCTCCTTCTTCTGCTTCTTCTGCTTCACCCTCCTGACTTCACCTTCTCCTTCTCCTTCTTCTACTTCTTCTGATTCACCCTCCAGACTTCACCTTCTCCTTCTCCTTCTTCTGCTTCTTCTGCTTCACCCTCCAGACTTCACCTTCTCGTTCTCCTTCTTCTGCTTCTTCTGCTGCGCCCTCCAGACTTCACCTTCTCCTTCTCCTTCTTCTGCTTCTTCTGCTTCACCCCCCTGACTTCACCTTCTCCTTCTCCTTCTTCTACTTCTTCTGCTTCACCCCCCTGACTTCACCTTCTCCTTCTCCTTCTTCTGCTTCTTCTGATTCACCCTCCTAACTTCACCTTCTCCTTCTCCTTCTTCTGCTTCTTCTGATTCACCCTCCTGACTTCACCTTCTCCTTCTCCTT
Source organism: Somniosus microcephalus (assembly GCF_052327205.1). Lineage (NCBI taxonomy): Eukaryota > Metazoa > Chordata > Chondrichthyes > Squaliformes > Somniosidae > Somniosus > Somniosus microcephalus. The sequence goes on from NW_028225368.1 coordinate 539,698, forward strand.
CTTCTGCTTCTTCTGATTCACCCCCCTGACTTCACCTTCTCCTTCTCCTTCTTCTGCTTCTTCTGATTCACCCTCCTAACTTCACCTTCTCCTTCTCCTTCTTCTGCTTCTTCTGATTCACCCTCCAGACTTCATCTTCTCCTTCTCCTTCTTCTGCTTCTTCTGATTCACCCTCCAGACTTCAACTTCTCCTTCTCCTTTTCTGCTTCTTCTGATTCAGCCTCCAGACTTCACCTTCTCTTTCTCCTTCTTCTACTTCTTCTGAATCACCCTCCAGACTTCACCTTCTTCTTCTCCTTCTTCTACTTCTTCTGATTCACCCTCCAGTCTTCACCTTCTCCTTCTCCTTCTTCTGCTTCTTCTGATTCACCCTCCAGACTTCACCTTCTCCTTCTCCTTCTTCCGATTCTTTTGATTCACCCTCCAGACTTCACCTTCTCCTTCTCCTTCTTCTGCTTCTTCTGATTCACCCTCCTGACTTCACCCTCTCCTTCTCCTTCTTCTACTTCTTCTGATTCACCCTCCTGACTTCACATTCTCCTTCTCCTTCTTCAACTTCTTCTGATTCACCCTCCAGACTTCACCTTCTACTTCTCCTTCTTCTGCTTCTTCTGATTCACCCTCCAGACTTCACCTTCTCCTTCTCCTTCTTCTGCTTCTTCTGATTCACCCTCCAGACTTCACCTTCTACTTCTCCTTATTCTGCTTCTTCTGATTCACCCTTCAGACTTCACCTTCTCCTTCTCCTTCTTCTGCTTCTTCTGATTCACCGTCCAGACCTCACCTTCTCCTTCTCATTCTTCTACTTCTTCTGCTTCACCCTCCAGACTTCACCTTCTCCTTCTCCTCCTTCTGCTTCTTCTGATTCACCCTCCTGACTTCACCCTCTCCTTCTCCTTCTTCTACTTCATCTGATTCACCCTCCTGACTTCACCCTCTCCGTCTCCTCCTTCTACTTCTTCTGCTTCACCCTCCTGACTTCACCTTCTCCTTCTCCTTCTTCTACTTCTTCTGCTTCACCCTCCAGACTTCACCTTCTCCTTCTCCTTCTTCTGCTTTTTCTGATTCACCCTCCTGACATCACCTTCTCCTTCTCCTTCTTCTACTTCTTCTGATTCACCCTCCAGACTTCACCTTCTCCTTCTCCTTCTTCTACTTCTTCTGATTCACCCACCAGACTTCACCTTCTCCTTCTCCTTCTTCTGCTTCTTCTGATTCACCCTCCAGACTTCACCTTCTCCTTCTCCTTCTTCTGCTTCTTCTGATTCACCCTCCAGACTTCACCTTCTCCTTCTCCTTCTTCTGCTTCTTTTGATTCACCCTTCAGACTTCACCTTCTCCTTCTCCTTCTTCTGCTTCTTCTGATTCACCCTCCAGACCTCACCTTCTCCTTCTCCTTCTTCAACTTCTTCTGATTCACCCTCCAGACTTCATCTTCTCCTTCTCCTTCTTTTGCTTCTTCTGATTCACCCTCCAGACTTCACCTTCTCCTTCTCCTTCTTCTGCTTCTTCTGATTCACCCTCCAGACTTCGCCTTCTCCTTCTCCTTCTTCTACTTCTTCTGATTCACCCTCCAGACTTCACCTTCTCCTTCTCCTTCTTCTACTTCTTCTGATTCACCCTCCAGTCTTCACCTTCTCCTTCTCCTTCTTCTGCGTCTTCTGATTCACCCTCCAAACTTCACCTTCTCCTTCTCCTTCTTCTGCTTCTCCTGATTCACCCTCCTGACTTCACCTTCTCCTTCTCCTTCTTCTGCTTCTTCTGATTCACCCGCCAGACTTCACCTTCTCCTTCTCCTTCTTGTACTTCTTCTAATTCACCCTCCAGACTTCACCTTCTCCTTCTCCTTCTTCTGCTTCTTCTGATTCACCCTCCAGACTTCACCTTCTCCTTCTCCTTCGTCTGCTTCTTCTGATTCACCCTCCAGACTACACCTTCTCCTTCTCCTTCTTCCACTTCTTCTGATTCACCCTCCAAACTTCACCTTCTCCTTCTCCTTCTTCTGCTTCTTCTGATTCACCCTCCAGACTTCACCTTCTCCTTCTCCTTCTTCTACTTCTTCTGATTCACCCTCCAGACTTCACCTTCTGCTTCTCCTTCTTCTACTTTTTCTGATTCACCCTCCAGACTTCACCTTCTCCTTCTCCTTCTTCTACTTCTTCTGCTTCTCCCTCCAGACTTCACCTTCTCCTTCTCCTTCTTCTGCTTCTTCTGATTCACCCTCCAGACTTCACCTTCTCCTTCTCCTTCTTCTACTTCTTCTGATTCACCCTCCAGACTTCAGCTTCTCCTTCTCCTTCTTCTACTTCTTCTGATTCACCCTCCAGACTTCACCTTCTCCTTCTCCTTCTTCTACTTCTTATGATTCACCCTCCTGACTTCACCTTCTCCTTCTCCTTCTTCTGCTTCTTCTGCTTCACCCTCCAGACTTCACCTTCTCCTTCTCCTTCTTCTGCTTCTTCTGCTTCACCCTCCAGACTTCACCTTCTCCTTCTCCTTATTCTGCTTCTTCTGCTTCACCCTCCTGACTTCACCTTCTCCTTCTCCTTCTTCTACTTCTTCTGATTCACCCTCCAGACTTCACCTTCTCCTTCTCCTTCTTCTGCTTCTTCTGCTTCACCCTCCAGACTTCACCTTCTCCTTCTCCTTCTTCTGCTTCTTCTGCTTCGCCCTCCAGACTTCACCTTCTCCTTCTCCTTCTTCTGCTTCTTCTGCTTCACCCTCCAGACATCACCTTCTCCTTCTCCTTCTTCTGCTTCTTCTGCTTCACCCTCCTGACTTCACCTTCTCCTTCTCCTTCTTCTACTTCTTCTGATTCACCCTCCAGACTTCACCTTCTCCTTCTCCTTCTTCTGCTTCTTCTGCTTCACCCTCCAGACTTCACCTTCTCGTTCTCCTTCTTCTGCTTCTTCTGCTGCGCCCTCCAGACTTCACCTTCTCCTTCTCCTTCTTCTGCTTCTTCTGCTTCACCCTCCTGACTTCACCTTCTCCTTCTCCTTCTTCTACTTCTTCTGCTTCACCCCACTGACTTCACCTTCTCCTTCTCCTTCTTCTGCTTCTTCTGATTCACCCTCCTAACTTCACCTTCTCCTTCTCCTTCTTCTGCTTCTTCTGATTCACCCTCCTGACTTCATCTTCTCCTTCTCCTTCTTCTGCTTCTTCTGATTCACCCTCCAGACTTCACCTTCTCCTTCTCCTTCTTCTGCTTCTTCTGATTCACCCTCCAGACTTCACCTTCTCCTTCTCCTTCTTCTGCTTCTTCTGATTCACCCTCCAGACCTCACCTTCTCCTTCTCCTTCTTCGAGTTCTTCTGATTCACCCTCCAGACTTCATCTTCTCCTTCTCCTTCTTCTGCTTCTTCTGATTCACCCTCCAGACTTCACCTTCTCCTTCTCCTTTTCTGCTTCTTCTGATTCACCCTCCAGACTTCACCTTCTCTTTCTCCTTCTTCTACTTCTTCTGAATCACCCTCCAGACTTCACCTTCTTCTTCTCCTTCTTCTCCTTCTTCTGATTCACCCTCCAGTCTTCACCTTCTCCTTCTCCTTCTTCTGCTTCTTCTGATTCACCCTCCAGACTTCACCTTCTCCTTCTCCTTCTTCTGATTCTTTTGATTCACCCTCCAGACTTCACCTTCTCCTTCTCCTTCTTCTGCTTCTTCTGATTCACCCTCCTGACTTCACCCTCTCCTTCTCCTTCTTCTACTTCTTCTGATTCACCCTCCTGACTTCACATTCTCCTTCTCCTTCTTCTACTTCTTCTGCTTCACCCTCCAGACTTCACCTTCTCCTTCTCCTTCTTCTACTTCTTCTGATTCACCCTCCAGACTTCACCTTCTCCTTCTCCTTCTTCTGCTTCTTCTGATTCACCCTCCAGACTTCACCTTCTCCTTCTCCTTATTCTGCTTCTTCTGATTCACCCTCCAGACTTCACCTTCTCCTTCTCCTTCTTCTGCTTCTTCTGATTCACCCTCCAGACTTCACCTTCTCCTTCTCCTTCTTCTGCTTCTTCTGATTCACCCTCCAGACTTCACCTTCTCCTTCTCCTTCTTCTGCTTCTTCTGATTCACCCTCCAGACTTCACATTCTCCTTCTCCTTCTTGTACTTCTTCTGATTCACCCTCCAGACTTCATCTTCTCCTTCTCCTTCTTCTGCTTCTTCTGATTCACCCTCCAGGCTTCACCTTCTCCTTTTCCTTCTTCTGCTTCTTCTGATTCACCCTCCAGACTTCACCTTCTCCTTCTCCTTCTTCTACTTCTTCTGATTCACCCTCCAGACTTCACCTTCTCCTTCTCCTTCTTCAACTTCTTCTGATTCACCCTCCAGATTTCACCTTCTACTTCTCCTTCTTCTGCTTCTTCTAATTCACCCTCCAGACTTCACCTTCTCCTTCTCCTTCTTCTGCTTCTTCTGATTCACCCTCCAGACTTCACCTTCTCCTTCTCCTTTTTCTGCTTCTTCTGATTCACCCTTCAGACTTCACCTTCTCCTTCTCCTTCTTCTGCTTCTTCTGATTCACCCTCCAGACCTCACCTTCTCCTTCTCCTTCTTCTAGTTCTTCTGATTCACCCTCCAGACTTCATCTTCTACTTCTCCTTCTTCTGCTTCTTCTGATTCACCCTCCAGACTTCACCTTCTCCTTCTCCTTCTTCTGCTTCTTCTGATTCACCCTCCAGACTTCGCCTTCTCCTTCTCCTTCTTCTACTTCTTCTGATTCACCCTCCAGACTTCACCTTCTCCTTCTCCTTCTTCTACTTCTTCTGATTCACCCTCCAGTCTTCACCTTCTCCTTCTCCTTCTTCTGCTTCTTCTGATTCACCCTCCAGACTTCACCTTCTCCTTCTCCTTCTTCTGCTTCTTCTGATTCACCCTCCTGACTTCACCTTCTCCTTCTCCTTCTTCTGCTTCTTCTGATTCACCCTCCAGACTTCACCTTCTCCTTCTCCTTCTTCTACTTCTTCTGATTCACCCTCCAGACTTCACCTTCTCCTTCTACTTCTTCTCCTTCTTCTGATTCACCCTCCAGACTTCACCTTCTCCTTCTCCTTCTTCTGCTTCTTCTGATTCACCCTCCAGACTTCACCTTCTCCCTCTCCTTCTTCTGCTTCTTCTGATGCACCCTCCAGACTTCACCTTCTCCTTCTCCTTCTTCTGCTTCTTCTGATTCACCCTCCAGACTTCACCTTCTCCTTCTCCTTCTTCTACTTCTTCTGATTCACCCTCCAGACTTTACCTTCTCCTTCTACTTCTTCTGCTTCTTCTGATTCACCCTCCAGACTTCACCTTCTCATTCTCCTTCGTCTACTTCTTCTGATTCAGCCTCCAGACTTCACCTTCTACTTCTCCTTCTTCTGCTTCTTCTGATTCACCCTCCAGACTTCACCTTCTCCTTCTCCTTCTTCTGCTTCTTCTGATTCACCCTCCAGACTTCACCTTCTCCTTCTCCTTCTTCTGCTTCTTCTGATTCACCCTTCAGACTTCACCTTCTCCTTCTACTTCTTCTGCTTCTTCTGATTCACCCTCCAGACTTCACCTTCTCATTCTCCTTCGTCTACTTCTTCTGATTCAGCCTCCAGACTTCACCTTCTACTTCTCCTTCTTCTGCTTCTTCTGATTCAACCTCCAGACCTCACCTTCTCCTTCTCCTTCTTCTACTTCTTCTGATTCACCCTCCAGACTTCATCTTCTCCTTCTCCTTCTTCTGCTTCTTCTGATTCACCCTCCAGACTTCACCTTCTCCTTCTCCTTCTTATGCTTCTTCTGATTCACCCTCCAGACTTCGCCTACTCCTTCTCCTTCTTCTACTCCTTCTGATTCACCCTCCAGACTTCACCTTCTCCTTCTCCTTCTTCTACTTCTTCTGATTTACCCTCCAGTCTTCACCTTCTCCTTCTCCTTCTTCTGCTTCTTCTGATTCACCCTCCAGACTTCACCTTCTCCTTCTCCTTCTTCTGCTTCTTCTGATTCACCCTCCTGACTTCACCTTCTCCTTCTCCTTCTTCTGCTTCTTCTGATTCACCCTCCTGACTTCACCTTCTCCTTCTCCTTCTTCTACTTCTTCTGCTTCACCCTCCAGACTTCACCTTCTCCTTCTCCTTCTTCTACTTCTTCTGATTCACCCTCCAGACTTCACCTTCTCCTTCTCCTTCTTCTGCTTCTTCTGATTCACCCTCCAGACTTCACCTTCTCCTTCTCCTTATTCTGCTTCTTCTGATTCACCCTCCAGACTTCACCTTCTGCTTCTCCTTCTTCTGCTTCTTCTGATTCACCCTCCAGACTTCACCTTCTGCTTCTCCTTCTTCTGCTTCTTCTGATTCACCCTCCAGACTTCACCTTCTCCTTCTCCTTCTTCTGCTTCTTCTGATTCACCCTCCAGACTTCACCTTCTCCTTCTCCTTCTTCTACTTCTTCTGATTCACCCTCCAGACTTCATCTTCTCCTTCTCCTTCTTCTGCTTCTTCTGATTCACCCTCCAGACTTCACCTTCTCCTTCTCCTTCTTCTGCTTCTTCTGATTCACCCTCCAGACTTCACCTTCTCCTTCTCCTTCTTCTACTTCTTCTGATTCACCCTCCAGACTTCACCTTCTCCTTCTCCTTCTTCAACTTCTTCTGATTCACCCTCCAGACTTCACCTTCTACTTCTCCTTCTTCTGCTTCTCCTGATTCACCCTCCAGACTTCACCTTCTCCTTCTCCTTCTTCTGCTTCTTCTGATTCACCCTCCAGACTTCACCTTCTCCTTCTCCTTCTTCTGCTTCTTCTGATTCACCCTTCAGACTTCACCTTCTCCTTCTCCTTCTTCTGCTTCTTTTGATTCACCCTTCAGACTTCACCTTCTCCTTCTCCTTCTTCTGCTTCTTCTGATTCACCCTCCAGACCTCACCTTCTCCTTCTCCTTCTTCAACTTCTTCTGATTCACCCTCCAGACTTCATCTTCTCCTTCTCCTTCTTTTGCTTCTTCTGATTCACCCTCCAGACTTCACCTTCTCCTTCTCCTTCTTCTGCTTCTTCTGATTCACCCTCCAGACTTCGCCTTCTCCTTCTCCTTCTTCTACTTCTTCTGATTCACCCTCCAGACTTCACCTTCTCCTTCTCCTTCTTCTACTTCTTCTGATTCACCCTCCAGTCTTCACCTTCTCCTTCTCCTTCTTCTGCGTCTTCTGATTCACCCTCCAAACTTCACCTTCTCCTTCTCCTTCTTCTGCTTCTCCTGATTCACCCTCCTGACTTCACCTTCTCCTTCTCCTTCTTCTGCTTCTTCTGATTCACCCACCAGACTTCACCTTCTCCTTCTCCTTCTTGTACTTCTTCTAATTCACCCTCCAGACTTCACCTTCTCCTTCTCCTTCTTCTGCTTCTTCTGATTCACCCTCCAGACTTCACCTTCTCCTTCTCCTTCGTCTGCTTCTTCTGATTCACCCTCCAGACTACACCTTCTCCTTCTCCTTCTTCCACTTCTTCTGATTCACCCTCCAAACTTCACCTTCTCCTTCTCCTTCTTCTGCTTCTTCTGATTCACCCTCCAGACTTCACCTTCTCCTTCTCCTTCTTCTACTTCTTCTGATTCACCCTCCAGACTTCACCTTCTGCTTCTCCTTCTTCTACTTCTTCTGATTCACCCTCCAGACTTCACCTTCTCCTTCTCCTTCTTCTACTTCTTCTGCTTCTCCCTCCAGACTTCACCTTCTCCTTCTCCTTCTTCTGCTTCTTCTGATTCACCCTCCAGACTTCACCTTCTCCTTCTCCTTCTTCTACTTCTTCTGATTCCCCCTCCAGACTTCAGCTTCTCCTTCTCCTTCTTCTGCTTCTTCTGCTTCACCCTCCAGACTTCACCTTCTCCTTCTCCTTCTTCTGCTTCTTCTGCTTCACCCTCCAGACTTCACCTTCTCCTTCTCCTTCTTCTGCTTCTTCTGCTTCACCCTCCTGACTTCACCTTCTCCTTCTCCTTCTTCTACTTCTTCTGATTCACCCTCCAGACTTCACCTTCTCCTTCTCCTTCTTCTGCTTATTCTGCTTCACCCTCCAGACTTCACCTTCTCCTTCTCCTTCTTCTGCTTCTTCTGCTTCGCCCTCCAGACTTCACCTTCTCCTTCTCCTTCTTCTGCTTCTTCTGCTTCACCCTCCAGACATCACCTTCTCCTTCTCCTTCTTCTGCTTCTTCTGCTTCACCCTCCTGACTTCACCTTCTCCTTCTCCTTCTTCTACTTCTTCTGATTCTCCCTCCAGACTTCACCTTCTCCTTCTCCTTCTTCTGCTTCTTCTGCTTCACCCTCCAGACTTCACCTTCTCGTTCTCCTTCTTCTGCTTCTTCTGCTGCGCCCTCCAGACTTCACCTTCTCCTTCTCCTTCTTCTGCTTCTTCTGCTTCACCCTCCTGACTTCACCTTCTCCTTCTCCTTCTTCTACTTCTTCTGCTTCACCCCACTGACTTCACCTTCTCCTTCTCCTTCTTCTGCTTCTTCTGATTCACCCTCCTAACTTCAACTTCTCCTTCTCCTTCTTCTGCTTCTTCTGATTCACCCTCCTGACTTCATCTTCTCCTTCTCCTTCTTCTGCTTCTTCTGATTCACCCTCCAGACTTCACCTTCTCCTTCTCCTTCTTCTGCTTCTTCTGATTCACCCTCCAGACTTCACCTTCTCCTTCTCCTTCTTCTGCTTCTTCTGATTCACCCTCCAGACCTCACCTTCTCCTTCTCCTTCTTCTACTTCTTCTGATTCACCCTCCAGACTTCATCTTCTCCTTCTCCTTCTTCTGCTTCTTCTGATTCACCCTCCAGACTTCACCTTCTCCTGCTCCTTTTCTGCTTCTTCTGATTCACCCTCTAGTCTTCACCTTCTCTTTCTCCTTCTTCTACTTCTTCTGAATCACCCTCCAGACTTCACCTTCTTCTTCTCCTTCTTCTCCTTCTTCTGATTCACCCTCCAGTCTTCACCTTCTCCTTCTCCTTCTTCTGCTTCTTCTGATTCACCCTCCAGACTTCACCTTCTCCTTCTCCTTTTCTGCTTCTTCTGATTCACCCTCCAGACTTCACCTTCTCTTTATCCTTCTTCTACTTCTTCTGAATCACCCTCCAGACTTCACCTTCTTCTTCTCCTTCTTCTCCTTCTTCTGATTCACCCTCCAGTCTTCACCTTCTCCTTCTCCTTCTTCTGCTTCTTCTGATTCACCCTCCAGACTTCACCTTCTCCTTCTCCTTCTTCTACTTCTTCTGCTTCACCCTCCAGACTTCACCTTCTCCTTCTCCTTCTTCTACTTCTTCTGATTCACCCTCCAGACTTCACCTTCTCCTTCTCCTGCTTCTGCTTCTTCTGATTCACCCTCCAGACTTCACCTTCTCCTTCTCCTTATTCTGCTTCTTCTGATTCACCCTCCAGACTTCACCTTCTCCTTCTCCTTCTTCTGCTTCTTCTGATTCACCCTCCAGACTTCACCTTCTCCTTCTCCTTCTTCTGCTTCTTCTGATTCACCCTCCAGACTTCATCTTCTCCTTCTCCTTCTTCTGCTTCTTCTGATTCACCCTCCAGACTTCACATTCTCCTTCTCCTTCTTCTACTTCTTCTGATTCACCCTCCAGACTTCATCTTCTCCTTCTCCTTCTTCTGCTTCTTCTGATTCACCCTCCAGACTTCACCTTCTCCTTCTCCTTATTCTGCTTCTTCTGATTCACCCTCCAGACTTCACCTTCTCCTTCTCCTTCTTCTGCTTCTTCTGATTCACCCTCCAGACTTCACCTTCTCCTTCTCCTTTTTCTGCTTCTTCTGATTCACCCTTCAGACTTCACCTTCTCCTTCTCCTTCTTCTGCTTCTTCTGATTCACCCTCCAGACCTCACCTTCTCCTTCTCCTTCTTCTACTTCTTCTGATTCACCCTCCAGACTTCATCTTCTCCTTCTCCTTCTTCTGCTTCTTCTGATTCACCCTCCAGACTTCACCTTCTCCTTCTCCTTCTTCTGCTTCTTCTGATTCACCCTCCAGACTTCGCCTTCTCCTTCTCCTTCTTCTACTTCTTCTGATTCACCCTCCAGACTTCACCTTCTCCTTCTCCTTCTTCTACTTCTTCCGATTCACCCTCCAGTCTTCACCTTCTCCTTCTCCTTCTTCTGCTTCTTCTGATTCACCCTCCAGACTTCACCTTCTCCTTCTCCTTCTTCTGCTTCTTCTGATTCACCCTCCTGACTTCACCTTCTCCTTCTCCTTCTTCTGCTTCTTCTGATTCACCCTCCAGACTTCACCTTCTCCTTCTCCTTCTTCTACTTCTTCTGATTCACCCTCCAGACTTCACCTTCTCCTTCTACTTCTTCTCCTTCTTCTGATTCACCCTCCAGACTTCACCTTCTCCTTCTCCTTCTTCTGCTTCTTCTGATTCACCCTCCAGACTTCACCTTCTCCCTCTCCTTCTTCTGCTTCTTCTGATGCACCCTCCAGACTTCACCTTCTCCTTCTCCTTCTTCTACTTCTTCTGATTCACCCTCCAGACTTTACCTTCTCCTTCTACTTCTTCTGCTTCTTCTGATTCACCCTCCAGACTTCACCTTCTCATTCTCCTTCGTCTACTTCTTCTGATTCAGCCTCCAGACTTCACCTTCTACTTCTCCTTCTTCTGCTTCTTCTGATTCACCCTCCAGACTTCACCTTCTCCTTCTCCTTCTTCTGCTTCTTCTGATTCACCCTCCAGACTTCACCTTCTCCTTCTCCTTCTTCTGCTTCTTCTGATTCACCCTTCAGACTTCACCTTCTCCTTCTACTTCTTCTGCTTCTTCTGATTCACCCTCCAGACTTCACCTTCTCATTCTCCTTCGTCCACTTCTTCTGATTCAGCCTCCAGACTTCACCTTCTACTTCTCCTTCTTCTGCTTCTTCTGATTCAACCTCCAGACCTCACCTTCTCCTTCTCCTTCTTCTACTTCTTCTGATTCACCCTCCAGACTTCATCTTCTCCTTCTCCTTCTTCTGCTTCTTCTGATTCACCCTCCAGACTTCACCTTCTCCTTCTCCTTCTTCTGCTTCTTCTGATTCACCCTCCAGACTTCGCCTACTACTTCTCCTTCTTCTACTCCTTCTGATTCACCCTCCAGACTTCACCTTCTCCTTCTCCTTCTTCTACTTCTTAAGATTTACCCTCCAGTCTTCACCTTCTCCTTCTCCTTCTTCTGCTTCTTCTGATTCACCCTCCAGACTTCACCTTCTCCTTCTCCTTCTTCTGCTTCTTCTGATTCACCCTCCTGACTTCACCTTCTCTTTCTCCTTCTTCTGCTTCTTCTGATTCACCCTCCTGACTTCACCTTCTCCTTCTCCTTCTTCTACTTCTTCTGCTTCACCCTCCAGACTTCACCTTCTCCTTCTCCTTCTTCTACTTCTTCTGATTCACCCTCCAGACTTCACCTTCTCCTTCTCCTTCTTCTGCTTCTTCTGATTCACCCTCCAGACTTCACCTTCTCCTTCTCCTTATTCTGCTTCTTCTGATTCACCCTCCAGACTTCACCTTCTGCTTCTCCTTCTTCTGCTTCTTCTGATTCACCCTCCAGACTTCACCTTCTCCTTCTCCTTCTTCTGCTTCTTCTGATTCACCCTCCAGACTTCACCTTCTCCTTCTCCTTCTTCTACTTCTTCTGATTCACCCTCCAGACTTCATCTTCTCCTTCTCCTTCTTCTGCTTCTTCTGATTCACCCTCCAGACTTCACCTTCTCCTTCTCCTTCTTCTGCTTCTTCTGATTCACCCTCCAGACTTCACCTTCTCCTTCTCCTTCTTCTACTTCTTCTGATTCACCCTCCAGACTTCACCTTCTCCTTCTCCTTCTTCAACTTCTTCTGATTCACCCTCCAGACTTCACCTTCTACTTCTCCTTCTTCTGCTTCTCCTGATTCACCCTCCAGACTTCACCTTCTCCTTCTCCTTCTTCTGCTTCTTCTGATTCACCCTCCAGACTTCACCTTCTCCTTCTCCTTCTTCTGCTTCTTCTGATTCACCCTTCAGACTTCACCTTCTCCTTCTCCTTCTTCTGCTTCTTCTGATTCACCCTCCAGACTTCGCCTACTCCTTCTCCTTCTTCTACTTCTTCTGATTCACCCTCCAGACTTCACCTTCTCCTTCTCCTTCTTCTACTTCTTCTGATTCACCCTCCAGACTTCACCTTCTCCTTCTCCTTCTTCTGCTTCTTCTGATTCACCCTCCAGACTTCACCTTCTCCTTCTCCTTATTCTGCTTCTTCTGATTCACCCTCCAGACTTCACCTTCTGCTTCTCCTTCTTCTGCTTCTTCTGATTCACCCTCCAGACTTCATCTTCTCCTTCTCCTTCTTCTGCTTCTTCTGATTCACCCTCCAGACTTCACCTTCTCCTTCTCCTTCTTCTGCTTCTTCTGATTCACCCTCCAGACTTCACCTTCTCCTTCTCCTTTTTCTGCTTCTTCTGATTCACCCTTCAGACTTCACCTTCTCCTTCTCCTTCTTCTGCTTCTTCTGATTCACCCTCCAGACCTCACCTTCTCCTTCTCCTTCTTCTACTTCTTCTGATTCACCCTCCAGACTTCATCTTCTCCTTCTCCTTCTTCTGCTTCTTCTGATTCACCCTCCAGACTTCACCTTCTCCTTCTCCTTCTTCTGCTTCTTCTGATTCACCCTCCAGACTTCGCCTTCTCCTTCTCCTTCTTCTACTTCTTCTGATTCACCCTCCAGACTTCACCTTCTCCTTCTCCTTCTTCTACTTCTTCTGATTCACCCTCCAGTCTTCACCTTCTCCTTCTCCTTCTTCTGCTTCTTCTGATTCACCCTCCAGACTTCACCTTCTCCTTCTCCTTCTCCTGCTTCTTCTGATTCACCCTCCTGACTTCACCTTCTACTTCTCCTTCTTCTGCTTCTTCTGATTCACCCTCCAGACTTCACCTTCTCCTTCTCCTTCTTCTACTTCTTCTGATTCACCCTCCAGACTTCACCTTCTCCTTCTACTTCTTCTCCTTCTTCTGATTCACCCTCCAGACTTCACCTTCTCCTTCTCCTTCTTCTGCTTCTTCTGATTCACCCTCCAGACTTCACCTTCTCCCTCTCCTTCTTCTGCTTCTTCTGATGCACCCTCCAGACTTCACCTTCTCCTTCTCCTTCTTCTACTTCTTCTGATTCACCCTCCAGACTTCACCTTCTCATTCTCCTTCGTCTACTTCTTCTGATTCAGCCTCCAGACTTCACCTTCTCCTTCTCCTTATTCTGCTTCTTCTGATTCACCCTCCAGACTTCACCTTCTGCTTCTCCTTCTTCTGCTTCTTCTGATTCACCCTCCAGACTTCATCTTCTCCTTCTCCTTCTTCTGCTTCTTCTGATTCACCCTCCAGACTTCACCTTCTCCTTCTCCTTCTTCTACTTCTTCTGATTCACCCTCCAGACTTCATCTTCTCCTTCTCCTTGTTCTGCTTCTTCTGATTCACCCTCCAGACTTCACCTTCTCCTTCTCCTTCTTCTGCTTCTTCTGATTCACCCTCCAGACTTCACCTTCTCCTTCTCCTTCTTCTACTTCTTCTGATTCACCCTCCAGACTTCACCTTCTCCTTCTCCTTCTTCAACTTCTTCTGATTCACCCTCCAGACTTCACCTTCTACTTCTCCTTCTTCTGCTTCTCCTGATTCACCCTCCAGACTTCACCTTCTCCTTCTCCTTCTTCTGCTTCTTCTGATTCACCCTCCAGACTTCACCTTCTCCTTCTCCTTCTTCTGCTTCTTCTGATTCACCCTTCAGACTTCACCTTCTCCTTCTCCTTCTTCTGCTTCTTCTGATTCACCCTCCAGACTTCACCTTCTTCTACTTCTTCTGATTCACCCTCCAGACTGCACCTTCTCCTTCTACTTCTTCTGCTTCTTCTGATTCACCCTCCAGACTTCACCTTCTCCTTCTCCTTCTTCTGCTTCTTCTGATTCACCCTCCAGACTTCACCTTCTCCCTCTCCTTCTTCTGCTTCTTCTGATTCACCCTCCAGACTTCACCTTCTCCTTCTCCTTCTTCTGCTTCTTCTGATACACACTCCAGACTTCACCTTCTCCTTCTTCTACTTCTTCTGATTCACCCTCCAGACTTCACCTTCTCCTTCTCCTTTTTCTGCTTCTTCTGATTCACCCTCCAGACTTCACCTTCTCATTCTCCTTCGTCTACTTCTTCTGATTCAGCCTCCAGACTTCACCTTCTACTTCTCCTTCTTCTGCTTCTTCTGATTCACCCTCCAGACTTCACCTTCTCCTTCTCCTTCTTCTGCTTCTTCTGATTCACCCTCCAGACTTCACCTTCTCCTTCTCCTTCTTCTGCTCCTTCTGATTCACCCTCCAGACTTCACCTTCTCCTTCTCCTTCTTCTGCTTCTTCTGATTCACCCTCCAGACTTCGCCTTCTCCTTCTCCTTCTTCTACTTCTTCTGATTCACCCTCCAGACTTCACCTTCTCCTTCTCCTTCTTCTGCTTCTTCTGATTCACCCTCCAGTCTTCACCTTCTCCTTCTCCTTCTTCTGCGTCTTCTGATTCACCCTCCAAACTTCACCTTCTCCTTCTCCTTCTTCTGCTTCTCCTGATTCACCCTCCTGACTTCACCTTCTCCTTCTCCTTCTTCTGCTACTTCTGATTCACCCTCCAGACTTCACCTTCTCCTTCTCCTTCTTGTACTTCTTCTAATTCACCCTCCAGACTTCACCTTCTCCTTCTCCTTCTTCTGCTTCTTCTAATTCACCCTCCAGACTTCACCTTCTCCTTCTCCTTCGTCTGCTTCTTCTGATTCACCCTCCAGACTACACCTTCTCCTTCTCCTTCTTCCACTTCTTCTGATTCACCCTCCAAACTTCACCTTCTCCTTCTCCTTCTTCTGCTTCTTCTGATTCACCCTCCAGACTTCACCTTCTCCTTCTCCTTCTTCTACATCTTCTGATTCACCCTCCAGACTTCACCTTCTGCTTCTCCTTCTTCTACTTCTTCTGATTCACCCTCCAGACTTCACCTTCTCCTTCTCCTTCTTCTACTTCTTCTGCTTCTCCCTCCAGACTTCACCTTCTCCTTCTCCTTCTTCTGCTTCTTCTGATTCACCCTCCAGACTTCACCTTCTCCTTCTCCTTCTTCTACTTCTTCTGATTCACCCTCCAGACTTCAGCTTCTCCTTCTCCTTCTTCTACTTCTTCTGATTCACCCTCCAGACTTCACCTTCTCCTTCTCCTTCTTCTACTTCTTATGATTCACCCGCCTGACTTCACCTTCTCCTTCTCCTTCTTCTGCTTCTTCTGCTTCACCCTCCAGACTTCACCTTCTCCTTCTCCTTCTTCTGCTTCTTCTGCTTCACCCTCCAGACTTCACCTTCTCCTTCTCCTTCTTCTGCTTCTTCTGCTTCACCCTCCTGACTTCACCTTCTCCTTCTCCTTCTTCTACTTCTTCTGATTCACCCTCCAGACTTCACCTTCTCCTTCTCCTTCTTCTGCTTCTTCTGCTTCACCCTCCAGACTTCACCTTCTCCTTCTCCTTCTTCTGCTTCTTCTGCTTCGCCCTCCAGACTTCACCTTCTCCTTCTCCTTCTTCTGCTTCTTCTGCTTCACCCTCCAGACATCACCTTCTCCTTCTCCTTCTTCTGCTTCTTCTGCTTCACCCTCCTGACTTCACCTTCTCCTTCTCCTTCTTCTACTTCTTCTGATTCACCCTCCAGACTTCACCTTCTCCTTCTCCTTCTTCTGCTTCTTCTGCTTCACCCTCCAGACTTCACCTTCTCGTTCTCCTTCTTCTGCTTCTTCTGCTGCGCCCTCCAGACTTCACCTTCTCCTTCTCCTTCTTCTGCTTCTTCTGCTTCACCCTCCTGACTTCACCTTCTCCTTCTCCTTCTTCTACTTCTTCTGCTTCACCCCACTGACTTCACCTTCTCCTTCTCCTTCTTCTGCTTCTTCTGATTCACCCTCCTAACTTCACCTTCTCCTTCTCCTTCTTCTGCTTCTTCTGATTCACCCTCCTGACTTCATCTTCTCCTTCTGCTTCTTCTGCTTCTTCTGATTCACCCTCCAGACTTCACCTTCTCCTTCTCCTTCTTCTGCTTCTTCTGATTCACCCTCCAGACTTCACCTTCTCCTTCTCCTTCTTCTGCTTCTTCTGATTCACCCTTCAGACTTCACCTTCTCCTTCTACTTCTTCTGCTTCTTCTGATTCACCCTCCAGACTTCACCTTCTCATTCTCCTTCGTCTACTTCTTCTGATTCAGCCTCCAGACTTCACCTTCTACTTCTCCTTCTTCTGCTTCTTCTGATTCAACCTCCAGACCTCATCTTCTCCTTCTCCTTCTTCTGCTTCTTCTGATTCACCCTCCAGACTTCACCTTCTCCTTCTCCTTCTTCTGCTTCTTCTGATTCACCCTCCAGACTTCGCCTACTCCTTCTCCTTCTTCTACTCCTTCTGATTCACCCTCCAGACTTCACCTTCTCCTTCTCCTTCTTCTACTTCTTCTGATTTACCCTCCAGTCTTCACCTTCTCCTTCTCCTTCTTCTGCTTCTTCTGATTCACCCTCCAGACTTCACCTTCTCCTTCTCCTTCTTCTGCTTCTTCTGATTCACCCTCCTGACTTCACCTTCTCCTTCTCCTTCTTCTGCTTCTTCTGATTCACCCTCCTGACTTCACCTTCTCCTTCTCCTTCTTCTACTTCTTCTGCTTCACCCTCCAGACTTCACCTTCTCCTTCTCCTTCTTCTACCTCTTCTGATTCACCCTCCAGACTTCACCTTCTCCTTCTCCTTCTTCTGCTTCTTCTGATTCACCCTCCAGACTTTACCTTCTCCTTCTCCTTATTCTGCTTCTTCTGATTCACCCTCCAGACTTCACCTTCTGCTTCTCCTTCTTCTGCTTCTTCTGATTCACCCTCCAGACTTCACCTTCTCCTTCTCCTTCTTCTGCTTCTTCTGATTCACCCTCCAGACTTCACCTTCTCCTTCTCCTTCTTCTACTTCTTCTGATTCACCCTCCAGACTTCATCTTCTCCTTCTCCTTCTTCTGCTTCTTCTGATTCACCCTCCAGACTTCACCTTCTCCTTCTCCTTCTTCTGCTTCTTCTGATTCACCCTCCAGACTTCACCTTCTCCTTCTCCTTCTTCTACTTCTTCTGATTCACCCTCCAGACTTCACCTTCTCCTTCTCCTTCTTCAACTTCTTCTGATTCACCCTCCAGACTTCACCTTCTACTTCTCCTTCTTCTGCTTCTCCTGATTCACCCTCCAGACTTCACCTTCTCCTTCTCCTTCTTCTGCTTCTTCTGATTCACCCTCCAGACTTCACCTTCTCCTTCTTCTGCTTCTTCTGATTCACCCTTCAGACTTCACCTTCTCCTTCTCCTTCTTCTGCTTCTTTTGATTCACCCTTCAGACTTCACCTTCTCCTTTTCCTTCTTCTGCTTCTTCTGATTCACCCTCCAGACCTCACCTTCTCCTTCTCCTTCTTCAACTTCTTCTGATTCACCCTCCAGACTTCATCTTCTCCTTCTCCTTCTTTTGCTTCTTCTGATTCACCCTCCAGACTTCACCTTCTCCTTCTCCTTCTTCTGCTTCTTCTGATTCACCCTCCAGACTTCGCCTTCTCCTTCTCCTTCTTCTACTTCTTCTGATTCACCCTCCAGACTTCACCTTCTCCTTCTCCTTCTTCTACTTCTTCTGATTCACCCTCCAGTCTTCACCTTCTCCTTCTC